>NC_137122.1:63010672-63515672 GCF_949319135.1 Squalius cephalus | reverse complement strand
CCTCCAGCCTCTCTGTTTTAACTCAGTGGACAAATAATGAAAAGGCACGAGGAGCTCATGGACATGTTTCGAACTGAGGCTGGAGCACACGAGCAGTGAACAGAACAAGCGATCTCACTGACGGACACTCATCAGAATCACAGTGTAGAAATGAGATTTACTGTCTCTTCTGTCTCAGGCACTGTTCGTTTTCAACTAAATGCAAGATCCAAAGGGGTGTTCATCTGAAAAATGTCGATCAAACATGATTGGTTAAGCACAGAGATATCACCTATAGTCTCATGAGAATTTCATTTCCATTAAAGTCCCACTGAAGTGCACAGCTTTGTTTGATGCGTTGACATAACTTCCATTGAAAGGCGGGACATATTGAATGGCTCCTCCCCCTTTTCAAACAGCCAATAGCGTTTAGTTTCCCTCACAGACTGCGAGTCGTATTTGATGGCACCATGGAAGCGAATCCGAGCGCTGATGATACGCTGGATTCAATAGTAGAGGTGAATACATTCTAGACATTTCATTCTTAACCAACTTAACCGAGTAAAACTCAAGCGTTTGAGCAACCGAACACACACTCCCACCCATATTGCTCTGTGCGTCAACGCTCGCTTCGGCCAGGTGGTGTTTATAGCACAGGGGGCGGAGCTTCAGATTCTAGAGAGCATTTGATTGGACAGAAGATGTGATGAGAATCTGAAGTCTGCGGTGATGTGAGAGACTGTAAGTTTTGAATGCTTATATCTCCTAAATGCGAATTTTGTCATTGATTTGGAGCACACCAGCTTATTCATAACCTTAAGGCTAACATATTCATACTAAAAGCTAAAAAAAACTTACATTTTGATTTCAGGGGGCCTTTAAAAGTGTGATCACAGTAAGAGGTCTTCATCCCTGACAGATATTCTTCATAACATAGTCAAATAAGCCTAATTAAAGACAGTCTCAGCATCAGACGGACCGCTGGATGAACGTCTGATGCATAAGGCACACAAAATGGCAAACAAAGTCATGATCCGATCGTTTGAATCCTACAGGATTTCCGGGAGACGTGTGTATCGTATTCTTTAACAGCACGTCTGTGATGCCAAACCCCCTCATGGAAGAACAAAGTCTTTGTGTTTACAACTGTGACAATAAGCACTTCTCAGGATCGACTAAATGCTGGATTTTAAAATAAATAATAATACAAATACGTTTTATTTATAAAGCTCAAAGTCACTGTACAAGTTGATAACATAAACACAGCATCAAACATAAAGTATGCATCACATAGATCATACAAGTACACATAAAAACAGCGAGGTTTGGAAATACTGTTAGAAAAGATAGGTTTTTAGTTGAGATGTGAATGAGGATATTGTAAAAGTTAGAGTTTCGGACTCACAGTGATGAAAAGGTTTTCAGCATCATAATGCATAACCACTTGCATAATGTTATTGAATGAATCATTTATGATATGCACGCCAGTCTGTTATTGTAGGCACGTCGCCTTTACAGTTTCACTCCCCTAAACATGACATGAAACCAGGGCTTGAGATTAAATACTTTGCTCATCAGCCACTGTAGTTTTCCAAAGTTACTAAACACTCAGCATTTTGACATCAATGCCATTGGGAAAAACTACCAAATATATATTTTTTATATTATCTCATAATCAGGTTTATTAGGCTGCTGTCACTTTAAGACCTGACGCACGGATCCATTATACTGTTACACACGCCTTTTCTTTCTCACCTGTGTACTTTCAAATACTCACGTTTACGTGAATACTCACCAAGACCGGCATTTTGAGATTATTTTATGTGTGTTTGACTGTTTAAATAGAATGAAAGAACTCAATTTAGCACTGAGAGGCGCTTCATGTGCCGCACTTCGGGTGTTTGAGCACACAATGTGCGGGAATGAGTAAAATGATGTGCAATACGTGCAATCCCACACTGAAACACAAGCCCTGCAACACCAACAATATTCATCCAGAGCAAATGAAAGGAGTGAGTGAGTGGAGGCGGGTTTGTGTGTCAGGAGAGATGAGAGAAACAGAAAACACAGCTGGTATCTTACATATAAGAGTTCAGATGCAAAAGCCTCCAAGTGCCATCTGAAATTTTCTTCTAGAATGATAATTTTTATCAAGCTTGTATATTTAAGTTCAGTAATTTCACTTAAATGACAATTAATAGGTAATCTTCATTGCCATTTAAGTGAGATTACTGAACTTAAATATACAAGGTTGATAAAAATTATCATTCTAGAAGAAAATTTCAGATGTCACTTAGAGGCTTTTGCATCTGAACTCTTCATATATATATATATATATATATATATATATATATATATATATATGCACATATTGCGGAAAATGAGTATTGGAAGCGTTTCAGATATCGATGATTCGATATGTATCAAAAAATTTGACAACACTAAATTGCCCTTAGTTTATTATTTCAGATGCCTTTTCAAAAGACTTCAAATGAAAACTGTATATATATATTATATATATACAATTCACCCCGCCAAAGTGACTGCGTTACACACCATCGCAGAAATTTTTTGTCACATACAGCAAACATCTCCTCACTATCCGCTAGCTGCCTGTCCCCTGAACATACTGTAAAAAAACTCTCTGTGTCTCTGTAGACACCAAAGGCTCCACAAACGGCAACAAAAACAAACTGGGCTCACCCGCACCACGAAACACAACAAACAGTGTTCCAGCCAATAACCGACAAGAAGTATTTGAGGGTGGGGTTTGGGGGGTTAGTGCGTGTACACATGAAGGGGGTGTGGAGAGAGAGAAGCATGAAGAGGGAAGTTTGAATTATGGCCGACACACGACCAAAGAGACGACGTTACGATGAACAAATTGCAAAGAAGAGGGACAAGGATAAGGAACGTGCGAAGTACCGAATTTACATCGGAAAAACCTTCGAAAGGTGGCGAGAACTCCGCCGGCAGAACGGATTCCAATCCGACATTCAGTTGCTCTGTTTTTGCTGGACAGGGTGGTAAATCCATTTATCTTTCTAAACTGACGTTCATGTTCGCCAAACCAACACAAGGATGCAATTAGCTAGAACTATGCAGTCAGCGTTAACTTTGGTGAATACAACATATATGTTCTAGCAGCAAGCGATCAATCTCTATTGTAAATGATCAAGCAAATTCAAAGTAGGGCGACAATTTATGTGAATGATTGTTTTCAACCACTGTTTGTTATGAATTTGAATGCTCATTTATAGGCTTTTGACAACTTTGACTAAATTTGTTTACGCCGCCGCCGTTGTTTATGCTCACTGGGAAACGCGAAGCTAACGTTATCTTGCTATTATTGCGTCCTTGTATGAGAGCTATAGTTATAACCTCAGGTGGCGAAACGATTTTAAGATAATGTTTCTCTTTTTCTGCATTCTGTTCTGCAATATAAAAAAGCATTTATCTAACTTGGCGACATTACACATTGAATGAAGTATCAGTAAAACTCAACTTTGTTTGTAGTGACTACTTTGACTTTCCTTTATGCCGGAAGGGAGGGGAGGAGGAGGAGGGAGGGTCTAGCTAGCCTCCGATTTGTTTGACAACAATTTGAGTGTCAACAAGAAGTTACGTCTCCCGGCATCGCTTAGAGCACCTTTAATGTCAAGCCCAACATGGAACAAAACAAACTATGATTGGTTGCTCTACATGTCAGTCAGACGTCCTCTCGGCCAATGAAAGCTGTCATGGAGTCCAGCTTCTGCCAATTAGGAGTTTATTAGGAGAAATGCAATCACTCTTTTAATGTGTTATAAGTATATGTTCCTCAGCCATTGGTTGTAGGGCTGAACGATATTCTGTTTTAACATCGACATCACGATGTGCGCATGAGCGATAGTCACATCGCCGGAACATGCGATGTGAAGGGTAGTAGCACCCATGGTGTATTAAGGGTAGCACCAGGGTAGCACACAGTAAACACGAGTTTGTTGTATGGCTTGTTGCTGGGGTGACTTGCGCGTTCCGCGTGCCTGCACAGTGATTGGTTCGCTGTGCCGCTGCTCACTGCTCACAGCCAACATTCACTGGCAATCCTAAAGCTAAAAATGGGCGACGAAGAGGATCCGCTGCAAAAAAATTATGATTTCGTACCAAAAAGAAAGTCAAAATCAGCTACAAAAAGGAGAATGTTGACCAAAAAGAGGTACTTTGCCTGGAGTGTTATAAAGTTGTGGATGGTTGTCTTTTTTAAAAAGTCTTTTGTCTTTTATTTTTTGTGTTCGCATTTATGAGGAAAAAACAATGTTACGTGACAGTTCTCCATTACGGACGCGACCGCTCTGAAAGCGGCACTAAAAGACTGCTTTAAAACTTTCACAGAGACCTCAAACAGAAAGCACAAAGCCTTTCTTTAAAGCGAATTTCATTTTGTATTGTATCTTAATTTGAATCAGTGTTTCATTATCCAATTTCCTGG
This sequence comes from Squalius cephalus, assembly GCF_949319135.1. Taxonomy (NCBI): domain Eukaryota; kingdom Metazoa; phylum Chordata; class Actinopteri; order Cypriniformes; family Leuciscidae; genus Squalius; species Squalius cephalus. Next base: position 63,511,222 of record NC_137122.1, on the reverse strand, counting down.
ATTTAATAAATAAAAAGTAAATATAGCAGACAATAGATAATCACGGCACGGAGGCGCCAGCGCCTGAACTGGAGCTTAAGCTATCATCCATGAACCGAAATTCAGCGTATAAGGTAGCCTACTCGCCTCACACACCTAAACAAAATTAGAAATATATCTATTAACTACAGAAATCTCTACTTTTAAACAGAACCATTCAAAACAAAATAAAACTATGTAATCCGTATGAAAGGTGCATTTATCTCCGGCGCGTTCACTACTGCGAAGATCGCGAGTCAGTATCGTCAACTTCATCTTTGCAGCCGACACAGAAAACACTTGTTTATTAATAAACAATTAAAATGTCTCATTGCAATATTTTACATATTCATAATCATTACTTTTGCTGGTTCTTTGTGACAGCTTTTAGGTGCCGTTTACATGAACACGTCACTGCATCAGCACCGAAAACATAGAGAGAGAGAGAGAGAGAGAGAATAAGATTTTTTTTTTTACTTATTTTGAGGAATTATAGCCTAACGAACAAACAAACATCTGTTAAGAGCGCCGCCACGTTGGATTGCATAGAACGTTCACCGAATTCTGACAGAAATATGTTCTAATTTTGGAATAAAATATTAAGTGACCTTTTTGTCACTTGTAATGAAGCTTGCTTATTAGTGAAATTATTAATATCATGGAATGGTAATTATTGACTTTAGCCTGGATTGATGGCTCGCAATATCGCAATATATATTGTTTGGAAAAAAATATTGCAATGTAATTTTTTTCCAATATCGTGCAGCCCTAATTGGTTGTGTCAGCCTAAAACACACAGGTAGCGTTAGAGCAAAGCAAGTCTGCCATGCTGTGACTTAAAAAAGCTCAGAAGACCAACTATTTTAAAAACACCTCTTAAATCGCACACACACACACACACTTTGCTTTGTCCCCGGTTCCCCAGCTGGTCAGGGTCACACAGGCTCAGAGATCTTCATATCTTGCGATTAGCTTGTGTTGCCTGTGAAGGAAGCCTTTGAAGTGACACCAAAGTCAGCCTCGTGTATCTCTCATCTAGGATCTTTCTTTTAACACCAGAGTAGCGACATTTCAGGCTTCGTCTCTTTGTGTGCATTATGCTTTGAATTCTTTTTAAACACTAATTTCAACATCTTCAAGGCCGCGCCAAAGCCTCATAGTTAAGATTCTTCCCTTTGACATCTTCCTTTTCCAGCCGAACAACAAGCGTTCAAAGGTAGCTGAGCTCTTCAAACGCAGCGGAGAGAGATGTGTGGCGTTTTGATGTTCGAGGTCATTGTCCTTTGGCATCTCTGTTGCCATCTGGTGCTTCAGAATCAAGCTCATTATGTCCTATTAATACAGGCAGATAACTTTACTTAATAACCATAATCGGAAAGGTCTCACCCTCACAATCACACCATCGTAGTCTCAATCTTAAAGACTTCAGAAAACAACGAAATTTGGACATTTTCTGAAGAAATTGTCAGTTGTGGGTTTTTTCCCACGCAAAACTCACTGTCACAATGTTAACACACTCTAAAAAATGCTGGGTTGTTTCAACCCATGTTTGGGTCAAATATGGACAAACCCAACCATTGGGTTAAAACATTAATTAACAAATGTAAACCAGTGGTTGGGTTTGTCCCTATTTAGTTGAAATAACCCAGCATTTTTTAGAGTGTAGGGCTTTGCTATATATCTATATCTATATCTATATACTTTTTTATAACTGAAAAAATGACATAACTAACTACACTAACCTGTAAAGTGTACCTGTGATCAGTTCAGATCTTTGTTGATTTTAATGGGGTTGATTTCAATCCAGACTGATTGTTGTTGTTCTGAAAACTGCCCTTATGAATATGTAATTTGTGACATATTTCTCTCTATCTAGAGTAATATTGCCAAATATGTTGTCTATAAAGTGACCTATTATTATCACATACATACAGTACATGAATATATGAGGATATAAGATATAGGTATTAAATTAAAGTTTTAAGAGGTCCGGCCTCTGTATTTCCTTCCCAGCTGAGGTCTGAACACTTTTATTTATTTATTTAATTGTTTGTTTGTTTGTTTGTTTCTCTGTTGGAATAGTTATTAATTTCCATCTAGGCCCCAGTAGTGCTTAGTAAAAGACAAAGAAAATCCTAAACAGTCAAAATAGTCACCGAAGATGAGAATTTTTCTATTAATTTAACAAATATATATTTAATCAGTTGATCCCGATTAGATATGATTATTAAAAGGTAAGATCATATGTTTCATTAAGCTATTATTATTTTTTATGTTTAGATGCATATGTAAGGAAGAAGGCCATGTGAGAGAAAAGAGACTCTATGGGGATTCAGGGATTTCATTTGAGATTTTTCTTGAAATAAGTAGGCCTACTTAACCATAACACCCTAGCAACCACCTAGCAACCACCCAGGACACCCTAGCAACCACCCAAAAAATACCTTAGCAACCGCCTAGCAACACCATAGCAACCACCCAGAACACCCTAGCAACTGCCTAGCAACCACCCAGAACACCCTAACAACCACCCAGAATACCCAAGCAACCACCCAGGACACTTTAGCAACCCACTAGAAACACCCTAGCAACTTTTTAACTTTAAACTGCTTCAAACTTTAAACTACTTTGAACTTCAAACTAATTTAAACTTTAAAAAAAATTTAAACTTCAAACTACTTTAAACTTCTTCAAACTTTTAAACTTCTTCAAACTTTATGGTCCAAACTTTCTCAAGCCAACTTAAAGTTTGTCTCAACAAACTTTTTAATCTACTAAACAATGTACATAATAATCTCATAATGGGCAGACAACAAAGTTTGTAGACAAATAGCTTTAGTAATTTTAAAGATTAAGTTGTCTTTCCTTGCCATCTACAAATACTTTTTCCAATTATTGTTTAGAATGAAATTTAACATGCTGATTAATAATTGCTAAATATGGATGAAAAAAACAACATCTTGTCACAAACCTGGTTTGGCGGGTGAGAGTCATATATTTATGACAGATAAAAATATCTATATATTTGCTGCATTCTTGTTTTCTGCAGTGTTTTAGTGAAAGTATAAATCTATTTTGCTGGAACCGATCTGCACAGGCAGATCAATAATATTGTTGAATATTTAATTACAGATTCTAGAGACTTAGTCTATAGTATAGCTCAGATGCATGAATGTTAAGATCATAACATGGACTCAAAGAGGAAACTCAGTGAAAGTCAACAACATTCAAGGCTGGCGTAAAAAAAAAAAAAAAAAAAAAAAAAATCTTCCCACTAGTTTTTGTCACTCAGCCCTTTCTTGTGAGAGCTAATTTTCCTGTTTTTGCAAGGAAGATTTTACAGTTCACGAGATCAAACGTTGGCATAAGCACTTGGTTTGTTTACACCAGCCCACTAGTGAGAGCTGAGGGCGAAAACGGCTAATTTGGGGAGGGGGGTCTTTCTCTCTCTCTAACCATTATCATCATCCCAGGGGAACTATCACTTCCACTGCAAAGTGGTCACCCAGAGTGACTGTCCCTTTATCTGTAAAGCCTCATTCTTCTGGTGCACACGGGCCTTGCGTTCGCTTCAAATCACTATTTCTGAGCATTGATCACCCCCGGAGGGGGAAACCATATTATATCCATAATATGTTTGCATATATTGAGGAAACATAAGTTCACATACTCGTTTCTCTGAAAAACACTTCTACAGCCGGTTATTTTACTGTGAAATGCGCGTTTCCAGGCTGGAATGTTTGTTATTGTTTTGGTCTGTGATATTGAACGTTGCCAATATGCACATTTTTATCGTCCTTTGCACTCGTTCCTGTTGCGTGAGCTCAAACTGGCGACCCGTGTGAGCGTCGAGTCTGTGGAGGCGGGGCGGGACAATCAACGATCTCTGATATTTTGAATTGGACTGCATTACCTATTTCCACCACTAGTTGGGAATCTTACAGACTGCACCTTTAAATTAAGTTTATTTTTCTTACCCCAATAGCAGATCATTCTTCTTTTTTTAAGCAAAAACTCACTTCATTTTGTTTTTTCCCCCAGAAAACAAGACATAATATCTAATGGCAATTGATTTGATTTAAGAATTTTTTTGATATTTGGACTGGAAGCAAGACATAAATACTGAGTATCTTTCTTGCAGGGCATTTGCTGTGCGAGGAGCTCGTGATGCGAGGTGAGAAGGATCGTGTGATCTCTCTCCAAGCCGGCTGCTCTCAGTGGCAGGTCTGGATGCGGTGTTGATGGGAGTGGTTGATCAGTGCCGAGGAATCCTGCTGTTTCCCGCGTGTGATTCCCAGCCAGCAGAAGAGCTGGATGACTGCGGAGGAATGTTGGAGAAGGAGAAGTTTGGAACAATGTTGCACATTACCTCACACATTACAAACATAACCATCCAAAGACAAACTCCAGTAACCCATCGAGGAGTCTATGCTTTCCCAGACAGCAACACAGTGTCGGCCCAGATCCGGCCCACATCCGCTACATGAGGATTCAACGCGAACCAGATGTGGGCCGGATCTGGGCTGACACTGTGGTGCTGTCTGGGCATTTTTGTCAAATGACCCGGAAAATATTTTTGAATGTTTTTTTTAAATTGAGTGTTCATTGGAGGGTCGCACTTGAACCACAAATACACACAAAAAAAATTGCTTTAATGGATTCGAGGAGTTTTGAAGTAACAAATCCTTCCCTCGCCGGGTCAATTTGACCCCCATAGGAATGAATGGGATGCGAGGAATGCTTCAGTACACACAGAAAATCCTAAAAATGCTCAAAATTCAAACTAAAAAGGCTAAAACTGTACCAAACATTTTTTTTAATAATGTCTACATGTGTATCTGAATGCATACTGAAGAGAAACTGACTTTAGGACCCAGCGGAACGTCTCATTTGCTCCATATAGAGCTATAAGGTCATCTAGTGGCGAGAGTCATAAAATATCATCTTATATCATTATTTTTCCACAAGAGGTCGGCAAACACACCCAATGTAAGATATTTTGATCTGAATTAAATATACACATGAAATTGTGAGTTATTGTAAAATTTAAGTTGAAAGAACATGAGGAATGTGCTTACATTACTAAACTAGAAAAATGCATTTCCGGAGGAACTGCGAAGTGCTTGCTCGGGTGCGGTTCACTAACGTTAGCAGGTAGTGGATAAGGGTGCGTTGAAGTTTGCTTGATCTGAGAATTTCAACAATAGTACTTTTTTCAAGATTGTGCAAAAAGGTGAAAAGTTATGTGCATTAAGAGACATGTCTGAAATGTAGACTAGTGCCAATGGCATTGTTTATGTGGCTTGGTTGTTGGTTTTGAAATATTTGGTTATACAGCAGAGAGTGGGAGTGTTTTGGGTGATGAAATAGTATTGAAAAGAAGTTGACAGTCTTCATTTACTGTTTCCAATAAGCCAATACAAAACTCACCCAGCTGTTCTGTGGTTGAGTGTTCCCTTTGATTAGGAACAAATTTACTATCTCAAATTAAGGTCTACCGTAATTAGCGATGCTTTGATTGCTGCTGTCAAGATGGTTGTCATCACCTACACAGAAACGCTGATTTTTATAGCCTACTGTCAGTCCTTATATTGTAATTAAATGAAAAACGCTATCAGTTTCACTATTAGCTTACTCTAGCGATGCAATCGCAACAACATGGATAACGCTGTTTGGCCTTGCCTAACTTTATATGACATATGCGCCATATGCTAGAGTTACACATCCCGCTGCCATTTCAGGGCTTGAATTTCGGTGCGGGAATGTGGGGATTGCACATAATTTAAACCATTCCCGCAAGGTTAGCTTTTATAGTGCGAGAAATTCCCGCACAAATATATTTGCTTCATCTCAGAGCAAATTATTAAAAAATAAATTCACAGATGCGAGAAAAAAGATGTCAAACTGTCTTTTATTTTCGAATTTAATTCCTCAATCAGCGCTGGACCGGCATTTTCTGTCTTCCGCTGAGCCCTGGCCGTAGACAGATCATATGTTTCACGCTGTCAATGCAGTGGTCTGCGTTGCGCTGTATTCACACTATCGAGTGTAGGTGCAGCATTCTAACATTGAGTCATAATGAGCTGTTTGTGAAGAAATTATCCGCTTCCAATTTAGTCATTTTAATCACGAAATTGAAACATTAAAAAACAATTTGCTCTTTATGGTGTGCGAGTGATAGAGCGCGGCAGCAACGAACCATCAGCTTGCAGCGTAACAACATTGAATGTTCAGCCGAACAGCTGATCATAGCTGTACAGGGCTCCTTATTATTTTTCATCTCCATAAATATATCTAGTAGTAAAGCTAATGCGAGAGCGCAGTTCATGTTTGCATAGCAATGGGGAGAGCAAGCTTGTGGAAAGGAGACAGCGGCGCGCTCGCGCTTTCCACTTGTTTTTACACATCTAAGGTGCGTTCCATTCGACAGGGTCCATACGCAGTGTTCACTGCCGCGCTCTATCTACTCCCTGAGCACGGTATATCAGTTGAAGTGGACTTCACTGACAATAACCACTCATTTGAAACGCCCTGCAAATGTCATCAAAGAAAGTCAACGACGGAGTCGCGCAAGTCAAGTCAAGTCATCTTCATTTATATAGCGCTTTTAACAATGTAGATTGTCTCAAAGCAGCTTTACAGAGATAAATGTATAATTTAACGTAAGATTGTTTTGGCTTTATAGCGGTTCTTTAATAAAGTTATTTTCCAGCTAAAGTTGGTTTTGATTGATTCGCTTCCGTCGCAACGATCATTTGTTATTAAATTAGGGCCGCCAAGACGACACCATTCTCTCTACACAAACTTTAAACGCGATCCTGTGAGAAACGCTGATGGCGTTCAGATGCGCATTAAGAATTAGTTCTATAGTTATGTGCGTTTGAATATATGTGTGCAGGTTTGTAATTCCCTACAAACTAAGCCTAAACAAATTACTGGTGTTTCCTTATAGTTTTGATTCAGAATTTTATTTTATTTTATCAATTCGGGGTAGATACGCAAATTGAGTTTTCCCGACGACGCTTTATCTGTAGAGTGGGAAAGGGATCCTCCATAGGGAGAGACTAGTTGGCACTTCAGCACTGCGTTGACATCGGGTCCAGGCGAAGGTCCTTCGTCAGATCTGGAAACGGCCTGGATCCGGCAGGCTGCGGGAAAACCTTGGGATAAACAAAGACACTAAAATTAGCGTAGATGCCATTCTTCTCATGATGTAACAAGTACATCAGGATTTATGGGAAGTGTTCCCGGTTCCAGCTGACCTAATCTATGCAGCCTAATATTGAATTATAGAAGTCTATAATGTATTATGTGTATGCTATGTCAAAGAGATGTGTCTTTAATCTAGATTTGAACTGACAGAGTGTGTCTGCTTCCCGGACAATGTTAGGAAGACTGTTCCAAAGTTTTGGTGCTAAATAGGAGAAGGATCTACCGCCAGCAGTCGATTTTGATATTCTAGGTATTATCAACTGGCCGGAATTTTGAGATCGCAATAGACGTGAAGGAGTATAATGCGTTAAGAGCTTGCTCAAGTACTGCGGAGCTAAACCATTCAGTGCTTTGTAAGTAATCAGCAATATTTTAAAATTGATGCGATGTTTAATAGGGAGCCAGTGCAGTTTTGACAGAACTGGGCTAATATGGTCATACTTCCTGGTTCTGGTAAGAACTCGAGCTGCTGCGTTTTGAACTAGCTGTAGTTTGTTTATTAAGCATGCAGGGCAACCACCCAGTAGAGCATTACAATAATCTAGCCTTGATGTCATGAACGCATGAACTAATTGTTCCGCATTTGTCAATGAGAGCATATGACGTAATTTAGATATATTTTTAAGATGGAAAAATGCGGTTTTACAGATACTAGACACATGACTTTCAAATGAAAGATTGGTATCAAAGAGCACACCCAGGTTCCTAACCGACGACGAAGACTTAACAGAGCAGCCATCAAGTGTTAGACAGTATTCTAGGTTATTACGTGAGGAAGTTTTTTGTCCAATAATTAGAATCTCTGTTTTTTCAGAATTTAGAAGTAGGAAATTATGAGTCATCCAATTTTTTATATCAGCTATGCATTCTGTTAATTTAGTGAATTGGTAAGTTTCGTTAGGTTTTGAAGAAATATAGAGCTGAGTATCGTCGGCATAACAGTGAAAGCTAATGCCATGTTTCCTAATGATATCTCCTAATGGTAGCATGTACAGAGTGAACAGCAGCGGTCCTAGTACTGAGCCTTGTGGTACGCCATACTGAACTTGTGATTGATGAGACATCTCTTCATTTACTGCTACAAACTGATAACGGTCAGATAAGTATGATTTAAACCATGCTAGTGCAATTCCACTAATGCCAACATAGTTTTCTAGTCTATTTAAAAGAATGTTGTGGTCAATGGTGTCAAACGCAGCACTAAGATCGAGTAACACTAATAGAGAGATACAACCATGATCGGATGATAAGAGCAAATCATTTGTGACTCTAACGAGAGCTGTCTCAGTACTATGGTACGGTCTAAATCCGGACTGAAAATCCTTGCAGATATCATTTCTCTCTAGAAAGGAACACAGCTGTGAAGACACTGCCCCTTCTAGCATCCTTGACAGAAAAGGTAGACTCGAGATCGGCCTGCAATTGACTAACTCTGAAGGATCAAGTTGCATTTTTTTAACAAGCGGTTTAATCATAGCCAGCGCAGATTATGATATAACATAAATATATATAGGACTACATTCATATTTTAATTTTTATTATTATATTATATATTTACAATTATATTGCACTATTTTACAACTACCTAAAATAAAATCACTTTACTTCACAAACTAGCTAAGCTGGCTGCATTCACTGAGGTAAATTATAATCATCAAAAATAGTATATGTAATATTCACAACAATAACCGTTAAAAATACTGTCATTTGTATAACAATGGCGAAATGTATGAATACTTACACACATACGTAAATCGTTAGTTATGACCGTTCTGACTGGTGATGATGTGGTGCGCGAAATGACAGTTGGGTGATCATCGCTCTCCAGGCTAGTGTGGAAAAACACGAAAAAATGGCGGTGGTGTGAGTCGTGCGGGTAGAAGGAACCCAAGAAATAACTTCAAAATTTACAGAAAATCCTCATACTCTTCATTTATTTTTCAGTACTCATCAGAAAATCCTATGTGGTTTTAGTCTTGACCGACTATTTTTGTCGATATTTATTTTCGGTCTCATACTTTTAACATTGCATTCTATGCTAACACACCTCGACTTGCTATGCTAAGTTCTGAATAAGTTTATAAAGTTAGAACTGCTGTAGCCTACGCCTTCTAAGTGAAGTGATGCCAAAAACCAAGCGCCAGACAACAGCCATGACAACAGTCATGGAACCAACTCCCGACGTTGGAGCGAATGTTATTGTGGATATGGATGAGCTGGAAGCAGCTGATTACCTGCTCCCCGATACGCCATCAAAAGAACCAGCTCCCAAAAAAGGCAGGTGCAATGACAATTCTGATGAGCTAAATTCAGCCATGGCGCTTGCCATCATCTCTTCTCTCAAAACTGTAATTAACGACAGAGCCGACATTCTCGATAAAGGTATTGAAGGTCTGAAAACTTCTGTTGAATTTCTGATGGAAGAAATGAAAGACATTAAATGTAAGGCTGAACGCACTGATAAACGAGTCGATGCTGCCGAGAATAGGATTAACGAACTAGAAAGCAAAGTCATGGAGCTGGCACGTTACAAAAGACGCTGGAACCTGAGCTTATATGGCCTTCCAGAACTACAGGGAGAAAATGTCCGACAGCGTGTTTTGGATGTGTGCACATCCGTGATACCTGCTTATGCAGACAAAGTCAGCAATCTCACCGACTCGGTTCACAGGCTTGGGAAAATAAAGAACAGCAATACAGCCGGTGCTACTCCGAAACCACGAGGTGTCATCGTCCAATTTACAATGCGCCACTTTCGCGATGCTCTCTGGAAAGCTGCAAAGAACTCCGCCTTCTTGGCAGACAACCATCTACGCTTCGCCGAGGACCTCTCACCTGATGACCGTGAACGTCGCCAACAGCTATGGCCACTCGTTGAGAAAGCTTGTCAAGAGGGTCACCGTGCCTACTTTGTTGGTCCGAAGGCTTTTGTGGATGGTAAAGAGCTGACGCCTCCTAGTAAGATCTCGGGCTATGACTGCAATTAGCTCCCACGCATCTAACCTTAAAGTTTTTGCTTAATGTTCCTGATGCCTTTCTACTTTTGCTCTACACACTTTCCTTACATCTTTTCTAGGATAACCGCAATGTGTTATGTAGCCTAGGCTATGTAAACAATTGTTCACAGTTCATTTTTAATCATAGGCTACGTTAAGTGGTTTGGTTACCTCAACTTTTACAGCTAAATTATAGCTAACAATATTTTCTTTCCATTACTGTCCTTGTTGGTTACATTTTCCCTTTTAATATTTTGAGGATAGACATATTTTACAATGGGTTTACTCCTTCTTTCTAATTGAATTATTGCTTGCTATTCAATGTTCCCTAGCATCTCGTTATGTTCCTTATTACAAGAGGGTTCCGTAATGTTCTAAAACGGAAGGCTATTTTTTTGTATGCCAAAGGGCGAAATTCTGATTTCTGTTTCCTTCAAGAATCTCATGCTAGTCCAGATGATACTAAATTTTGGAAATCTTAGTGGGGCGATGAAGTTTTCTTTTCCTTTGGGTCGACCCACTCTGCTGGGGTTATCATTCTGAAACACAAATTCCAAGGTAAAATCATTGAAGTGATACCTGACCATGACGGTCATTTTCTGTTTCTTGTGGTGTCTTTAGATGACATTCTCTTCCTACTGATAAATATATATGGCTTTAACTCCACTAAAAATAATCTTTCCCTATTTAATCTAAGAGAGGTTCAAATAAAATCCCTTTGTTGTAAATATCCCAATATACATGTAATTTTAGGTGGTGACTTGAACGAAACTTTATGTGACACTCTTGATCGTCATCCCCCTAAATCTTCTCACAAAGTTTCTCATCTGTCCGATTTTGTGTCACGCCTTGGGCTGTTGGATATTTGGAGAGATAAGAATCCTACATCCTCCCAATTCACTTGGTCCAATAATTCGGGGTCTCTCAAATCTAGAATAGACTATTGGTTAATCTCATGCTCAGTATCACAATATGTATCTAGAACTGATATTTTACCATCTCCCTTCTCTGATCATAACTGCATCCTGCTTAGTTTAAACGAACCTAGTCATATCCCGCGTTACTCAAATTCATACTGGAAGCTTAACTCCTCTCTGCTTGAAGAATGATAAGGTATTAGTTGAAGCTATTAACAACAAAATTAATTTTTACTTTAAGAAAGCACAAATGGAAAGCAAATTCAGCACTAACTGGGAACTTCTCAAATTTGAAATTCAAACAACCTTTAGAAAGGCTGGTGCTAAAAAGGCCAAATTGAGGAAATCATTTGAAGCTGACATAATCAAGGAAATTATTAGGATTTATCTAATATTCCTTATGAGAACTTAACTGAGAATCAAAAAGTTAATATGACGGATCTTCAACATAAGCTAGATAACTTGTATATGCAAAAAGCAAAAGGTGCCTTTATTCGATCTAGAAGAAGATGGCTTGAGGAAGGGTAACACAGTCTATTTTTTTAAGCTAGAAAAGCAACGCTCTCAATACAATTCTATTAACAAACTAGCTTCAAATGGAGTTATATTAACAAGCCACAATGACATCTCCCATGTATGCAGGGAGTTTTATGAAAGCTTATATCGGTCAAAATTTTCTCAGTCGAATCTGGATAACTTCTTTGACTCACTGAACTTAAGTAATGTAACTACTATTTCGGAAGTCGATAAATCATTGTGTGAATCCCCTATCCAGCCTAAAGATATTGCGGAGACTATTGACCGGTTAAAGCTAAATAAATCCCCTGGCAATGATGGTTTAACTGCTGAGTTTTTTAAGAAATTTTTAAAAGCCATCATCCCTTTCCTACATAATGTCTACACAGAATGTCTCCACAATGAAGCTCTCCCCCCATCCATGACACAAAGTGTTATATCACTACTTCCAAAACCCCAAAAAGATAGTTTATATATAGAGAACTGGCGGCCTATAAGTCTCCTAAATAATGATTACAAGATCCTGGCCTCTGAACTGGCTAAATGACTAAAGTGCGTCCTGGATTGTATTATAGATGAATGTCAGTCGGGCTTCATTCCAGGAAGACTCATTTCCAACAACATTAGACTAGTTCTCGATCTAATAGATTATTCACATTTATTGGCAGATGACAGTTTCTTACTCTTGATTTTTACAAAGCCTTCGACACCATTGAACATCCATTTATTTTCAGAGCCTTAAGTGTCTTTGGATTTGGGCAGAATTTTATTGATTCCATTCAGACTATTTATAAACACAATAATGCCTCTATCAAATTGCAACAGGGTACAACAAAGAGATTCAACATAGAGAGAGGTATCCGCCAAGGCTGTCCCATCTCACCCTTTCTTTTCCTTCTTCCGATGCAGCTTCTAGCCACTCACCTTAACTCCTGCAATATTGAAGGAATTTTCAATTGCTGAACACTCCTTATTAATTAGCCAACTAGCAGATGACTCTACCTTATTTCTAAAAAACAAGGATCATGTTCCTATAGCTCTGAACAGCATTAGATCCTTCTCAGAAGCCTCAGGACTTAAGCTTAATATAAATAAATGTGAACTTTTTTCCTTAGGTTCCTCAACATATGACACGTTATATAATATTCCTGTAAAAGCAGAGTTAAAGTATCTGGGCATAACGGTATGCAGAGATAAAAAAAAGGAGAACGTCAGTAAATTTTGACCCCCTGATAATTAATATTCAAAGAAAATTAAATTCTTGGTTACAGAGGGACCTTTCAATCTCTGGTAGGATTTTGGTGTCTAAAATTGAAGCATTATCCCGCGTTATATATCCTGATATGGTCTTAGATGTCCCTCTGAAGGTGTGCAGGAGATTAGACAAATTAATTGTCAACTTTGTGTGGAAATCTAGGTCTCACCTAATTAAAAAAAAGTGTAATGTTAGCTGATCACACTTCTGGGGGGTTCAATCTTATTGATTTCTCTCTACTTAACAACTCTTTTAAAATCAAGTGGATTAAATCATTCCTTAAGAACCCCACTTCTATATGGAACTGTATCCCTAACTTCCTGTTAAAGCCTGTGGGTGGGCTTGAATTCCTTATACATTGCAATTATAATATCTCCAAGCTCCCTTTGAAGTTGGCAAACTTTCACAAACAGATGTTATCCTGTTGGTCTCTTATGTACAATCACAATTTTTCACCACACACTTACTTTATTTGGAACAATAAGGATATTACATATAAGAATAAAACATTATTCTACCATTCTTGGTTTGATAAAAATATCCTTTTAGTGTCACAGCTTCTTTGAAAATTTTAATTTCTTGTCTTATAGAGACTTTATGGATGCATTTTCTTTTCCGGTCCCCCCAAAAGAACATGCAGTCATTTTTGATGCTATTCCCTCTGGTGTTAGAATGCTACTTCAGTCCTGTCCTAAAGGCCCTTCTTGTTCTCCTCCCTCTTTAGACTCCTCTATATAGATAACTGTCTCCTTGTCAGTAGTGAATTCACCAACAAGAAAATCAGATCAATCCTTCTCAAACCTTGTGCTTCTGCTCCCCCTTGCATCAGTTTTTGGAAGAATAAGTTCGAAAATATCGATTTTGGTCTCTAAAAAAAGAGTTCTTGCTTACCAACAAAGTTGTTGAGGTCTCCCTCAAGATTGTTCATAAATGTTACCCTTGTAACTATCGTCTGTCTAAATTTCATACTAGTATCAAAGAGGAATGCTCTTTTTGTCTGTGTTACCCAGAAACTATTGATCATATTTTTTGGGAGTGCTTATATTCAAGGATCTTTTGGCTTGATTTTTCGAACTATGTGAATACAAATATTTCCAAAGATTTTACTTTAACTTTAAAAAAAGTTTATTTTGGGGTCCCCAAAGTCCAAAATGATATTTCTAATAGAGAATTTGTTATTAATTTGCTTCTTTTCCTAGCAAAGTTTTTTATCCACAAATGTAAGTTTATCGATAGAAAACCTCTTTTTTGTATCTTTCTAAAGGACTTTAGCCAATACTTGCTCTCTCTTGAACATTCAACAAGCCCTTTGGCTATAAATACACGTCTACAATGTGCCATGTTTAAAGGAGAACTCCAGTCAATTTTAACATTGAGCTCATTTTTTTGTAAATTTGGAGTGCTGTCAATACAGAGAACAACGACAAAAATCGGTGTTGCCTACACCTTGTTATCCTCTTTTTAAAATTTGCACCCTGTTGACTTCAATGGGGCAAGTTTTAAACCTGCTTTTAGCCTCTTAACATCCTTGATGTGTCATTACAAGTGCACAGGTCATGTGAGTGATTCCTTCAGAGTGAACACGAGTGAATCTGACTGCAGTAGATGTGAAAGAAATGGATAAAAATGATGTTATTTAAGCCAGCGCAAATACCTGTGTTTACATCCTGTTTTCGGTTGAAGTCCAAAGTAGTCGATTGTCGAGTTCACGCGCATAGATTTAGTACCTATGATCACGCGCGTGAACTCGACAATCGACTACTTTGGACTTCAACCGAAAACAGGATGTAAATAAAGGTATTTGCTTAAATAACATCATTTTTATCCATTTCTTTCACATCTACTGCAGTCAGATTCACTCGTGTTCACTCTGAAGGAATCACTCACATGACCTGTGCACTTGTAATGACACATCAAGGATGTTAAGAGGCTAAAAGCAGGTTTAAATATTGCCCCATTGAAGTCAACAGGGTGCAAATTTTAAAAAGAGGATAACACGGTGTAGGCAACACCGATTTTTGTCGTTGTTCTCTGTACTGACAGCACTCCAAATGTACAAAAAAATGAGCTCAATGTTAAAATTGACCGGAGTTCTCCTTTAAGCTATTGAAATCCCTGTAACCTCTTGTATGTATTGTCATTTTGTTCATGAAATGTATTTTTTGCAAGTACTTGTACTTATTCTGTAATCACTTTCAACAACCTCTGTTTGTTTGTGTACTTGTACTGAAAAAAAAAAAAAAAAAAAAAAAAATCAATGCTCTCCACTTCCTGTGAAGTGATGTATCAATGTTCCCTTATTCCCTATGCCGTGCGCAGTGCCCTTCGAACTGAACATGTTTGCTCCCTTCGGATTGGAATCTCACTTAAGATGGCGGAAAACCCTGTGAAGTCCACTTGGCAGTCCACTTACGGTCAAATGGAACGCACCTCTAGAGCGACGTTGTTGATTGTTTGAGCATGTGACTGCGCGTTTCTCCTTGTTTTCTATTGTTATGCGCAGCATATTTCCCGCGCGCACAAACACAGCCACAGACAATGAATTGTCTGTTCGGTTAGCGAAGAAGAGCATGATGTATTTTGTATAAAGTTTTTTTTTTTTTTTTTGTTATTAACTGTTTTGAGAACTGGAAATGCACAATTCATGCATACAAATCTGTAGATATTAATAAATGAAGATGATTAAATTAGACCGATGCATCAAAAGTTATCCCCCCCCCCATAATCTTTAGATCCCCCCCATGACCCATGTAAGCGGGGAATTCCCTCCCAGTTTAAAAAACGAAATTCATGCCTGCATTTATTAAGACAAACCTAGTAAAAACGAATGCAGTCTATACACTGACTTGGCAGCTCTGTGAAATGTAATACAACAGTGCCACCTACTGTCTAAATGCATTAACATTAAAAGTGTGAGGTGAACTCTTGCATAGACATAGGTAAATGGGTTTGTCAATTAGCCTGAAATAAAAATAAAAATAAAAATTTCAAATCTTGTGCATCCTCACATTGGAGTCCCGAGTTCATGTACAAAGTTTGGTTTCGATACGTGATAGAGTTCCTGGGATATGGACGACTTCCTGTTTGGCGACTCCGCCGCCGATTTCGTTTGGCTGTGACGGGCAAACGCTTCCGAAAATCAAAAATCTTTCTAGTAACTTTTGTGAGGCTTGGTCCAAGGATCATGTACGTCCAGTTTCGTGAAGTTCGGACCAAATTTGTGACCTGTGAAAATCCTCAATCCAATATGGCGGACAAACGACATGGACTCGTGATGTCATCTTCGCGAGCAACTTACACCGGTACTGACTGGACGTTTTAAAGTTGGAACGGTGTCTCTGTCTCAAAGGGCCTAGGCGCAGGAGCTGGCCAAAATTTCTCTCCCGGGAATAATAATAATAATAATAATAATAATAATAATAAGAAGAAGAAGAAGAAGAAGAAGAAGAAGAAGAAGAAGAAGAAGAAGAAGAAAACTTAAAAAGAACAATAAGTGTGCTGCTTTCAAGCAAGTACACTTAATTGCAACTTATTTATTATTTTTTGATCAAATCAAGTAATTTAAAGGTAAATAAAATAAAAAATAACATAAAAAAACTTGCATAAAAATTGCATTAAAAAACAGAACAAATATTATAAAAATGTAATAAAATAAGCAAATTTTAGGGCTTCGGGTCATTTTGACCCGCGAGGGAAAGATGAGGGTTAAAGGTGATTTGGGTAACTCTTTGGATGCTAAAATGCCTTGTGTAATGTTGCTGTTTGAGCATAAACAACATCTGCAAAGTTACAACGCTCAAAGTTCAAAGCAAAGGAGGATATTTTATTTTAAAGAAATCACTTTTTAAGGACTACAACAAACGGCTGGTAGAGACTACACCACATTCCTCCCGGGTTAGTGACATCACTAACCCTAAAATTTACATAAACTCCGCCCCCTGAACAAGATTTATAGATTATCAAGACAGAATATGCTAATTAATGACTAGAAGATGACTACACATCAGCTTCATAAATTCATCAACCATTCAGAAATGTTCTGTTGCTTCTACATGTTGTCTTTTCTTCTTGAGTCTCTCCATCATTGTCTGACTCCAGTTTGAACATAAAAGGCTAAAAGTTTTAGAAATGTTCAGTGCGTGTGTGTGTGAGGTAAAAGGACACAAGCTGTTGAAGCTCCGCCCCCTGTGCCAGGAGCAGCAGCTCAGTTGCATTTAAAGGAACAGACACAAAAACGGTGCGTTTTTGCTCACCCTCGAAAAGTGACATGTTTAACATGCTATATAAAAATATCTGTGGGGTATTTTGAGCTAAAACTTCACATACACACTCATCAGAGACTTATTTACATCTTGTGAAAAGGGCATTATACCACCCCTTTAAGTCTCCGAGGTGTCCAGTCCGCAGTGTCCGCTCCGGCCGGAGGATTGCCAGCTCTGAAACACGACCACATGAGGGACAACAAGGGAAACTTTACAAATCTCTCAATCACTGATGTTGGCCAACATACCAAGAGCATTGCATCTCCTTCCTCCACTATACCCTGCACATTATTGTGTGTTTGTGCAGCCATCACATGATGGTGTGTTTTGTTGATCCTCGTATGAGGGCGTCGCAGAAGCCGTGGTGTTTAATCATCGAGGGGATGTTTGGATTTCCGTTGCACTTCACAGGGAAGAAACATGGCTGCTTCATCTTAACCCTTCAAACAAGAACCACATGTTTTCCTCTCCCACACCAACTACCAACCCCTGTCCCCCAAACTGCCCGAAACCCACCCGCCCCCCACCGCCTCTCCATGAGAAACACAGGCCCAGATATCTAGAAACACATGTGGTTAGCCATAAAAATGTGCACATGTCCTCTTCCCCTCTAAGCCTGTGACCCCTCAACCACAACGAACCCTCGCTAGAGCCGAGAAGAGAGAGATGCAGAAGACAACAACAACAACTCATGAAAAGAAAGACGAAAAACAATACGAGGAAATGACTATGGACAACAATCACACCGATCTTTCATCAGATGGAAGTAAACAGACTGATTTAATCACAGATGACGGTTTTCTTTCAACACGATGTTTTCTCTTCCCGTTGTTCACGATTATTCCAATGAATCTGTGAGAATGCTATCACGTGTTCAGTCTATAGATATGCGCAGGTAAAGGTAACAAATCATCCTTGATGTGTAACTGCGAGGAGCTTTAAGGGATCATTCATGTTTATGTATACTCTTTACTTTTGACTGAAGCACTTGAGCTTAACTACTAAACTAAACTGTATAAGCATAGCATGAAACATATGGGTCTGTACGACAGCCTGGCAGGAGAGTTAAAATCTCCTGAAAGACATACAAACATACACACACACACACACACTCACTTAAAACATTTACAAGCTGTGATAAAAATTAATTTAATGACTTTTGTTGATCATTCCATCCATTTGGAGCAGAAAAAACACAGTTTTCTTTCTCGGGATAATCAAAAGAGTGTGAGTAGATGGTCTGGTTTAATGTGTACGAACATGTGCTTGCAGCAACTCTCGCAGATATTTGTGTAATGGACCTGACAGGACTTTATAAATGAAAATGCACCAGTGTGTTTCCCGTCTAATATGCTCTTAAAAAATCAAGAGTTATAAAGGCTGCTCTACTTTTAATTATCATCTCATCTGAGCATTCAACAACGCAAACATTTCTGTAACAAAATGGCCGCCTGGAATGAAGAAAGTGATGACGAACTGTTACCGTGATTCATGTGCAAAATGTAAAGCAATTGTTGTTTGTCCTTAAGTTTACAGACTTTATAGGATTACAAATTAAATGGTTGCTCCCATGGACTTCGGCCTCAACCCCAGTTTTCAGGCTGATTTTCAAAAAGTGTCGGAAAAAGAGACGAAGAAAGACTTGCTCAAGGGAACACTTGACTCGCCAATGGCGGCCGGCACAGTCGCTTGCCTTTAAACACTCTTCAGGTGTACAGCGTGACCTTTCATGATGAAAGTGCAGAAAGTGGTATTTTAACAACACCGTGATGACCTTTCGGTATAAAAGACAGAGTAAGAATTGTTCTGAAGAGAGAGAGAGAGAGAGAGAGAGAGAGAGAGAGAGAGAGGGGGGGGGGGAGGGGAGAGAGAGAGAGAGAGAGGGAGAGATAGAGAGAGAGAGAGAGAGAGAGAGGGGGGGGGGGGAGAAAGAGAGAGAGAAGGTGGGGAAGAGAGAAAGAGAGAGAGAGAGAGAATCTGTTAGAAATGGTAGTTTTAGCTTTTTAAACATACCTACAAAAGATGTTGCTCTCATTATTCCTTTTTTTATAAACAAAATTACTAATAAAAAAAAAGTAGTTCAAATTTAGTTTTTTTGGTAACACTTTATAATAACTGCACACTATTAATAATTAGTTAATCATCATTTATAAAGCATTAATAGACATTAATAAGCAGCTATAAATGCTGTATTCTTGATTTATAAGCATATCTATAATGTGTTTAATAATTGCATTTTCATACTTTATTAATGATCAATGTATCATTTCTAAATGAAGTATTGCATTATTTACAGTTATTTAGGAGTTGTCAGTGGTTCATAATATCACTTAGAAAGTGTAAGTAATAAACTCTTAATGAAATGTACATTCATACATCTCATTATTCAGACATATAGTAATAGTTAGTGTGTTAATAAATGCTTTATGAACATGTATTTCTACTGTAATTCAGGGTTAATTCAGGTAGTTATAAAGCATTTAGTAGAGGTCAGTGAACTATTTTAGTGAGCTCATCTAAAGTGAGGACTAGTTATGCCTCGTAAAGCGTTAAAAAGGAGATTTAAAGACTCAGTTATCTAAATTATATTAATCTTTCTAAGTGATCTTATGAACCACTGACAACTCCTAAATAACTGTAAATAAAGCAATACTTCATTTAGAAATGATAAATTGATCAATTTCAAAATCTTCTTAACTTAGTTAAGTAAAATGAATTAAGAAAATAAGTAGTTAAAGTTTGAGTAATTTGTATTTAGCTGAAGTATACGATGCAATACTCAAGTTTCAAGTACATGTTACTCAAGCAACATAACACTGAAACAAGTCATGCCTTTAACGTGTGTGCTTTACTTAGAACAAATAATACAGGAAATATTGTGTAGAAATGATCTTCATAATAGAAGTAAGATGTTATCAACCCGAACACAAAGATCTCAATACTTGTTGTTACACAATATAACGGTAACATTCTTCACATAATTTCTGAGAATGATTGTGTCATTTTGAGTAGAAAATGAACAACAGATGTCACAAAACAGCCACGTTATAAAACCTAACAACACAAATGATGATGAAACAGTGTAAATACAGCTGGAAAACAGTGAACATGCAACATTATTAATTATTCATGCCCTATTGCATGATGGGTTGAAGTTGGGTAGGTTTTACTTAATTTTATAACATGGGTATTTCCGTTTTAATTTCTACAAGCTTAAAGCTGCAGTCCGTAGCTTTTTTGGGTTAATTTTTTTTCTTTTTTCCCTTAGTTGGACAAAAGTGGATGTTACTTACTTGATCAGACGACATTTCCCGGTGAAATTTCTTATGTTGGTCATATTTCCAAAAAGTATAATCTGTGATTGCGAATGCCAGTATCCACACCGGCGCAGTGACTGACAGCCACATTCTCCTCAAAACATTGGATTCATCCGCGCTGTGCCGAGCCGAGGCACAACACACGTAAAGTTGATAATTCCACGAATAACTGCAATTGCAGATTTCGAACAGAGATGGCGACAAAGAGGGAAAACTACAGACTGCAGCTTTAATTTGAGTACTAATATAGAATTAACTATTTGTTTTTTTATTCTTGCCTGAACTAACTTATTCAGGTATAAATTACATTTGTTTTTTCTGTAGAATTTCCTTCACCACAGAATCATTCAGTGTGGTGTGTTCAGGAGATGTTGGATGAGTTTTAGTAACAGTCTCTCCTGAAGCCGGCAAACCCTCATGATGAACCGAGTGAAGACATGACGTGTTCTCCAGCCATCGAGCGTCTGAAGCCACAGCAGTGTGAAGTGTTCAGGGTCATTTCATCCGCTTCCAGGAGCCACACGCACGCAAACATGCACACTTTTCTTTATTTAGCGCTAGTTCGGTGTCTTTAAAAACTGCTGATTTCAAAATAGTCAAGTCACCGTCATTTATTTATACAGCGCTTTTACCAATATGGACTGTTTCAAAGCAGCTTTACAGTGATAATAGAGTAACAGAGATTGTTTTGGCTTTACAGCAGCTCTAGAATAAAGTTATTGTCCAGATAAAGTTAGTTTTGATTGATTCACTTCCATCGCAAAGATCATTAGTTATTAAAGGGGGGGTGAAATGCTAATTTTCACTCAATCTCCTGTTAATCTTGAGTACCTATAGAGTAGTATTGCATCCTTCATATCTCCAAAAAGTCTTTAGTTTTATTATATTTATAAAAGAAAGATAGGCTGTACCGAGTCTTTCCGGAAAAAACCGAGCGGCTGGAGGCGGGCCGTGTGGGCGATGTGCTAAAGCTGTGCTAACGCGCCGAGCTAACAACAACACACAGAGTACAACAACACACTCAAAGTAAAACTTTGAAGCAGTTTTACTCACCGCCCGGTTCAAATCCACGACCGCGAACCTTTATCATTGTGACTGCTCGATCCTTAAGCATTAGACGATCTGCAAATCCGTCGATCTGGGCTTTGTTTATAAAACAATCATCGTCGAAATGCAGGGAACAAACAGTCTACACAACTCCGTTGATGCTCTGAAAAAACAAACTCCATCCACGGGTTCCTTAACGCCGGGTTCTTTGGGAATCTGAGCAGGGTTGTCTTGCCCTGGCAACCAAAAACCCACTTCTTTGGTGACATTGACTTCCCAAAAGCCGGGCAGGGCGCTTTGATGGCGAACTGCTTTCACTCTCTTGCTCTGGTCTACGAGTGCGCGTGCGCCCGCGATCTTACCGGAGAAGTGCCCTTAGGACCCGTATAAGGAAATTCCGCTACATCTGACGTCACACATGCCCATACTCGAAAAAAACTTTCTGAAACTTGTGACAAACCGGAAGGACAATTTTTGGCACAGAAATACTCCTTCAAACGTACAATTAAATTTTTGAAACTTTGTCCATGTTTAGCATGGGAATCCAACTCTTTAACAGTGTAAAAAACTCAGTATGCATGAAATAGCATTTCACCCCCCCTTTAACTTAGCGGCCGCTAACACGACAGTAGCCGCATTTCCATTATCCTTCAAATTGCGCAAATTGAAATTGTGAATTGAAAATACGCCCAATGGAAACACGTCAACTTCGCAAAAACTCCCATTTATCGCAAGAAAGTTTTTACGCTCGCATGAGGTGCTTTTTCAGGCAATTCGAAAAAAAAATTCTTTCACAAAACTGCAATGGAAGCAGTTTTTGCGCATTCACAGGTCACCTGACGTAGATGACGCGGTGTGTTTGGACAGAATACGAGACAGAGTTCTTTATTAAATTCATAAAAGACAGAAGAATTACAGGAATAATGGATTCTAAACCTCAAATAAATGCCACAATCAAGACCTCGAAGCAGATCTGAGGGAGAAACACCCAGAAACTCCTCATATGTGCCGCTCACAAGTATAATAAGGGTCGTTCCTTACCATTAATGCTTGGAAAACACTCATACATCTCCTCCGATTAATAATAATGGCCAGTGCAGTGGCTGGGATATAGTACATAAACCTACCAACGTCCGCTACCATGGTTTTTGGAATGATTTTACTTATCGCGAGAGGAAAAAATTAAGTTTTAGTCGCATAACATCGATTAATGGAAACGGCGGAAAAAAATGTAAAAGTTTTGCGCAAATCTGTAATGGAAACGTGCCAACTGTTCTAACAGAAAACTGAAAACTTTTAATGCGTTCTGGCCATTCATTCGCACAACAACATTTGTTTGGGGCTCGAGAACGCAAACCTTGAAATAAGTTCCAAGGTTAAAAACTTTAGAAAAACGTTATCATCTCCGCGCAAACTTCAAAAACGTGAACCTGTGAGAACGCTGACGGCGTGCACATGCGTATTACGTGTTCAGTCTATAGATGTGAGCATTTGAATATATATGTGTGCAGGCGTGTAGACTTTCTCTACAAATTGACCTCAACAAGTTATTTGTCAGGCCGTAAAAATTGATAATACAGAATTTTTTGTCGCTTCCACGTAAAATAAAGAGAATGGGCAAGAAAATGAAACGTTTGTGAGTCAAGAAGACGGCTGATCAACTATAAAAACAAAGACAACACATGCAAACATGTCTTTGTCACAGTGTAATTATATATTTAAGCACTGAGTAATATTAATTAACTACATGTACTTACTATAGGGTTAGGGTTTGATTTGGTTGAGGGTTAGTTGCATGTAATTATGCATAATTTACTGTTATTACTATGGTAAGTACATATGTAACAAGGACACTGTAAAATAAAGTGTTACCCACTTTTTTTTATTTAGCTCTAGTTCGGTGTCTTTAAAAATGGCCGATTTCAAAATAAAGAAAATGAAAAGGTTGTGGGGCTGATCAACTATAAAACAAAGCCACTGGGCTCCACATAAGGCTCAAAGCAGAGCGCCCTGCACAGGGGTGTGTGTAATCATGACCTGGTCTCCGCATCCCTCCATCGCCACACCCCGCTGTTGCTTTCAGAGACACGAGATGGGAACATGTGTGCCCTCGCAGGACTGCAGGCTGGCTCCATACTTCTGTCTGTGTCTCTCGCTCTTTCTTTTCGTCTTCCTGCTGCAATTCTTTGCCTTCAGAAACCATTAGTGCCCATTCAAAATAAACATCAAGGGAGCGCTTTGATGTGTCTCTTGGCAATAGCCCATGTCTCAGTCTCTGTCGCTCTCTTTTCCTTCTTTTTTTCTTCCTCATTTATCCTTTAACCCTCCTCCCACACACACACACACACACACACACACACACACACACACACACTCTCTCTTCGGTTTCTCCCACGTTTCACAGCCGAATGTTTTTACCTGGCAAATAAATCTATCAACAGAGACCCATTTTTTTGGCAGAACCGGTTCTCTCTTAAGTGTAACAAAAGTGAAGGAGCACAATAGCCGTGGCCTGCCATGCGAGCTAATGTTGGCTGGGAAGTGAACTAAGGCAGCTTTAGCTGTCTCTTTCTCTCTCTTTCACACACACTGAAGCTGGTTAAAGCCGCCAGAGTAGCGCTTAATGCCAATTACCACCCCACACAATGAAGTGAATGAAACAGTTAGCGAGCCGCTGGCACACACACCGCCTGATACGGTTACTCTTCTGCCTCCCACGTGCTTCGCTTTGTGCCGTGAGAAGTAGAAGAGCACTGATATCATCAATCTAACGTCCAGACATCGTCTAAACGACTTTGGGGGCTAAGTCAGCCGACGTTAGCGTTGACACCTGCAATTTCCACGACAGCATTGCAAGTCACCTTCATTTATATGGCGCTTTTACCAATATAGGTTGTTGATAGTGAGTAACAGGGCGGGGTGTAACGATACCCTCATGTCACGATTCAATACATATCACGATACGTTATTAAAAGGTTAACATAAACGTCGCTGTTGATTAAAATGCTACATTTGGTGTTACATTGTGGGTGTAAATGAAAAGGCTTGGACTTGGTGCTGGAAACCCAATGAACAGGACAATAGGCCTTTATCGCATCACAATAGAAAACCGGAAGTAGCCGCGAAAAATTGGTTATTGCGTTCACCATGGCTGCCTATTAATTATAACTGGACTACTTCGCTCTCGCATCTCCCAAAAGTTTCTCTTTTTTTTTTAGTTTTCTTAATTCCATTTTAATGGTTTCATTAAATTGTTATAACCAATTATTTAAAATGTAATGATTTAAGCAAAACTTTCTTCAAAGGTTAAACCAAACTTTTATTTTGGCGGGTTGCCGTGCCGTCTCTCTGTGTTTGACGATAGTTCTTCTCAAATGAAGCTGCTGAAGTGACTCTCGGAGCGGCTGTGTTGATGAAGTCGCGAGCGTCATGCGTGCCTCAGTGTGTGTGTGGTAAATGAAACAGCGCGTCTGTGCCATTCATTCACAGAGACACGCAGAACATGCATGATTCCTATTTAAATAGTCTTTATGCTGTTTAATATTGACAGACACTGCTCTATATCGCGATTTTATTTAAGTTTACTGACCTACTTTTCATCTAAAGGTAACTAAGTAACCACCGGAAGTGCGAACGTTCCGAAATCAGGAAATGAGCAACCGCCTCACTCTACATTATCCCGCTTATTACATGGCTACCTACCAAATAAATCAATAATTTGACACAAAATATTGTTTTTTAAAAGGAGTTTATTGATTTAAAAACGATTGTATTGCTTCCGCTAAAGAAAATAGTCCGTTCTGTCTCGACGATTAGAATCCTGCGTCCATAGCAACGCTCTGTTTTTCATGGCAACGGCGTGTTATACTTAGCTGCGGTCTGTTATCAAGAAATAACAAATCAACCAAGCCATGTAATAATGACCAGGGGGCCAATGTTTCGGAAAACATTGAAGCTTCCCCGGGCGCCGCCATTGATTAGCGGACCCCCACCTGCTGTTATCATTCCATTGACTCCCATTCATTTTGGGGTCACTTTGACAGCGAATAACTTCACATCTGAGGCGTTTAAAGACTCCATTTGTCCATTATTTATTTCTAAAGAAACACGAAAATGTATAAAAGGCTCCATTACCTTGTATCTTACGTTATGGCCCCGTAGAAGCCGTTTTTGTAAAAATAGGCTAACGATTGCGTCATAACCACGCGACTCTCTGTCGCACAGTAGAGAGATTACCGTATGGACAGGAGGAGAAGCTCGCGGGCAATCGGGGAGATATGAAGGCAAAATGACAAAGTAATTAATCAGAATACTTAGCAAAAGTTTCTCCTGCTCCTAGCTCATGGACAGCTCCTACTCACGCTCTCCGTCTCTGCAAGTTTCGGAAGGGAATGATTCAGATTTCTCTTGGCACAGCTACTAGAAGACAGACGGGTTGCTCACGTCACATCTACGTCGTCAAGCTCAGTTTGAGTCTGCGCAGTCGCTCGGCCATCAGGAAGCGAGTGCTTCTAATTGACTTCACTTTTCTCCGTTGAATCCAATGGGGTCGCTGTGTCCATTTCTTTTACTGTCTATGATAATGACAGACACTGCTCTATATCGCGATTTTATTTAAGTTTACTGACCTACTTTTCATCTAAAGGTAACTAAGTAACCACCGGAAGATTTCTAACGTTCCGAAACCAGGAAATGAGATAAAGGCCTATAGTCAGGTCAAGTCACCTTCATTTATATAGCACTTTTAACAATATTGGGTAACACTTTAGAATACTGTTCCTTCATTAATGAATAATTACACAGGAACAAACGAGTAACGCATTATTAACATTCTAGTAACTACTATTAACTAACAAGAAACTCTGATTAACAAATTAGTAAGTAATAGCGCTCAGATGAATGTAGTAGTTCACTATTAGCTAATCAATAACTACTATTTTTTTCATACCTCCCAGAGAACTACTATCTACAGGTTCATAATTAACATGAATAATGCATAATTTATAATAAAAGGTAATGGTAACCCACTAGTAATGACTCAGGTATTACTACATCATTCTAAAGGAACTACTAATTATTTGGATCAGTACACTGTTAACCCTTGCTGTAAAAAAAGGCGTAATTCAGACAGTATCATACCATTTTCCATTAAAACAGTAATATACTGTAGACACTCAGAGGCTGTTTTCCCAATCACACCCTATACCCTCATTCACTATTCACTACATTAGTTCACTAATATAGTCCACTTGACAGAGTGAATGTAAAGAAGAGAGTGAATTGAGACACTGATGAACACCTGATAAGCAGAATCACTGAAGGACAGAGAAAAAAGAACAGAAAAAAGAAAAAACACAAGAACAACAACTGACTTCCAGTAACACAGAGTGTGAAACCAGTTTACAAACCAGTTTATGATTATTTCTCTCATACATGTACAAAAATTATTGTTGAGAATTAACAGAGATTTAGTTAGTAATAAAATTTGTTGTCACCATGATGGAGATCAGTATTTGCTTTAGTTGGTCTCTTGTCCCTTGACTTCTTACCTTTCATCTCTCTCTGATTGCTGTAACAGTGAGTTTATAAAACACATTTGTTATGGCAAGAAAAAGTCAAGAGGAAGATGATAATGTGTTTTTATTCTTTTGTGATGCTATCACAATCATCTTGGACATGTCTGATTTTCAGATTTTTACTGTATATATTCATTGAAATTATGGGTATGTCATATTTAGCATAAATCTGTGTATCTACGAAATTAAATCAATATTTCTGTAATCAGGTCATCTGAAAAATATCATAATCATATAGTGCCTTCAATTTTATTTCACTCCTGCTTGGCTCAGACACACACAGATATCAACAATCAGCACATGCATCTCAACAATGGTGAAAAGTTTCATGTCGCAATGCATGCTGGGTTCCAGGATAATATAAAACTCCCAGCATGCACTGCTGCATGAATAATAATAAAAAAGAATTATTGCCACCATTGTTGAGATTAATGTGCTAAATTGTGATATCTCTGTGTTTCTAAACACTGTAGCTCTGTTTTTTTTTTGTTTTTTTTTTGGTTTATGCATGATGTGTTAAAAAAAAAGAGTCATAGTAATTTATTGCTGTCGTTTCACAGGAGTGCTAATGTAACACTTTTGATCGAGGATAAAACTCTGAATGAATAAGAATTAATTCCTAAGTGAATGAACAGGCAATATGATGATTTTATCACCATAATCAACATAACCACAATCATTCATAAACTGTGTGTGTGCACAAGTGTGACTTGCAACAACACAGCTCAAGCAGCAACGGAAAAACTAATGTTTTAGCATCAGCATCCCAACTAAAGCAAGCATTGATCTCTATAATGGTAACTTCAAACAAACATTTTCAATAACAATTTCTGTATGACAGAAATAAAGTCATACTGGTTAATAATAAGTATAATAATGTGTAATGGCTGGAAGTCAGTCGTAGTTATTGTGTTTCTCTATTTTCTGTTCTTGTGTTTCTCTTTTCTTCAGTGATTCTGCTTATTAACAGCAGGTGTTCATCACTAATGCTCAACAATCACTTACATATTCCCTTAATTATCTCACTGCAACACTGTGTCAATGTTACTTTTTACTCGTTGTAGTGTGGATTTTCCTGTGGGGTTGAAAGGGTTAACAGTGTAAGATAAAAAGACACACCCACAAAAAGTATTTTAACAGTAATAAACTGTAAGTTATAAAACAGGTATATACTGGCAACACTGTTGCCAGTAGTTTACTGTAAAATTAATTTTTTGGGTCACCATTGTGCAGAAGAGTAGAGCCTGTGCTTCAGTCCAGGAGACGATCTACAAACATTGATGATATGCTGTATGTTGCTTTATTTAACAGGCGGTGATTGTGTAGTTGCTGGTCCAGTGGAAATCTCTTTATGTACAATAGTTTTTTAGTGGTCTCAAATGAAAGAAGTTCACAGTAACACTTTGCTCACATTGTTAAATTTTAGTTAATACATTTAAATGACAGTTGGTCAATTTAAGGCAGTCGGTTTCTGTAAGTGTAATTAGTTAATTTGAATTAGAATTTAGTGCATTTTTACAGAAACAAACTAGACTACAGTAAAGAACTGTACAATTAACAGTATTTTACTGGCAACAGTGTTGCCAGTATTTTACTGTAAAAAACCCCGGTAAGGTCTAACAGTGTATCTAAAGTGAAAAACATGATAACAACCTAATATTGACTGAAGTCATTGTAAGCTTTTGAGATTTTTGTAAGATTTTGAATAGTAATTCCTTCCAATGGATTTGGTAACACTTTAGTCATTACTAGTGTGTTCCCGTTATCTTCACTTTAGAATACTGATCCAAATAATTAGTAGTTCCTTTAGAAAGATGTAGTAACACTTGATTCATTACTATCCAAAACCTTACAAAAGCCTTAAAAGCTTACAGTGACTTCAGTCAATATTAGGTTGTTATCATGTTTTTCACTTTAGATACTGATCCAAATTATTAGTAGTTCCTTTAGAAGGATGTAGTAACACTTGATTAATAACTAATGAGTTACCATTACCTTATTATATATTATGCATTATTAATATTAATTATGAACCTGTATATAGTAGTTCTTATAGTCTTCAGTGAGGTATGAAAAATAGTAGTTACTGATTAGCTAATAGTGAACTACCACATTCGACTGAATGCTATGACTTACTAATTCGTTAATCAGAGTTTCTTGTTAGTTAATAGTAGTTACTACAATGTTAATAGTGCGTTACTCATTTGTTCCTGTGTAGGTATTCATTAATGAAGGAACAGTATTCTAAAGTGTTACCCCAATATTGTTTCAAAGCAGCTTTACAGAGATAACAGGAAAATAATGCAACAAAGTTTGTTTAGTTTGTTTTAAGTTCAGTGATCGTTCATTTTTGTTGTAAACAAGTTATTAATTTAGTTCATTTATATATGAAGAGTTCAGATGCAAAAGCCTCTAAGTGCCATCTGAAATTTTCTTCTAGAATGATCATTTTTATAAAGCTTGTATATTTAGGTTAAGTGATTTCACTTAAATGACAATTAATAGGTCATTTGCCTGGCCATTTAAGTGAAATTATTGAACTTATATATACAAGCCTGATAAAAATGATCATTCTAGAAGAAAATTTCAGATGGCACTTAGAGGCTTTTGCATCTGAACTCTTCATATGTATATCGGTTCTGGAGAAAACCAGCTCAGTTCAGTTCTCATATAATGGTGTCAATGCAGGCAGATCAATAATAGTGTTGAATATTAAACGAAATGTCCCCAACAAACTGATCTCTCCCGGATTGAGTGATGTTGTTACGGGAGCGTTTAGGTCATGGCTGTTCAGGGAAATACAGCTAAGAGTTTCCTTGATGATTTCACGATCAAAGCACAGGAAACTTTAAAATAGAGTTCGCTAGAAACGAAGGACGATTAGGAGACGGGAAGTGACGAGTCGAGGGGTCATGAGTGCTCTGATCTCTGCCAGGCTTTATTTGTCAAAGAGAAAAAAACACTCTCCCGCAAGACACTCAGCACTCCAACCTATCTCTAAGCTGGTGCGCGCTCGTACAAACAGGGCTCTAGTGGCCAAATTACCGCTGCATTTATTAATTTTCTACGAGGGAGCAAATTAAAGGCTGATAATGGGAACAAATATGGCTGGGATTTCTCACCGGGGTCTGAAGTGCTTCATTATGCCGGAGCATTGTCTCTGAGCAGTGGTGATTCCTGGGGCATTTTAATCCTCCAATTAGCCCCGGGAAAAACCAGTTGCCCCGACTCACAAAGCTCACATCTCCCAGGGCAGAGCGAGAGTGTGGAGAGGCTCTCAAGAAAACATGTCCTCCTTCCACTTTATGGTGAACTGGGTTTGAAACTAACATGCCAAATGGGGGTAACTGTGGCGGGTAACACTGTCAAATCACTAGCCAATTTGGCATTTAACTTATTATGTTATTCACTTTCGTGTAAGTCAAATCTACCAGATTTAGAGTCTTCATGATATATTAAATACAGCATATTGCACAGAATCTGCTCATATCTGGCTTACTTGAACACACACGTCACTACGCAACAAATAACAGCACGCTTGTTCATTTGCTTCGAAGCAATAGTTAAGATTACAAAGCATTTGGTGAACAGAAAAGACATTTTTATTTTCCATCATCCTACATTTGTTTGTTCTTTGTACTGTATTGATCCGTCCTCCTAAAACACATTTATGGTGAAAAGGATGAAAGAGGAAGAGAGGAGATGCTGGATGACAGGATTTAGTTTGAATAAGAAATGAATGTACCTTATGCGCCAGATTAACGAGGGCGCCGCCATCTTTAGAATATTGTCTTTGAACTTCCGTTTTTGCAGTCGCTCTGTATATTTCTATGGCATTGCTGTCCAGGAGTAATTAGCTTTTGAAGTGGATTTACTTAATGTAAAGTTAACGAAAGTTAACATGAGGCCTGTAATGTTTAAAGCAGATGTCTTAACAAATGTCAGTCGACCGGGAAGATTTTAAAACGAGCCGTTCATTCATAAACACGCAAAATCGCTGTGAAAATACAGACCGGAAGTCAAGAGACAACAACGAGCGCAGCGATGAAAAGGTGAAAAGGGGCGGGGCTACATAAGGTTTATATCTGTATCTCTAAACTGTGACTAAGTTAATCTGGTTAATTTCTCTTCTCTTCTTTTCTTTTTTTTTTTTTTTTTTTTGGCTAGTAGAAGTTCTGAATGGCCGGTAACTTAAAAATTTAGTAGCAAAATTGGCCGGTGAGTGAAAAAGTTCATTTAAAACCCTGATGGTGAATACTTGAAATACTAAACTAATGCAGCCAGATAAAACTAACTCTGGCGTCCACCTGACGTCTGAATTATATATATATATATATATATGACATAATGGGCTGTTGTTGAGCTCGAGGGAAGCATTGGAGGAAGCAATAGGGGTTTTCTGGGAAAGGCCTTCACCTTGGAGTTGGTTTCTCATGGAAGAAGGAGCTACGGGGGGTGAGATTTTAATTAAGCATGGAGGTGCTGGAGGGAATGATCCATGAACAAAGCCTTCAGTGGTGTACAAACAGCCACAGCGTTACCCCCGACTGGCAGGAACCCCGCGTGCACTTTAATGGATGGGATTAACAGCCAATCAGGGAGTCTCTTTATGAGATCCTCATGCTATCATTCATCTTGTCCTTACCAAACTTCCTGTTAGATACCCTAAAACTGGTCCCAGAGGAGTCTAAACTAGTGAGGAGGAGATCAACTGGTAAAAGTATAAGTATAACTTTGAAGATCATGAGCAGGTTAAAGCTAAATATGAAGACTTGAGCATTTTTTGGTCCAGATTTTAGGGGGAAATGTGTGGAATAGTAAAAGATATACAAGTTTCAGTATAGGGAGTGAGGACTGTGCTCCAAATGGTGACTGTAAACCTTCTCAAATTAGTATTGTTATTATCAATCATATTATCAAATGGATATTCAAGATCAAAGAATCCTGAAAAACAATTGTACACAACTGTTTTCAACATTGATAATAATCATAAATGATTCTTAATCATCAAATCATCATATTAGAGTGATTTCTGAAGGATCATGTGACACTGAAGACTGGAGTAATGATGCTGAAAATTCAGCTTTGATCACAGGAATAAATTACACTTTAAAGTTAAAATATATTAAAATAGAAAAGAAATTTAATTCCTGATCCCAATCTTCTTGACTGGTAGTGTAGATTTAGTGTGGGTCTCATTCCCAGGGAATACACATACTGACACAAGACACACAGTAGTTAAGCACACAAAACATGTTGGTGTTCATTTAAAAAATATAACTTTTAATAAAGGCTACATCTCTTCATAATTACAATAATTAAAGTACCAAGTCGTCTTTAAAATGAAGCTCTATATAATGCATAATTTACATTTTAAGTGGAACACAAACAAAATTTTGGGGGGAGGAAAACACTGAAAAGTAATGTCATGA
Source organism: Squalius cephalus (assembly GCF_949319135.1). Lineage (NCBI taxonomy): Eukaryota > Metazoa > Chordata > Actinopteri > Cypriniformes > Leuciscidae > Squalius > Squalius cephalus. Next base: position 63,478,674 of record NC_137122.1, on the reverse strand, counting down.
TTACAAGATATCCAAAGCATTAAAAAAAACTTATTTTTAAACATAAACCCCTCAGAAAAGCAAGGGAATATTCACACCCTGAAACAGGGCAGCACACAGCATGGTATCCATGTAGGCACAGGTACTGTATAATACACTAGCGATGGCATGTTTTTATCCGCTCATGCCAATTTATCCAGGCCTTTCCATTCAACGTTTACACAGGACATTAACCCTTTCCACGCACACTCTCGGATCTCTCTCTCTCAGACCATGCTGAATTTAAGTTTTTTTTTTTTTAAATAGTATGACTTCCTATTACTTGTTTTTTTTCTAAGAGTTTTGGAACAGGTTCCAGGACAAGGCTATTGGTTCCTGTGCAATGTCTGGACCTTAAACCAAAGGCACTAAAGATGCAACAACTATTTAACTGGGCGTTAAAGGTAGAAATGTCCACCCAATCAGCAGAGAGGTTTGGAGAGGTTCGTTCTCGTTGGCAAAGAGGAGAAAATTCCTGGTACAGTCTTTTTGAGTTAAGGTGACGTGACTCCAGACATCCGTCCATGCATGTATAACATTGGAAAAGATCTCCCAATCAAATAAGCAGCTTGTCCATCATCTGAACACAGGTATGAGGGGAATGACAGTTTAATAAATAGCAATAAAGTCTTTAACTTGTGACAGAAACATATTATAACTTTGTGTACATATGAGCACCTCTGTATTACACATGCACACATTCTCGCATTCAAACACATGTATACACATCTATAATTATCACAAATGCTGGTCAGCAGTTCATGGTAAGGTAACACACCAATGGCTGTAGGCATGTTGTAGTCCAAACAAGCAAGTGGTTTGACTGCATCTTCATTGGTCATAACATCTCTCTTAGTTTTCCCAAAGCAAAGGAAAAATTTCTCACGATGCATTGCTGGTTCAGATCCCTCTGTACTTCATAGGCTAAGTATTCCTTCAATAGCTTGGTGCGCCAAACGTCTAAACTTCTTAAGCTTCATAAAAACGTCTATTTTCTGCTCTTCGAGTTAGTCTTGAGTGCTGGGTAAGTCCACATGTTCATCTAGTCCATTCTCTCCACTTTGCCGAGGATTTTGCCCTCATACATGGGCAGAACTGTGCAGTCGTCCCAGACCTCCTCAAACACAGCGCCGCATTCAAACTCATCACTGGCCTTCTTGAAGTAGTACCTGAAACAGAGAAAATGTACGATCAACAAACTGCTGATGGCATTCACAAACATAGAGATCCATAAAGGGCATCCTTCCATTCCAGAAAACCACAAACGTCTATGTTCAAAGCCTATGGACCAATTCACGTTGACTTTAAATATCCAGTAACACTTTATTTTGATGGTCCTAACATGTCAACTAACTCTCATTAGAGCATTAGTAGACTTAATATCTGCAAACTCTTCATTGTGATGCTCCTCCAACAGACATAACTTCGCAAGTACATGTCAACTTAAATACATTTCAAACCCTAACCGTACTAGTCTACTAATACTCTAAGTAACATTGCTCCTACATGTCTCCTAACTCTCATTATAGTCAACAAAATGTGTTAAAGGGACCATCAAAATAAAGTGAAACCAAATATCCATATCAGACACTAATGCTATCCTGCATTGCACTCCACTATTTGGGAGACAAAGAGTTGCTTTAGCCTAAATTAGAGGGTCTGTTAAACACCACCACCCATCTACCATCAGGCTTCTTGTGTCTAATTGGGAGCTCTGTTGAGCAAATGACGGGGATCTTTCACAAGGGTTGACATTTTTGGGTGCCGAGGAGTCTACACTAACTTTTTTTTCATTACCACATTGTGATGGGGACGAGTCTGAGCTTAATCTAGTGTTTGACCTTGATGGATAGCCTCTTTGCCTCATTTCTATTGTCCGATTTGTCTCTTTCCCTCCACCTCTGATGCACTAATGATCTCCACCTCCTCCAGAAGGAAGAGAAAACAGTGGGAGGGGAGGGAGTGGTGAGGTTTGCCTCAGTAATTGGCTTTGTAATGGAAAATGCCCCCTCTTACTAAATTGCGCTGCGGTGCATGCTAGGTTTTTACAAGCAAACACCACCAAGTCATAGAAACAGTTCACATAAAACACACACAGGAATAACCATGACTCAAAACAACAAGCAACGAGAACAAAGTTTCTTTTCTTCTTTCAATATGTCGGAAACAATCCATTGTTTTTTCCCACTGCCCGAGCTTCATAAATGAGGGACAAACTAGAATACTTGCAACATGGCACATAATTACATCCTTATTTCTGGAGAATAAGCTATATCCTCCTCCGCAAAATCTTCAAAAGGGCAGCATGGCTCTTATTTGTTTGAGAAAAAAAAAGAGAGAGAGGGAGAAGAAGAAAGAAAAAGAGAAAGAAGTCTTTCCATTGGAGCATGTTTTATATGGCAAGATTTTCTCTTCGCAACATCTGGCACCAATATCGTCTGGCAACTCTGGCAGTACTGTTCTTTGTTGAATTTCTGCCATGTTGAAATGACCCGACTCCACACATTTTCTGCGATTAAAACCTTCAGCTTTGAATTCCCTTTTCCTTGAAAATGTGCATGGTCAGAGAGGGGGTCCTTAACATTGGGAATTTTTCAATATTCATCTAGAATACAGGCATCAGACAAGCTATTGTATACAGAGTCGATAAACTAGGGTTATCTAGATGGATAACCCCACAACCGCATGTTCAACATTAAAGATTTTGGTCAAGCGGGATTTAAAAGCTATAACCAGCGTAGTTACCAGCAAAAGTTCCTCCGGTGTGCTTAAAATGGGCTTTTATGGAGACAACATGCACAAGGAAAACCATTGGCGGCCATCCGACAATACCCCATTCAAATAAAAAAGGGCAAAACAAAGAGAGCCTTTGATATAAATGAGAAGTAATCATTAAAAAAAAAGATAGTCTTATGTAAACACACACACAAATGTATGAGAGCAACGTAGCTTGATACAATTGTTGAAAAATGTGTGCGAGTCTTTGTGCATCAAATGAAAGGCCTGGGCTTCAAAGAGCTGCTTATTAAATGTGCCTTAAGATGAAATCAATACCAGATGTGACCAAACGGCTACAGTTAAAATTCCCTCATTCTTTCTTTCTCTGTGCAACCACCCCTCTCTCTCTTTCCTGCCGTCTTAACTCCATACTTGCTGCTAATGTGAGTGTTTACAGTAAACATCGTAGTCTTGCAAAGACCAGTGTCAAAACACATCAACAAATACCTTGCAAGAATATTTTTTGGGTCAGCCAATTTGCAAAACTAATATATACAAATTCAAAGTCTTCAGCGGCCTTAATATCAACAGCCACCAAACATAATTTCTCTAGTTGGAAATTAAACTGAGAGTATACCTGTAGTTGCCTTTTTTCCGTAGTTGTTCCTTGAAGTGTCCGAGTGTGAGGCTGTGTGTTTTCATCATTCTGCGGTACGGGATTTCCTCACCGCAAAAGAAGTACGTGACCACTGTCTCTGAGCCCAAACTACTGTGGCAACCGGACATCTTCTTGGGATCTTTCGGTCTGTAAAGACGAATAGAGATGAAAACAATTGTAAAGATAAAAATCACGGGAGAGTAAAATGTTAGCTAGGCCTTTAAGAGCCGAAGGTGGTGTTGGCTAAGGCAAGAATCACTGTTACTATTGCTCATGTAGGATTAATGACTTGAACTCTAAACCCTAATTATCAAACTTCAAGATTGTTTTAAATATTAGTTCATGACTAGGTTAATATTTGTCTAGGTTAAGCACACTAAAAAAAAACAGAACAGTGTTTTAGTCAATAGTTTTCTCAATAGTTGAATAAAGAGAATGATGACAGATCAATTATGCCCTACATTGGCCCCTTTCCCCACATTAGAAAGTGCATCCCAGCCTTAGACTGTGACAGAAGGTCAGCCAATTAAAAATAAAAAAGGGTTTTGCCATCAGGTGGCCAAAGCTCCACACTTTAAATACTAGCCAGGCACAGAAACCAAGAGGAAGAACAACCAGATGTTTTTGAAGGAGGGGAAAGACTAATGGCTGCAAAGCATTTGAGGATTGTATGCATGTGTGTGTCATTCATCATTGAACAATGAATTATAGTGTACAGGAGATACGTACTCATCCGTTTGAAGCACTGAACTGCCATTTTGAACAGGCACTGGGTGACTCTTGTCTCTCTGAAGGCTTGATGTTGAATGCCTGTGAAGTGGAACCCATATAATCAATATTTACATCAATCAAGAGTTTTTTTTAGAAAGAAATTGCATACAAAGTGTTAAAAAAAAGGTGCAGACTGGAACTCATACCTCTGTTTAGAGGGTTTGGAAACTTCCTCCAGGCGTCTGCGGGCCTCTTCCAGCTGTGCGAGGGTGTTGGGAGGGGGTAGAGGTGGCATAGCAGGGTCCTGAACGAAGGGGTGTGCGGGCTGATGGGCACGGAGATGCCCACTGCTTCCACCACCTCCCCAGGTGTGTGTGCGTGGGGAATCCAAACAGTGCAACTTCTTTGGATTTTGAGTGCTGCAACAATAGACAAATTCACTGTGTAAGTAAATGGCACAAAGACTCACAGGAATCAAGGTGAGCAGAGGCCAGATGTTAAGCCTCTATCTTCAAAATTATTGCTCAATACAGTAACAAAAGGGAATGCTTACTCCCAAGGGGTGTAAAAATATATCATGTCACAATATAACGCAATAGAAAAGTGCAACAATATGTATTGTGTTAACCTTTTACCAAATGTCTTGGAGTATCGCAATAATATCGTAAGTTCAGTATCGTTATATGTATCGAATCATTACACCCCTATTACTCTATACTCTATTACACTATTGCTCCTAACTAAACATTGGTAGTAGCAAAGGCGCATGCACAAGAATTTTCAGAGAACAAGAGTTATAACATAGACATGACCACAGTTGTAAGACAGACCTGTGGGGCTTGTGCTTGGTCTGTCGGTCGCTCTCCAGGATCCACTGCCAAACGTTTTGAGAGCGGTCTGTACTGTCAGCTGGCAACTGAAGGAGACTGTTCTCCAACCCTTCCGTGTTCACCTCCTCTCCAGATTTACACAAACGCTTGGATAAAGAGCTGCAATGCCTAGCAGCAGGAAAAGAACATTTTAGAAAAACTTCTATTGACACCAGGATGCCACAATTAAAAAGCAATGAAAAATGTAAAGAATAAAAGCTGTAGTATACCCCAAGGCCACTTCTGCAGAGCTGCCACACTGGTCTCTTCCCAGACTCCGACTGCGAATGTAAGGGGCAGAACCGCAATCTGAAGACCCATGGCACAGGCACTGCACCCGCTGGGTCGCCTCCGCCTCGATCTGCTCCTTGCTTTTGGGCCCAGCGTGGTGATGGATGTAGTGGTGATGGATGTGCTTGGTTGACTGTCTGGAGATGAAGGTCTTGGCTGGCGCGTGTCCATTCACAGAGCCAGACTGCGACCTGGTGCTGGGACCTCCCCGAGGGAGTGGGCGCTGCTCAGGAGAGCGGGAGCGTGGGGAATGCCGAAGCATTCCTGGAGACTGACAGCCAGGAGTCTTGAGGACTCGGGAAAGGTGCTCGTCCAGGATGGCCTGGGGGTCCTCCTCGTAAGAGCCAGGAGGGAGCAAAGGCAGAGAGTGGGATGCACTGCTTCCAGACACCTCAGATTCGTCCCGCTCCTCCTCCTATAAGCGCACACAGAAACGCGATTTTAAAAAGAAATACTTGCAAACGCCCAATTAGGGGAACTGTTTAAGGCAGTGGTCTCAAACTCAATTCTTGGAGGGCCACAGCTCTGCAGAGTTTAGCTCCAACCAGCTCAAACTCACACCTGCAAGGAAGTTTCTAGTAATCCCGAAGACCTTGATTAGCTAGATCAGGTGTGTTTGATAAGGGTTGGAGCAAAACTGGAATTGAGTTTGAGACCACTGGTTTAAGGAAACAGAACTCAACTCTTTAACTGTTTAACTATTAGACATAGTGACAACATTTCCGGAGAATTGCAGCAATACAAACCTCCTGAATCTGTTGAAGTCTCTCCTCCAGGGAGCTCATGGTTTCCCGTTCCCGCTTCAGACGCTCCAGTTTGGCTATCAACTGTGCTGCAAAGGCTGCTGGCTCCACGGGAGTCATCTCCTTAGGTGGCCGCCGCGTCCTCTGCACAACCAGAGAGAGAGAGATACAGATTAGCAAGGAGACCAGACAGGACAGGAGGGGTTGATTTCTACAGCTGCCCTCCCTGCATAAGTCTACTGCCCATCCAATGCACACACAAACACAGACACATGCCCCACACCACTGGCATGGGCCGCTGCCGGCATGAGCAGTTGGTCACGCTCTAAGGAGCCTCGGCTTGTTCCCTCTGTAGTGCAACCAAGCCATCAGCCCGGCCTGTGAAGTGAGGCAGCTTCAAAGAGCCCTCGTCAAATATCAAACGCTCACCAGGGGCGGCAGGGACACTGGCTTTACATCTAGCAATAAAAGTCACATATCGACAGGGGGAAAAAGGAGGAGGCAAAGAAAAAAGGAAAGAGAGGGGGATTAAAAGAAGAGAAAGTAAGATGGTGAGATGTGTGCCGCCACTAGAGGAGTCAAGCGGTGGGAGATCAGAAGCGCCGAGGTAATTTATTCCCCCCCAACGACAGCGGGCACCTTTGAGCTACAGTAGCCACATTATCCTCCTTCCCCATGTGTGTGCGTCTCACACAAGGATTTTCAATCACTTTCTTATTATTTTTATTATTATGTTGCGCCCTGCCTTTCTTGATTTGGCTTCCTCTTTCCATCTCTTTGTGGAGATGAAGGGAAAGACGAAAGAGAGAAGAAAGGCAGACGAGTTGCTGGTGAGACTTGCAGCAGCTCTAGGCCCCCGCTGCCTAAAAGTAACATCCCGGGAGAGGCAGCCAGTCGGCACCAAATCAGAAGGGAAATATTACAAGATAGAAAAAAGGGGAAGGGAAGGAAAGAGAGAGAGAGACAGAGAGACAACACAGAAAATGGGAAGTTTTTCCAACACAGAGCTTGAAATTGCATGTATGGGAGTACAAGTGCACAAAGAGTGACCAAAGTGACGGGGAAGAGGAAAAAAGAAACAGAAAGGATGAGGAGGGTGGATACGGGTTTGTTTGACTTGATTAACAAGTTGTCTTTCCAAACCCTCTCTCCAAACACAAACTGACCCTCTCTTTTTTGTGCTTTCAGGGAGACAGGGAGGAAACGAGGGAGAGGGGGATGGAGGGTGCTGTTGGAGGACTAAAAAGGGTGCAGCTCAGTTGGAAGTTGTCACTTCCCTTGAAGTCAGCCCCATTCATCCGCTGATCAAAGCGCTCTCAGAGAGAGACAGTTGATTCTGGTGCCTCAGGATAAAACAGACTCATTTAGTGCGGTGTGGCAGTTTATTAAGAGTCATTATCCGAGAAAGAGCACAACAACACGAACGGTCCACAACCGTGAGAGGGTAATGCTTTTTAATTGGGGGTGATGTTGGAGTTGTGTGTGTAGTTCAGAAGAATGGCAAGGACACTTACAGGGAACGGAGGTAGAGACACTTGGCCGTTCATCCTCATGTTGCGCTGCATCTCTCGCTGTATTTGTTTTTTACTTCCCAGCTTGTAAGGAGGGATGGCATCTCTATCAGGACACATAGAGAACGATGAAGGTTATTCACTGCCCATACTCATACACAAACATTCACATGCTGCACAAACATCTTTAGCACCAATAGAGCGTTTTAAAGAAACTCAAATACAAACAGATCAACACTTAATATGTTGTGGAAATAATGGCCCAGAAAACAGTGCACTCTCACCCTGTGCAAACTCTTGCCCAGCAGACGCCCGGGGTCACAATCAAACCCGAAGGGCAGCAAAACAAGTGTTGCTACTAATGCCAACGCACAATCAAGCACAGCTACCGACTATCATATGACGCTACCAATAACAATAAAAAGACGTCTCGTGTTTCCATAAACACTCCTAATCCATCTAATCCATGGCAGAATGTTCCTAAACCTCCACCTCTTCAAACTTGCCCTTTCTTGCCTCTAAATCCAGACATCTTTCTCATCCTTCGCTATGCTTTTTAAAAAAATAAATAAATTATTTTTTAAAGCCAGGCCAGTTTCCTTTGCTCTGTTCTGACTCTGAAGTGTATGACCTAGCCCAAATGCAGTTTCCAGCACGTCTTTGAAAGCTCACAGTCATGCGCATAAAGCCGTCGCTCCAATCTTCATTTGGCAAGCGCTCGGCAGTCAGCCTCTGATCTTGCGCACATCAAAAGGCTGGTTTGTAAGATAAGGTAATGTTTGAAGTCGGCGCAGCGGCATTCCCTAGCGTCCAAGTAAATCCATAAATAAGATATAAGCAAAATTTCCCCCACTTCTCCTCCCCTCCCTCGCTCCCTCCCTCCCTTTATCTGGAATTCAGATTCTGATTTAACGCTGTGCCTTTTAACTCAAATAAAAACGCAGCTATTCCAATCAAATCAGCCTCCAAATAAAGAACACAGAGACTGTTTTCCCCACCGCGTATGCTACTTCAAAGTGGCACAAATAAAAAACATAAAATAAAATAAGAAATGCAATGGCTAAATATGGGTAAAATCAATGGACAGGAGCATGTAGATAAAACAAAATTCTGTAAAAATCAGTGTTTTCAGAACAAGTAAATGTTTGATAAACTTTTTTTTTTTCACTGATTAATTTGAATACATTTCTACTATACTTTAAATGGGAGATGATTCGAGTTCAGTATGAGGACGAGTCACCCAAGAAAGCTGTTGCACATTTCATTTAAGTGCTGAATGGTTGCACCTATCAAAATATTAATCTTTGGTTCAATCAGCCCACTGTCCACAGACACTTTCTCTGTTCGGAGCTTTGGGGTGTCACAGGCTGGCTGTGCTTTATGGGAATCTCCTATTCACTTGTGCAAGTAATTTTCAAAGCAGCCAGCCACCCTCTTATCCCTCTAAGCTCCCGGGGCCTAACAATGGGCTGAAAGCGATTCAGTTAAGCCTTTCATCCAGCATGCACTTTATTTCTCACTCTCTGCACTTAGCTATGCACTCGCACAATTGCCTCTGCCGCAAACACAGAGGGGGGGGGGGGCTGCTTTCAGGCTGAGGTGGGGTTGAATGGGTGGTGTACGTGAGCGTCTGGGGGATGGGGGTCCCAAACACCCTAATCCCAGGTGACCTGCTCTTGTGCTCCAGAAATGGCTAACCTCTCAAAGGCCTAGCTGACACTGAATCCCTCCGTTCCAGCCGTGGTGGGCTCATACCAAACCTCCCTGCGAGTTGAGATTCCTTTAATTTACTGCCAAAGCACCTCGATGAGTGTCTTATAGTCCACATGGCGAGTTACCCCCACCACCCCTCCCTTTTTTCCTGGGACAATGGCAAAACCAATAAATAATGACTATGTCTTTGGTGACTATGTTGTGCAAAGTCTGAAAAGAAAGCCCTTGAAGATCAAAGCTATATAGGAAAAGAGCATGAGCAAAAAAAGGAGGACAAACTAGCGAGTATCATTTCCTGTTGAAGAATTTGCAAACATTAGCTTTAATTAACGGATAGAGGAAGCACATTATCTCTATCTACTCTTGGGTCCACTCCAAGCCACTCCAGACTCCAGCAATGCATTAAAAACATCTCATAAACGCATTTAAATGTCAATGTATCACCTGAATGTGCACCATCTCATTACCATGACTAAATACTTAAACTCAATGTCTGCCAACAGCCCGAGAGAGATGTTAGTCTTTGACCACAGGATAAAGATACACTGTACTATTAATCTTTCAAGATCTAATTTATAGGCATCATTCAAAATTGTCTAAGATAATCAACAGTGCTATCTAGGTAGGCAGCTTATACCATGTTACGAAACAGCTTATGAAACAGGCAAATATAGAAAGAGTGTTTTAGAAAGACACATTTTCTTATTACTTTGGTTAATGTGATGAGACATGTACACACTTACACACTACTGTCTGTCATAGACATAGAGTCATCTGTCAGGGCATCACTGGAGACCTCACTGTCATTGGCACTGGTGGCAGGGGCAAAACTATAACCGGACGCAACACGATAGGGGTTTCCAGGGTCATTGCGTCTGTAGGACCTACAGGGACAAAAAAAATATTTTGGTTTTTAGTTGAAAGGATGGTGTAGTTGTTAAATCTCAAGGCTGGTAACTGGAAGGATGCTTGGTTAATTCATGAATTCACAACTGAGCAAGACACTTATCCTCAGGTTACTCAGGGACTGAACCTATAAGGTTCAAAAGTGTATCGCTTTCCGAAATGACTTTCTCAGCCTTGCCACAAAGGGAAACAGCGGCTAATAGCGTAAAACGGACAGTTTTCTTTTTTCCGTCATGGCAGACCAACAGTTTGAAGGGGAACTTAGCTAGCTATAAACAGCTTGACTAACTTTTGCCACCTTAAAAAAGGTGACACATCCAGTTAATGGGACAGACATCTGAAGGTAACCTGTTTGACAGCTCCACAACAGAGGCTTGTTACCACCATAGTAAAGCAAGAAAGTATGTTAAATACTACTATGATTCTAGCTTACTTAAGCTGGACTGTGATGCTATTTTATTCTGGAAACAAACTTTGTTGCATTATTTTCTTGCCATCTCTGTAAAGCTGCTTTGAAACAATCTGTATTGTAAAAAGCACTATAGAAATAAAGGTGACTTGACTTGACTTGACTTAACTATGTGGGTTAAAACATCAGTGGGAAATCCAGTTAATGGGACAGACATCTGAAGTTAACCTGTTTGCCATCTCCACAACTGAGGCTTGTTACCACCATAGAAATGCAAGAAAGTATGTCAAGTACTTGTGTAGACTATGATTCTGACCTCAACTATGTGGATTAAAACATCAGTTACATAAATAAATCAAAAGAAAAATGTCACGATATCATCCAAATATTAGTTTTGCCATTTAGAGCAAAAAAACCCCAAAAAGCTTCCACCATGGCCTCCCTTATGTTTGTGAAAACGGTCCAGCTATTTTTACTAGCCTTTTTTCTTGGTGTTGGGGGGGGGGGGGGCTCAAGCTCAGTTTGTCTTTTCTCTTCTCTTCCCTTTCATCTCTCTTGCCCCACCTCCCCCCTGGGGCAGCCCGGTGAGGGTTGATCAGGGGGAAAGTTAAGTGAGCAGCACATCTGTGTGAATTGCCAATGCCACTTCCCCTCAGTGGAGCATATCTGGGGCCTTTTGTCTGGGCCAGGCACCCCGTTCCTCACTTTACCTCCCCCTTCCAAACTTTCCCGTTTCATGTCATTCCTTCTCTTGTGCTGTTTCCTCTGCAAGGGCACCTCCTCCACATACCCACCCCTCCCAATCTCTCTCTCTCTCTCTCGCTCTCCATACCCCTCTCTCCTGCTGTGACACATTCCTGCTCCACTGGAATAGGAGGAGGAGGAGGAGGTAGAGAACCTGAGTCGGACCAAAAGAGAGTGAGAGAGAGGGAAATAAAGAACATGAGAGAGCGGAAAGAAAGAAGAGAAGAAGGGGGAAGGAGGGCCTCCTCTTTATGAGAATGCCTACTGCCAGCAGCGCTGTGAGGGGAGACCCAGCAGGACTATAGCCTACGGCCCCAACTCAAACCTGACCTTTGGAAGCTCTCGCTCAGAGTCAGGTATTTAGCACAGCTGGGTTCACATTCTTCCCTCGCTCACCCCCTCATTCATGCTTTCTTTCATGAGGTGCCTCGCCCCCCCTCTGTCCTTCTTTTCCGCTCGCTCAAAAAGTGTGCTTATTCTCCATCCGTCGGGGTTTTTTTTTTCCTAGATAAAAGTGCGAAGAGAGGCAGTTGAAAATCAGAGGAGAACGGCGGTAAATAAGAAACGGAGGAGATGAAGGCCACGGTCTCTGTGACTCACAGAGGAACCGCTGCTGCGTGTTGTTTTGTGAATAACTCGATTCAGAAACACAGAAAGAAAGAGAGAGAGAAATAAGTTCCACATGCTTCAGATGAACAAAAAAAAAGTGCCCCGAGAGAGAGGAAAAACAGACTGCTCAAGGAGCATTCTTCAAAAAGAAATCAGGGAATAACATCAAAAAAAAAAAAAAAAAAAAGAGAGAGAGAGAGAGACTTTGCTTACTCTTGTCTGGTTCTTAATCATCTCCTACATAAACAACCAGACAAAGATAAGCAGAGATGAAACGTTCTGTCACCTTCTTCAAGATCACCCTCCCAATGGGCTGTCTTTGAGACGGATAAACATTTGTCTGGCACCACACCTTGATGGGTCACCTCATTTACAACCTCAAGTGCTGTGACAGGTATTAATTCATCAAACCCGATTTCCCCGGGTGTTTTGTTACACCCAGACTATATACGTCTTTGAACAACCAAACCAACAGCTCGTCAAGACATCTAAAGGTGTCAAACACACATTAAATAGTGCAATAACAGAATCAAAATAAGTGAGTTAGGTACTTTTTTTGTTAATAACAAAGCAAATACAACAGTTTCATTTTTGAAGCGGTGACTTTTTTTTATGTGTGCCACTTGTTTTATCTATTTGACGGCTGAAACCAATTTTGCATTGTGAACTAGCCTTGATCCTTGAAGATGATCCTCTAACGGCGGAAGAATTTCAAAGCAGAGGAAACTGTGTGGAGCCAGCAGAGGGCCTGGTGCAAGACAATATTTACATGAAAGGAAGAGCTGCTCTATTGATGTTTTTTTCCCCTTCTCTCTCTCTCTCGCTCTCTCTCTGTGTAATGCAAGCCAGGTGAGAGCAAACCGCTCCAAACTTGCGAAAAAAGGGCCTCTCATGTTTAAAGCAAGAATTCAGTGCAATAGCTACATGAAACGGTATAATATGCTTAAAACTCATTACCAATTGATTAGTTTGTCATTGACCTGATAAACGTATCCAAAGCGACTTGCATTAGAGAGAATTCATCATTCTGGAGTAAACTAAGAGTTCGTGTCTTGCTCAAGGACAGTGATAGCTCATGGATCAAGCAATCTTCGTGATGGTTCAACCCACAACAGTTACAACACTGGGTCTTTAATCACTAGGCTGCATGATTCACGAAGCAGTCCCAAGCAACTTTGCAGGATTATGAATTTATAGTGGTGGCATATGGTGAAAAAGAGATTTTTGGATGTCTTACCTGTAGCTTTTCTCTAATGCTTCCGCCGCACGAAGGGAAGGTGGTGACCGTAGCGCTTTGGCAGACAGACCCACTACAGTGGCCAAAGCTTTGGCTTTAAAGTCATTACAACTCCATTCCTCCTCTTCATTTAGAGTCGGCATCGGCAAGTATCCGCATACCAGTTTTAGGCCTCCTAGTCCATTGGGATTCACATGACTTGGGTTCTCGCATCCGGTTCTGACGTACTCAAGGTATATGTCTGAGGTCAGGAACATCTGATAGGCATTCTCCTCCATAGCCGTCTGGATCTCCATTTGAGCCTGATCAAACATCGCGGAGTCAATCTGCTGACGCTTAATATTATCCCTAATAAAGGTCTTAGTGGCAGGTTTAAGCTGCTTGGCCACAACGCTGTTGTTCTCAATATACCGCTTGTAAATGGCTTTGGCAACTCTGTGCGTTTTGGTATCCTTGAGGTCCATTTGCCTGAAACCATTGCAGGCGAACCAAAAATCTAAAGTGTCCTCACATTTCTCACGTTCAAGATATGCCCGGAAAAGTTGAGCACCGTCCTGGTCCCCAAGAAGGAAGTGCAAAGATTTGGTCCACCGGGCAAGAGGGGAGTCCGGTGATGCACTGCCCTCCGGTTCCCCAAGTCCATCCTCATCCCTCCTGGTTGTCGAGCGGCGAGGATCAGCCATAACGGTTTTCACAGGATCCTTCGGTCTCATCATGGCCAGTTTGCTGGGATGGTGGCATGTCGTCTCACCCTCTTCCCCTGGGACCGGTGGACGTGGGTCATCTTCTCTGAAGCTAGTGACCATAGGATCTGTTAGTGTCCTATTCATGGCTCTTGCAGCTCCAGCAGCAAAGCCTTCAGTGTGAAGCTCAGCTGTAATCTCCTCTCTCTCTTAAATCAGCAGGGGAGCTTCTCTCTGAAACACAAAGTATTGATCTCATCAAAACCAGATCCGCCCCAAAACTTCAAAAGAGTCACTTCAGACACACATATCTACATTGTGCGCACTTGCGGTGCACAATCGGCTTCGTCGAATGCAATCAAAGCGACCTGGTTTAAATTCAATGCAGGCAAGATATGAAATATTTATAACTTTTTTTTTTTTTTTTAAAGAGATCATTTTAAATATCTACCGGGTTAACTTAAGCCCAGTCTGAATCACCTCGTCGCGATGAAACGAGGAAAAACTTCAAAGAAAACTGAGCTTAGCCGATCAGTTTGGCCATTTTTAACAAAACTAAAACGATCAAACATCCCGTTCTCAGTTGTATGAATAAAATTAAATCTACAACGGTCTAAACTCAATCAAGAAGCTCAGAACTCAAAGCTCAGATGGTTTTAAAACGGCGGCATAAGAAAACCGCATTTCACTTTACCGTTCAGCGTTTAATTGTGCAGAAAAAATATCGCGCAAATTTCGACTCCGAAATCGCAATGAAGCGCAAAATAACGCGAACCCATTTAATCGATAACATGCCTACTTACAGTATATCTGTACAGTAGAGACTTGTAAGTTATTAGCCAATATCAATACGAGTTCAGAATGACCACTCTTAAAGAATGTATAATTGCGCAATGTATAGTAAAACTACATACAATCATAATAAAAACAACAATAATAGCATAGTACAAAGCTACACTTTCAATGAAAGGCTCCAAAATGCATCATATAATATACAACCGCATCGACACACATACAGAAGAGTCTTTAAAAACACATTTAGACGCGTCTCCAAACTATTCGTTCAGTTTTAAAGGATCAAACAAACCGCGGAAATTTCCTTACGGATATAAAGAATGGTCGAATATCCAATCCACGAGAAATAAAACAAAAACATGCTGCGTTCAACTTCAAGCCCATCAGGAAAAACAAAAGTGTGAGATCACAGGGGGTGAAGTCCCATAACACCACCATGAATACACTTTAAACACTCTAATCTAACGTCAAAACAACACAATAACAACCCAAACCCAAAACACGCGCTTTAACGCAGTGTCTATCAGAAATACTTTATTTCACAGCGACACATGACTTCAAAGTCGGTAAACAGCACATCAAAGCAATAGCATGGGGCCAGCGCTGGGAGAACACACACACACACACACACACACTGCTCGAACTCACCATCCATCCATGAGTTCAGTCCCCAAAAGTCCCAGTTTTCCAACAACAGAACAAATATAATCCACAATATATATCCAATTGCGCGCAGTCCTCTTGTCCTCTGATGTTGTTTAGTGTCAAACGCAGATTTGAGGTTTTCCAGCGTACACTTCCTCCAGTAAAGAGCACACTAGATCCCTGTATAGTGTGTGTGTTTGAATGCGCTCTGGTCTCTTATTCCAGTGTGGACTGAGCTCAGGGTTTAAGAGCGGACATCAAAGCGCGCAGCCGACCGCACGGTCCCGACAGATACATACAACACTATTCCTCTCCTTCCCGCTTTAAAACCACACAGCTCGCTCCAAAAAAATGTCTAAACGCACTTATTTATTATTATCGATGCTTCTAACCCGAATGCGCTCAATGAGTCGCCGAAAGCGCCCGTTCGCTGAAGTCCGTGAGGGGAAAGTTTCAACCGAGGCGCGAGGACCTTATCAAAGCGCAGAGATCTTGAGCCGACTCCCCTCGAGCTGTGGAGCGTCAGGAGTAAGTGATCCTGCTGTTGCTACAGAAACTTTAAAGACACAGGCCGCTTTTTCCCTCTGAGGACTCGCAGTTAACTCCTTCGTTACCATACGCACAGTTAACTCCTTCGGTACCATACGCACGGTTAACCCATTCGTTTCTGCGTTCAGAATCTGAATCAGAATGAGATTAATTCGCCTGCTGAAAGCTGAATAAATCATCTCTCAATTGATGTATGGTCAGTTAGGATAGGACAATATTTGGCTGAGATACAACTATTTGAAAATCTGGAATCTGAGGGTGCAAAAAAATCGAAACATTGAGAAAATCTCCTTTAAAGTTGTCCATTTATGTTGGCGAGTGTGCTGCATTCACTCACAAAAATACATGTTTTATATATTTACGGTAGGAAATTTACAAAATATCTTCATGGAACATGATCTTCACTTAATATCCTAATGATTTTTGGCATAAAAGAACATTGTTGGCTAAAACCCGTGCAACATATGACCTATGATTTTGTGATTGACTAATTTTATAAATCGATAACCACAAAACTCTCTGGAGTGCAATTTGACAATGTGACCGAAGAGCGCAAAACCAACTATTCCTTTCAAAAAGTGCTGTTTCTGATGAATTAAAGACTAGAATATAATAATTCACCCCCAGAATAAAAATATAATCATCATTTACTCATGTTCATATTTGCTCCAGTCTTGGTTTCTTTCTTTAATGGAAAGCAATGAGATGTTTAGCAGAATATCTGAGCAGCAAATATTTTGCATTTGTGAGTAAATTATGACAATTGTTTTTTTTTTTTTTGTTTTTTTTTTTAAAAGTCAAATAGAAAAACCCTAATGCAGACATGATGATTAAAAGGGATTTCAAATTTTTTTTTTTTTATTCTTTCATCACATGTTGTTCCAAATCTCTATGACTTTCTTTTTTTCTTTCTTCTATAACACAAAAGAAGATATATTTAGAAAAAAAATGTCTTGGTGTTGTTTTTCTATACAACACAATGCAATTCTATACAAGAAGAGATAAAAATATCTTCTTTTGTGTTCAGAAGAAGAAAGAAATGCGTACAGGTTTTGAACAACATAATGGCGGGAGAGTAAGTAAATTACATTTGTGTGTGAACGACCCCTTTAAGACCTGGCGAGGTTAGTTAAAGCAGCACAAAAGTTTGAAGTAGGTTACTTTACAGTAGCAGTGTAGTTAAAAGTCCTTCTCAAGTAAAAAAGTGAAACTACCAGAAAAGCTTGTCCTGCATTTTGAACTAGTGAGGGAGGACGTTCCACTGATTCCACTTATGATACTTCAAAGGCTCGAGCGCTTCCTTTGATGTTCTACATTCACTTTAAGAAGCAGGATATTATAAAATACATGCATTAGTGCTAAATGAGAGGAATTTAAAGAGCAGATGTGAAGCTCTGTACACATCGCCGTCATACTATGGTGAGCGGAACATAAAGCACATTTTAGAAATGGACACATTTTTAGACCAAAGGACTTTGCTCACATCCTTCACGGGCAATCTTTCACAATAATCAAATGTTTTCTCTATGGTGGAAACGGTCCACAAATGAAACACACACTCTAATGCTCTATTCTAATTCTAATGACTTTAGGAAGTCATTGTCCAGGATGGACCATTTACAGGCTCATTGAGATTCATTGATATCGTTGGACTATTTTGCTTTGTGTGCAATTGCTTATGTGGTGTAACAATATATCGTGTCACAATATATTGCAATACAGAAATGCAAAATGCAATAATATGTATTGTGGATAGTGATAATATGTATTGTGGATAGTTCACCCAAAATAACAATTACTGTGCGAGGAAAAAAATCAAGTTTTCAGAGTTTTAGTGTCAGTACTACATTAAACTTCTATGTATAATGTTGAATATAATGTATAATAATGCAATATTTGTGGGTCCTGATAATGCCAAATGTTACCAGTAAGAAGTGTCCTACATTATTTTAAATATATCTAGTCAGTGAAAGAGTGAAAGCATATTCATCTAAAATAATTCTGTATTTTCAGCTTCAGAATCATGAATATGTTTATTCTGGTGTCTCTATTGTCCTGTGCTTTGGGTTTCCAGCAACAAGTCCAAGCCGATTCATTTACACATTTTAATCAACAGTACATTTTTTGTTAACCTTTTACCAAATGTCTTGGAGTATCGCAATAATATCGTATCGTGAGTTCAGTATCGCGAGATGAGGGTATCGTTACACCCCTATACTTATTACTGATCAGACCCAGCTAAACATGTTTAATAACTAGGAATACAATGTTATTAAAATCCAGTGTTAGAATCTCTGCTCACTTTATAAGTACTTTTTTAAAGTTAGCCGCCAATGGCCAAAGCCCTTTTTTAAAAACTTTTTTTTTATTATTATTATTTTTCCCGTTTGGTAGTTGCTGAGTGTTCACTTTGCAGCGGCTAAAGCGAGCGCGTCTGAGAGCGTGATGAACGCTGTGATCAGTAACCGCTCTCAATGACTGTATTGTCTGCCTGCTCTTTCAGCTCAGGGCTAAACTCTCAGCAGTTTGCTTTGAAGTGATTATCCCTTTATCACAAGCCAGAGCAAAGACTTTAGGGAGAACAATGGAAAATGAAAGCAAGTAGGAGGCTTATGGCAATTATCACAGACGTCCACCAGGAGTGAAGTGTGAATGTCCACTTTGTGAATGTGTGTGAATGTGGGGGAGGAGGAAGGCATAGATGCAGGGAGGCAAAAGAAAATGAGACAGATCATCATTTGCATGGCATACAACAGAGCGACGACCGTGCTTTTGGAGGAAATGATGGCTTAGGCAAATAAACAAGACAATGTCATTAAAGATAATGTGCATCCAGATATGAAAGTTCTGCCATCATTTACTCATCCAATGTCTTTCCAAACCTTGAAGACTTTAACAAAAGAGGAATTTCTGAGCTACTCTTTTCTATGCAATGAAAACAACCATAGGGAACCATAAAAAAACCCATAAACATATCTTAATAGCACAATAACAGTACAGATAATATCATAAGTCTTCTGAAGTTATGTGAAAGCTTTGTGTGCGGAACAGATCAAAAGTTTCACTGAAATCACTTCTGCTGCATTCAAACCTCTGCATATTCAAATCTATTCAAGTGTTGTGGCATAATGCGGTATAACTACACATTTAGACAAAATTGAGATAAGGAATCAGGTATCTGAGATTATAATCTGTCCTGTGAATAAGTTTGGCCCAGCTTTGTTCAGATTCGTAAATGGAGTGTGCAAATCAAGATCTAAGCCTAAGGAATTATAAATAAAAAAAATTCTCTATAGTGTTTTGCATTTGTAGGTCAGCATTGTTTTTGTGACTTCAGAAGATTTTTTTTTTTTTGAATGGACAAGAACACCTGGTTTGGTTCACTTAATAACACTTGTTGGATTTGTACGGGTCAGATGAAGTCTGAGCATTGAATCAACTAAGATTATTCAATAAACTCTGCTCTTATTATTGTCATCGCTTCGTCTCCTACTTCTGCTCTTTCCTGGTTTCTCAGTCAAACCTCACAATGACAGAAGTCTGTTAATATAGTTTTGGATATGAGACAAATATCTTCTAGCATTTCTGATATTTCTGACATGGAGATCCACAACATCTAACAATTTGATGTTGTTGGCACGATCTAACAAGAGAAAGTCTTACGGGTGAAGTCATACGGGTTTGGAGTGAAATTAGATTGAGTAAATAATGACAGAATTTTTATTTATGATTAAATGATCCCTTTAAAGTAATAGTTCACCCATAAATTAAAAATCTGTCATCATTTACTCACCCTGAAGTCGTTCCAAACGCATAAGACTTTTGTTAATCCTGGGCAGTGTTGGGGAAGTTACTTTTAAAAAGTAGTGTTTGCTCGTTACTCGTTACTTTTTACAAAAGTAATCCGTTACTTTACTTAGTTACCCCCTTTGGAAAGTAACTTTTTACGTTACTCGTTACTTTTACGTTACTTTTATGTTGCTTGACTTTGGGCAGAACCCAATATCTGTAGACAATATCTGTATCCTAAATATGTAGACATAAAGTTATACTATGGAGGACATAACAGGTATTTCTTTTGTGCTCTTTATTATAAAAAATAGTATCAATTTCAAAAGAAAAAAGTCCTTCTCATTGGCGCTGCTGTGTGCGGCAACTTCTCTGTTTTTATTCTCAGCCGGCTCTGCATCATGGGGTAGAGTGCGACACTCCGCGATGAGCAGAGCGCCCGCGCCGCTTCTCTCCGCTCCGCTCCCCCTATCCACCGAACTTTCAATTTTGGCAACAGCCAATAAAGCTTCCCTGCTCTCCAACACCGGTGCGAATCGCGTCTTGATAGCGTAGGACAAAATGATATAGAAGACATAAGCTTAGTTTTCAGACATACGACTCACTCTATCAAGGGAGTAGGAGAAAAAAAAGAGATTTTGAGAGAAAAAAATATATTTTGTTTAAAAGTACACATATTCAAGCTTTCTATATATTTCTCAGGTCTGTGAGACAAGTAGCTTATCTGAGTTTCGGTTCATTTACAGTACGATTGGTTGGTAAACATTGATTAAAATTAAGATACAATTAATACAAAACGAAATTCATTTTAAAGAAAGGTTTTCTACAAAAACAAACTTAATAAAGTATCAAAATCATGTCTGCCCACTCCATTTGTCTCCCGATATATTGCGCAAAATTGTGATCTTACTCATGCTTTTCACTTTTCATATAATCAACATAGATTAAATAATTTTTTTATTTATTTTATTTAAACATAAATATGAAACTAAATAGTTTTCTTTAATTTACTTCTTATTTATTAAATTCAGGCAATTGGTTGATAAAACATTGATTAAAATTAAGATACAATTAATACAAAACGAAATTCACTTTAAAGAAAGGCTTTCTACAAAAACAAACTTAATAAAGTGGTCAAAATCATGTCTGCCCACTCCATTTGTGTCCCGATATATTGCGCAAAATTTTTATTTAATTTAATTTAAACATAAATATGAAACTAAATCATTCTCTTCAGTTCTCAACAGTTCTCTTCTCTCAAGCGCGCAGCTGAGGCAGTGTCGCTGTCAAATATATCCATGGGAAAAGTAACGTTGCGCCGAATTGAAAAAGGAACTACGTTTCGTTACCAAATTTTTAGTAGTAGCGCGTTACACTAGTTTTTACCCGAAAAAGTAGTTACGTTACTGTTACTGCTACTGTTATTATACGTTACTTAACGTTACTTTGTAACGCGTTACACACAACACTGATCTTGGGTACACAAATGAAGATGTTTCAACCAACCAATGGTTTTTCCAACCAATGAGGTTCATTCTCGTGTTACGCAGCACGTTTGAGCTTCAGCAAGAACCAATGAGGTTCATTCTCGTGTTACTCAGCACGTTTGAGCTTCTGCAAGAACCAATGAGGTTCATTCTTGTGTTACCCAGCACGTTTGAGCTTCAGCAAGAACCAATGAGGTTCATTCTGGTGTTACGCAGCACGTTTGAGCTTCTGCAAGAACCAATGAGGCTCATTCTCGTGTTACGCAGCACGTTTGAGCTTCAGCAAGAACCAATGAGGTTCATTCTCGTGTTATGCAGCACGTTTGAGCTTCAGCAAGAACCAATGAGGTTCATTCTGGTGTTACGCAGCACGTTTGAGCTTCAGCAAGAACCAATGAGGTTCATTCTCGTGTTACGCAGCACGTTTGAGCTTCTGAAAGAACCAATAGCCGCGTTTCCACTGTCGGGCCAGGGCCGGGCCAGGGCTTTAAACGGGCCGTGCCGGGCTAATAGCCTCGGGCCAATAGCACCGGGCCTGCATTTCCACTGTCGGGCCAGAAGCTCCACAGCGCTTCACTAAAACACGCCCGTAACACGCCTCTCTGGAACAACGTGACACTAACCCATCCTTTCACCAACAAATGGAAGTTTTATCAGAAAACTAATCAGAAATCACTGGAAACAGCGTTGAAAACAAACACGATAAAAGCGGCCGTTTGCTAGCATTTTTTTTGTTTGTTTACTTGAATATTAAAAACCCAAGCATCGGTGTTTTACCACAGATTTACAATAAAAAGTGATACATTGATAATAATGAATTAATTTATGTCAAAATTGCACATTAGTCACTCAGAAATAAATTACCGTTAGGTCTATTTCACAAAAGAAAGAGGACACACTTACTTTTTCAGTCGCGTCTGTTTCTTTATCATATTTACATCACATTTAGAAAAAAATTATAATTTCTACAACTTTATGCCACGACCTGAGGAGCTTTAGCAATCTCTCGACTCCCATACAGATATTTCAGTCAGAGAAACAGAGGAAGCTCCCGAAAAAAAAGTTACTTTATTTTATGATAGTCCGGTTTAAAGAGACGAGACGTAGGCTATGACAGATAAAATAAAAACATGACTGTCATAGCCTTTAAGATTGGTCTGATTTCTTCAAGCGTTCGTTATGTTTTTTTTTTATATGCGTATCTTCAAGCGTTTACTATGTTTACTATGGTAACGTTAGCGCGCATAGTCTTTTGCATCACAAACAGAAGGCATTCAAACATGAACGCGAGTTAAATTATTTTATTTTTAAGTCTTTAATGCTGACAGAATCATCCGGCGCTGGTAAACTCCTCCTCTGTTGGTAACCACTCCTCTAGCCCGAGCTGGCCCGCTTTGGCCCAAGGTATTCGACGGGCCAGAAATCCTGGCCGTTGGCCTCGAGTAAGCCCCCGATCCAGCCCCGGAAGTGACAGTGGAAACGCGACTGGCCCTGGCACGCACTAGCACGGCCCGGCCCTGGCCTGACAGTGGAAACGCGGCTAATGAGGTTCATTCTGGTGTTACGCAGCACGTTTGAGCTTCAGCAAGAACCAATGAGGTTCATTCTAGTGTTACGCAGCACGTTTGAGCTTCTGCAAGAACCAATGAGGTTCATTCTGGTGTTACGCAGCACGTTTGAGCTTCAGCAAGAACCAATGAGGTTCATTCTGGTGTTACGCAGCACGTTTGAGCTTCTGCAAGAACCAATGAGGTTCATTCTGGTGTTACGCAGCACGTTTGAGCTTCAGCAAGAACCAATGAGGTTCATTCTCGTGTTACGCTGCACGTTTGCGCTTCTGCAAGAACCAATGAGGTTCATTCTCATGTTACGCAGCACGTTTGAGCTTCAGCAAGAACCAATGAGGTTCATTCTCGTGTTACGCAGCACGTTTGAGCTTCTGTAGGAGCCAATGAGGTTCATTCTCGTGTTACGCTGCGCGTTTGAGCTTCTGCAAGAACCAATGAGGTTCATTCTGGTGTTACGCAGCACGTTTGAGCTTCAGCAAGAACCAGTGAGGTTCATTCTGGTGTTACGCAGCACGTTTGTGCTTCTGCAAGAACCAATGAGGTTCATTCTCATGTTACGCAGCACGTTTGAGCTTCAGCAAGAACCAATGAGGTTCATTCTGGTGTTACGCAGCACGTTTGAGCTTCAGCAAGAACCAATGAGGTTCATTCTGGTGTTACGCAGCACGTTTGCGCTTCTGCAAGAACCAATGAGGTTCATTCTCATGTTACGCAGCACGTTTGAGCTTCAGCAAGAACCAATGAGGTTCATTCTCGTGTTACGCAGCACGTTTGAGCTTCTGTAGGAGCCAATGAGGTTCATTCTCGTGTTACGCAGAACGTTTGAGCTTCAGCAAGAACCAATGAGGTTCATTCTCGTGTTACGCAGCACGTTTGAGCTTCTGTAGGAGCCAATGAGGTTCATTCTTGTGTTACGCAGAACGTTTGAGCTTCAGCAAGAACCAATGAGGTTCATTCTCGTGTTACACAGCACGTTTGAGCTTCTGCAAGAACCAATGAGGTTCATTCTGGTGTTACGCAGCACGTTTGAGCTTCAGCAAGAACCAATGAGGTTAATTCTCGTGTTACGCAGCACGTTTGAGCTTCAGCAAGAACCAATGAGGTTCATTCTCGTGTTACACAGCACGTTTGAGCTTCAGCAAGAACCAATGAGGTTCATTCTCGTGTTACGCAGCACGTTTGAGCTTCTGCAAGAACCAATGAGGTTCATTCTCGTGTTACGCTGCACGTTTGAGCTTCTGCAAGAACCAATGAGGTTCATTCTCGTGTTACGCAGCACGTTTGAGCTTCAGCAAGAACCAATGAGGTTCATTACCGTGTTTCGCAGCACGTTTGAGCTTCTGCAAGAACCAGTGAGGTTCATTCTCGTGTTACGCAGCACGTTTGAGCTTCTGCAAGAACCAGTGAGGTTCATTCTCGTGTTACGCAGCACGTTTGAGCTTCTGCAAGAACCAGTGAGGTTCATTCTCGTGTTTCGCAGCACGTTTGAGCTTCTGCAAGAACCAATGAGGTTCATTCTCGTTTTACGCAGCACGTTTGAGCTTCAGCAAGAACCAATGAGGTTCATTCTCGTGTTACGCAGCACGTTTGAGCTTTAGTAAGAACCAATGAGGTTCATTCTCGTGTTACGCAGCACGTTTGAGCTTCAGCAAGAACCAATGAGGTTCATTCTGGTGTTACGCAGCACGTTTGAGCTTCAGCAAGAACCAATTAGTTTCATTCTTGTGTTACGCATCACGTTTGAGCTTCAGCAAGAACCAATGAGGTTCATTCTCGTGTTACGCAGCACGTTTGAGCTTCTCAAGAACCAATGAGGTTCATTCTCGTGTTACGCAGCATGTTTGAGCTTCAGCAAGAACCAATGAGGTTCATTCTGGTGTTACGCAGCACGTTTGAGCTTCAGCAAGAACCAATTAGTTTCATTCTTGTGTTACGCATCACGTTTGAGCTTCAGCAAGAACCAATGAGGTTCATTCTCGTGTTACGCAGCACGTTTGAGCTTCTGCAAGAACCAATGAGGTTCATTCTCGTGTTACGCAGCACGTTTGAGTTTCTGCAAGAACCAATGAGGTTCATTATCGTGTTCCGCAGCACGTTTGAGCTTCTCAAGAACCAATGAGGTTCATTCTCGTGTTACGCAGCACGTTTGAGCTTCTGCAAGAACCAATGAGGTTCATTCTCGTGTTACGCAGCACGTTTGAGTTTCTGCAAGAACCAATGAGGTTCATTATCGTGTTCCGCAGCTCATTTGAGCTTCTCAAGAACCAATGAGGTTCATTCTCGTGTTACGCAGCACGTTTGAGCTTGAGGTTCTTGCTCATCAAGCAAGTATGGTTGAGCTTTTGTTTATATTCACTAATCAATGTTTAAATGTAAATGAAAGCCTAAATTCAATCTGTTCAAGTGATCGTGTTTCTTCAGGAAATTTAAAGAAAGTCTTGAAGGTTTGGAACGACATGAGGGTGAGTAAATGATGACAGAATTTACATTTTGTCGGTGAACTATCCCTTTAAGTGTGCATGGCTCAAATAAAGGGATGACTGGACCCAAAAAGAGAAAGAAGTGTTAAGTGCAGTAAGTGCAGTCAGCAGAATCAGATGGCATGCAGGGTGTCGGAGAAGATACAATTAAAGTGTGGCGTTAAGATGGACTTTGAAGTTAGACATGGTGTCTTACACCCCTCCAGATGAAGAGAGCAACAATTCAGCTGCTTGTTATGGGCTTTTAAGAGGATCTTGTTAGAAATGGGAGATTTGAAGAAAATTTACTGTCAGGAACACGGTTGCTGTTTGAAGATGGTTTAGTCTTCAGACGGGGAGGGGGGTGAGGGGTGGGGTACTGAAGGTTATTTATCAGCATTTTTTGTTGTGTTTTAATCCCATTTTGCGCATGACTTTAAAGTCAAACAATACATAGAAACAATGTCTGATGTTCTCTCTAATCCCTTTTTGGCCATGAAAGGGAGCACATCTGTAGAAATGGTTTTCATTTCCTCTAACAGAAGATTTAGACATCCTAAAGGTTCTTCCTCATCCTCTTTATTTCTTAATTTGTTTTGGAGGAGAGGCAGGTTAAGGCCACAGTCAAGATCAGTCAGTTTTGGCTGCTGGTTTGATGTCACTTCATCAGTTTTTATAGCTAAACACACCACCAAAAGGACAATCATTCACACAATGACACTTGCACCAAAGAGAAAGCTGAGAGTTCACTCGTTCCTCTTAAAGTTGTGATGAAACAGAAGTATAGCGACAGATCTTTTCTTTTTGTGACACATCTGAGAGTAACAGATTGTCAAAAAAGAAAAAAATGTAGGGTTCTGTTTATCTGTTGTGGATTGGATTGTGAGATGTGGACGTTGCACTCAAAAATGGAAGTTGAACATGAGTTAAGCATACTAAGGGCCCTATTTTAACGATCTGAAACGCAAGTATCAAACGCGAAACGCAAGTAACTTTGTGGGCGGGTCTCGGGTGCTGTTGCTATTATACCGGCGCGATAAATGACTCTTGCGCCCGACGCAAATCTAAAATGTGTTGGTCTGAAGTCGCTTCATTATTCATAGGTGTGGTTTGGGCGTAGCGTGAAATAAACCAATCAGAGCGTCATCTCACATATTCCCTTTATTTAAGAGCAGGCGCGCTTGTTCCATGGCGGATTGCTATTATAACGGCGGATTTGCCAGGAGCGGTTCACAGCCGAGGAGACCGACGTTCTCGTCAGGGCCGTAAAACACAGAGAAGTGACATTGGGGATGGAGAAACACACCCAAATTAGCTTCGGTTAAACAGGCGTATAATAATTTGGGTAAATGTTTAAGCTAGATTTATGCCTATTTTTTCACATCTTCATGGACACCACAATGATTTCACTCGTGTGTTAATATTTTTCCTTGTAATAATGTAGCCTATGATTTGCAAAAATGAAAACTGCTGCTTCTGTGTAGATGAGAGAATCAAAGTGTATGCGCATTGTGCACACGCTAAATTATGGCCAATCATGCGCCCTCAAAATAGCATTTGAATAACATGCGCCACTGAATTTAGACTAGGTTTTTCCTCGTCAGTGGCGGAATTGTTTTCTGAAACTGCAAAATAGCACCAGGGAACGTTTCCGTCGGAACACGCCTCCTCTTTTCGCTGAACTGCCCCCGGGAGCGCAAGTTCATTCCATAATTTACCGACGTGCGTCTGTGTACAAAGTCAATTGCACTGGGTGAAAGATAGGGCCCTATATGATTGGAGGAGTCCTGCATACGTCACCAGAGAGAAGCCTCAACTTCACCAAGATCCAGTTATGACATTTGGATTGAAAAGAAACATATACACAGATGAATCGTTCACAATAAGATCTATAGCATAAATAAAATAAATAAATAAATATAAACGGTGAAATTTGATTTCATGGCGACTCTGATCTACATTCACAGTCGACTTTGAGTCCAGAAAGATGCTATCAAATTGCTGGGGAGCTTTCATGCGTCAATGCAAAATAAGATAACATTACCGGGATCAAATCCAGAACACAGTGTGTGTACCACCACCACTATATAAGTAAAGACATAAAGAAATAAATCAACCTTCTTGAAAAGACGTTACTCTAGCTACATTTCGGCAACCTTTGCAAAAAAACATACGTTTACACACAATTCACTACAGATTACAGGTGAAATGAACACTAGAGGCAGTAAACCGGCAACACCTTTGATCCCTTTTCCTTTACAGGGCCAGATTATCAGTTAAAGTGGTCATGAACTGCATTGTTTTATAATGTTTCCTTGGGTGCACTTAAAATGTTAGTATGATTTCTACATCAAAAATCGTCATAATTTAAAAATAAAAGGCATTTTTAGACTCTGGTGTGAAGGGGCGTGTCTGTGTGAGACTTCAGTGTAAACGCCCACGGCTGTGATTGGCTGATTGAAATGATTCTTTATTTCATATTATAACATCCCAGTTGTTTTAAATATTTTGACTTTGAATGTCATATTTTCAATGTGTTCTTAGTATTTTGGACAGCACTGAATATAAACCTCCAGACAGACACTGGAATAAACAGGAAGGAATAAACATCATGTTCGTTTGAACGGGCTTGTCTATAAAAGTGTCCTCAACTGGGCGTTTATATGGACCGGCTACACGTAATGTAATGTAAAAACATGGTCATTTTATATAGCGTTCATACTGACAGCAGCAGACAGACACTCACTCACCCAAGAGTGTGATGATTGTCAGACTCATAATGCAACACATCATTATTAATGATGGGAAACAGACAACTGTGAACTCGTCTGGTCCTACACAAACACAAACCTGTCCTGTGTACACGCAGCAGAAACGAGTCTGACAGAGAGACAGAGGAACAGAGAAGACTGTCACACACACTTACACTCAGACTGTGTGTCATTGTCAGGCTGCAGTGGCAGGTTCACTTAAAACCACACTTCAAGACGTCTATAGCCCTGCAGACAAGATGTTACGCTGGTGTTGGGAGTAACATAAGCAAACAACACAACCCTGAATAAAAAGCCTGTTCAATCATTGAAACGCATCCTCAGCCCAAACGCACGAAGCTCTCGATCCCTATCTTCACTGACAGGATCTCAGGATAAGTGTCTGTGATCTCTGGCAATAACCACCACTGTTATTAATGCGATTAACTGTTGATTCTTAACTTGTGCATTTGGTCTATTTTTAAAGCGATTGTTCACCATAAAATGAAAATTAACCCATCATTTACTCATCCTGGAGTTGTTCTAATGTCACATGCAGTTCTTTCTTTTATGGACCACAAAAGGAGAATTTTTTTAGGAATGGCCTAATGGTTAGAGAGTCGGACAGTTGCGGGTTCGAGTCTCAGTACCAGCAGGAATTGTAAGTGGGGGAAGTGAATGAACAGCACTCAATGTCAATACTCACTACTGTGTGTGTGTGTGTGTGTGTGTGTGCGCACTTGGATGGGTGAAATACAGAGCACAAATTACTTCACGTCACTTTAAAAAAATGCCCCGCTCACGGAAGTGACTTAAACTGCAATTCATCGACTGGCCACTAGAGACAGGCTGCAAAAGAGAGTCAATCCCATAGACCCCCATTATAAAATGCCCAACTTTACAGCAGAAAAAAACATGTTTACAGCCTGGTACAAAAAGTGGTTTTGGACTATATAGCTAACTTTGCCCTTCATGACGACTGTGAGGGGGGTGAATATTTTTATAACTCATCCGTTTAAATTATATTAAGCCTTAAAGTTCTGCATAATTAAGGGCGTGGCCACTTGAGTGACAGGTGGACTGCCGCTGATGTCACTACTAGCCGTTTGTCCGCTGTCTGTTAGCGTCACGTCTCCTCAGCTAATCCGCCTCGCTGCACATTTTCGGTTTATGCAAGATGGCGGCCAAGATGGCGACGGCCGGCTCCGCCAACTTTGGGCTTCAAAAATGCTCTTCAGAAACCAGGTGACATCTCGAACATTGTTTCATACAGTCTATGAGTGTAACAGAATGATCCCATGTGACACGTGTCGTATATTCCACATGTACTGTGGGTCTACAATAGGGTTTGGTGAAAAACAAACCGAAATTTAATGTATTATTTAACAAAAATCCCTTTAAGAGTAGGCCAAATGCACAAGTTAAGAATCAAATTTATCTCCTAAATATGGTGTATGTGAGTTGAAGACTACAATTATGAGCCCTCCATTGTGTGTTAGCATGAGACTGGTGCGATTGATCACTTTCACAATCTTTAGTGAGTCACATGATGCAGTTTTGTAATATTTGAGTAAATCAATTCGATCATGGATCAAACTCAGACTTATAGCCCAATTTTAATGGTTCTTTTGTAGACTCTTGCTCTTGCTCACACACAATCTCATCATGTTCAGTCCATCAAACTCACGTCATGACTAAAAGAGTATGTAAGAGAATTATAAGCGTAGGTGCCACACACACATCAAGAAGAGATAAATGACTTTCCTGTTAGGATCTAGTTAACTCTCTAATATTCGGTGGCTTCAGTCTTTTGTTCACGTAATTGCATTCAGTTCAACTATAAATACATCTGTGTTATAGACAGAGAGAATAAAGGTGTCCATACATCCATTATCCAAACCGCTTTATCCTCATTAGGGTGATTTACAAAACATACAGTACATTTCAACTTGCGAGTGCCGTACTAAAGGCACTTGTTATTAAAGATTTTAAGAACTCTATAAAAACTCAACAGTAACCATATTTGACAACTACAGTATCAACCACCTAGTAACACCATTGCAACCACCCAAAATAACCTAGCAACCACCCAGAACACCATAGCAACTGCCTAGCAACGCCCTAGCAACCACACCTGAACACCCTAGCAACCACCCAGAAAACCCTAGCAACCGCAAAGCAACAACATAGCAACCACCCAAAATACCCTAGCAACGCCCTAGCAACCACACCTGAACACCCTAGCAACCACCCAGAAAACCCTAGCAACCGCAAAGCAACAACATAGCAACCACCCAAAATACCCTAGCAACACCCTAGCAACCGCCTAGCAACCACCCAGAACACCATAGCAACCACCTAGCAACACCATAGCAACCACCCAGAATACCCTAGCAGCCGCCTAGCAACACCATAGCAACCACCCAGAATACCCTAGCAGCCGCCTAGCAACACCATAGCAACCACCCAGAAGAAACACTGGTGTAGTTTCTCCTTTCTGCTGTTAAATGACCATAACTGAAAACCTGGATGGTGATTATAAACACTCAGTTTAAATGAAAGTTACATAACTATATTATTCTGTAATAAAGAGGCGGATGAATTGATGTTGAGGGATGCATGAACAATATTTAACTATAAAGAGAAAGCATGAATAGTTCATTATCTTAGATCATATTTGGTTCAGCTCCAACAGAAACATGCCATCACACACTTCTGTTTGCTTGATTTGTTTAATCCAGATAATGCCAGATAATGGATGACGTTATGTTTTACCCTGATGTTTTTGGCTGTCCTCATGGGAATTTTCATCTCTTCTCTTCTCTGATGATGTGTCTACTGGCGTGAGGGCGGGGCTTTCACCTGTCACTCACATGACTTCGACCAATAGCAAACCACAACCATCCAATCAATTCCCCACACGGACAAAATCAAGCCCCGCCCATCATTTCTTATCATTCGCGAAGGCATTTCAACCTTGTTTCAACACATCACAACAGTGAATAATTAAGTATGGACAGCTAGTGGATGAAATGTGTACTGCGCCTCCAAACTGACAGTATTGGAGAGAGTAATTCCCCAGCCCTCGCGCGGTTTGCCAGATTGAGGACACGCAACAGGAAGAGTTGCGATTGACAATGGAAGGAGAGGAGACTTGCTTTATCCATGTTTTAATATGAATCTGGACATAGACTTTTTTTAGAGGCTTTTCAGGTCGGGTATAATCTGCGATCTCTGACCCAGTTCATTCACTGGTTTCCACGGCTGCAATATGCTGTGTTTTCCACTAACTGGCAACCCGAGGCGTTGAAATACTATTGGCTGAACTGGCAGTGGGCGGAGTCACACAGATCAAAACAAAAACACACGTTCGGTGTTTATATTTAAAAGTAGAAAAACCATAACAAGTATGTGAACTTAGCATGGTTGCAAGTTAAAAATGCTAATTTATTGTTTTAATTAAACCTTTTGCCACAGTTCTGTTCAGTTAGTTTGTTTCCATGGACTTTCAGTCGGTTCTCATCAGTCACGTGTTTCCCGCCAGTCATCAGTCGTCATGGAAACTCATCAGATCATCACAGCTGTTCGTTATCTCCTCATTATCGCTGTGTATTTAAGCTCCTCCTTTTCCTATGTGTGTTATGCGGTCATGTATGTTTTTAGTGTGTGTTGCTCCTGCCTGTCTATTTGAATTATTATTATTAAAAGTTGGAAATATATCTTGGTCTTTATATGCCTTCCTGCAACCTTTTTAAGTTGCAAACATTTGAATAATGAATAAATGTTGAAATGAAGTGTTATTTGATTTGTTTTTAGTGAAGGGAAACACTGTTAGTGTTTAATGCTGTTATGTTTGAGTTTCTGTAATGCTGAAGTAGATACATAACACTACATTGATTCAATAAGCAATGACTGTGCAGTGTCAAGTAATATCTTACTACTTCATTAAAAATACAATACATTCATGTTAATATAAATCCAGCTGTTCATTGTTTGTTCATGTTCGTTCACAGTGCATAAACTAATGCTAACAAATACAACCTTTGATTTTAATAATGTATTAATAAATGTTGAAATTAATATTAACTAAGATTAATAAATGCTGTTGTTCATTCTTAGTTAACTATAAGTATAACTAAAGTGTTTCCAACAGCTCTCTCTTTAAAAACAAGGGATTGTAAAAGTAATCATTGACAGAGGCATTTACTCTTCTCTCTCTATCGCTTCCACTCGTGTGTTTCTGTTCCGCACAGATCTCCGATACAGTGGGATATCTATTAAACAATAACACGGGATCTCTCCGTTACGCTCCGGTCTTCTCCATCCGCACGTATTTAACTCCACACGACTCCACAGTGGATCCAGACTCAGGACAAAACCAAAGCTATTCTCAGCCTTATCAATATTTCTCATCTTTGGAGTATTGGGAGGATCAAAGGTTTTCCCACACGCTCCGGTCTGTCCCTGTCTTATCTGCGGATCAGTAGTGTGTGTGTGTGCCATGACCTCATAAAGCAGATTACAGCCTGTGGAATATCCCGTATATCCCGGCACTGGAACAGGAGCGGCCGGTTGGGTTTCCAAACCTGTGTTGATGTTATATAAAACTAGCTTTGGTCAAAGTTAGGATCAGTGTTTGGAAAGCCAGACTAATGCTGTGATATCAGAATGATGGTGTTTATGGAGATGAACAACACTAGTGGGATTTCTGCTGCCGGGAAGCTCCCACTTATCAGTTGGGAAGCCGTAATTACAATGCGATGTGAGTGATTTTTAGTCATAAATGAATATATGAGGGGTGGTTCGAGTCCCAGCTACACTCAAAAAATGAATTTTTGCCTCTTGTTAAATTTAATGAATTAAAATAAGCAAAAGTAACACGATTGTTTAATATTTTGTCACAACTTAATTTAATTGTGTTCAATCAACCTATTATATTTAAAACTGAAGTTTACTTAATTTGCGTGAAAACTACACAAATCATTTTTGTTGACAACTAACTGGGCAGTGGATCTGTAGTTCCCAGCATGCTTTGCAAGGGACTGCATAAGGAGGGTAAATTTAGGGATTAAAGTGTTATTTTATGTGTTTTTCCGTAAATGGAAAGATGTGGTTAGTTAATGTTAGTGCTTAATAGAAACTTTAATGTTAGAGACTTTCTGTAATGTTTTTGAATTTTGTGGTTCCCATTATGCAGAAGAGTTTAGGGCTGAAGGCACTCAGTATACATGCATTAAACCTCACTCGCAGACCTACATTAGTAATATTCAAGATTACTCTGTAAACAGTGGTTTTAATTAAACTGAACACTAGTAGCCTCTATCATTGGAAATAACTGTAGAGTCAAATTAGCTAAAATTATAATGTTGGGAATTACTAAATTAATTTAAGTTCATACAACAAGATTACAATAAATCATTTCAAACAAATTCGATTTTGTTGGAAAAATGTAATTCATTTTCTTGGAAAAGTTTTCCTTAATTTAATCAAGTTCGTTCAGCAGGAGCATCTCATCTGTTGCTGGATGTAAACATACACTGAAAAAAATGATTTATTGACTTAGTTGAATTTACTAAAAAAAATTATCGTAAGTGGTTCCACGCAATTGATTTTAGCTACATTTAAACAAATGCATTAAGCTGAACTTAGTTCAACGTAATGCATTTGTTTAAATGTAGCTAAAATCAATTACGTGGATCCAATTAACAATTTCTTTTAGTAAATTCAACTAGTCAATGAATCATTTTTTTCAGTGTATGGTGCTGTATGTCATTTTTCATTAAAAAAATATCATAATATGTTTGCAGATATTTTAGGAAACACTAATAAAATAATGTGTTGGCTCAACAAAAAAATATTAACGCAACAATTTGCATCAATTATTTTGAGTTATGTCAACTTTGAGTGAATTAACATTCAACCAGCATGCTACATTTAATTAACGGAACTTAATCATTTGTAAACTCAAATTTTTAAGTTGATTACTCAAAAAAATTAAGTCGTTTCAACCAATAACCAGAGTTGTGGCCCTGGAACGAATTAATCTCATCTATTTCAGTTAAAATCATCAGCTATCACAGCACATGCTAACATAACTTATTTAACTAGCATTAATAAAGATTAATAAATACTCTAACAAATGTATTGCTCATTGTTAGTTCATGTTAGTTAAAACATTAAGTAATGCTAACTAATGAACCTTATTGTAAAGTGTTACTGAGCTATTAGATATGTAAGATAAACTAATATCTCACATAAGCTTGAAGAAATATTTCACCCAATACTGAACATTCTGTCATAATTTTCTCTCAATCATGTTTTTTCAAACCTATATGACTTTTTTCTTTCATGCAACACAATTAATTTCATTTAATTGCAAAAAAAAAAAAAAAAAAAAAAAAAAGTTATGAAATGATGTAATGTTTTGTTTATCCAGCGAGTTTAAAAAACTTGTTTACGTTTCAACGTTTTTGAAACTCGTCGTTTCGGATGTTCTTGACGCAGATTTGAAGTTGCAGGTTTGCAGCCCATTATTTGTTTTCTTATTTAACTCTTTCATTGACGGTGTTTTCCTTCAATCGGTGTGTTTTCACTGTTATACTGTAGGGGGCGCTATTACACATCTACTGAAACACAACTCAATTTCCTGATCAAAACACGTGCAAAGAAGAAGCAGAAACAAGCGATAGAAGCGTTGCTGTAAAACTCAACATTACAGCAGAATAAATGCGTAATGTTACTGAACGACATGTCGACCCAGAAAGGGTTAATGACTGAAGATTTGAGGGAGTTGATGATCAACTCCATCTGTGTTTTTATCATCATTCTGAATCTGATCCTGACAAAAAATAATAATAAAATAAAATAAAATAAAATAAAAATTCTCAGCTTTTTGCTCAAAATGTTGCTTTTTTATTAAACTTACATTAAAGTGTTGATAAAGAAGAATGTGTGAAGCTAGAATCATTTTTGTTTAAAATCAGAGGGTCTGTTCTTTCTTTTGATATGTTCAGATATTCACACAATAAAACAATAAAACATTCTGGGGGCCACAAATGTTTTGTGAATATGATTTAAAAATAAAAAAGGCTGGAAAAAGTTGAATGTTTCTATATGAAATAGCCCGTTTAACTCTTTCCTCGCCAGTGTTTTTGATCATCTTAACAAAATTTTCGCGGCTCCCGGAATATTTTGTTGTATGAATATCTGAACATGCAATTTATCAAAAGAAAGAACAGACAAAAAAAGAAAAAAAAAAGAAAAAAGAGACTTCTTATATCAACATTTGTGGGAAAGTTTCATAAATATGGGTACGTTTCATAAAAAAGCAACATTTTGAGCAAAAGGCTGAGAAAATCATGTTTTTGTCAAAGACTTCGTCTGGATCAGATTCAGAACGATGATTAAAACACAGAAGGAGTCGATCGAGTGCATCAACACCACTAATCACAGTTATTAACCCTTTCTGGGTCCACATTTCATTCAGTAACATTACGCAGTTTTGATTTACACGCTGTTTAATGTTGATGATTGTGTTATTATACATATGCATATGATTACATATGCTATCGCTTGTTTCTGCGTCGTCTTCTCCTGTGTTTTGATCAGGAGATTCAGTCCTCTTTCAGTAGATGTGTTATAGCGCCCCCTAGCGTATAACAGTGGAAACACGGAAAAGCCAGAAAATTCTGTCAATGGCAGGGAAGAGTTAAGAGTTAACAATTTTAATGGGAAGTGTGTCTTGAAGTATTTTCCTTGATTTAATGTGTGCACCTCCTTTCACTGAGCATTTGGGAAACAGATTAAGGAAAACGGCTCAAGCTTATTTAGAAGATTATTCATACAATGTGCCAAACCCGAAAATGAACCATCACTGTGACGCTATTTTCTTCTGGAAACACACTTTGTTGCATTATTTTCCTGTTATCTCTGTAAAGCTGCTTTGACATAATCTGTATTGTAAAAAGGCGCTGTATAAATAAAGGTGGAAATCAGAGCATCGGAGCGAAAGACCCGGGTCAAGACAGGTTGTTGACGAGAAGGGTTTCCAACCACAACTCCTCCAAGGTTTTTCCAGCATTCGCCCATATTCTGCTCCAGCGGTAAGATCTGCACATCAAATAAAGATCCGGCGGGCTCGTGTTACCTCTGGAAAAAGCAGATCAGATCGCGGACCGGAGGAATTTGAGTGGGTAGATGTGTTGAAGATTGTAATCTCCAATGCAGACACAGACACTTCAAAATACCGTCCGGGAAGAGGCTTTCTTTCTTTCTTTCTATCAAAGTTCTGCGGTTTTGCTGACAAGTATCCCAACAGAAGGCAGCAAAAGAGACGGCATTTCAAGGCGTTTCATAGAGTATGTTGTTTACTGGGAATCACGCTATCATTGATGATGACCCAGACAGCAACATAGTTTCGGCCCACATCCGGTACAAGTGGATTCCACACGGGCCAGACGTGGGCCGGATCTGGGCCGACACTATGTTTGCTGTCTGGGAGACACATGAGGAACACTCAGACTGTAGCTAACGCTAACAGACCGCTGACAAACAGCTAGCAGTGAAGCAGCGGCATCCACCTGTCACTCAAGTGGCCACTCCCTTAATTATGCACAACTTTAAGGCTTAATATCATTTAAACGGATGAGTTATAAAAATATTCACCCCCCTCACAGTCGTCATGAAGGGCAAAGTTAGCTTTATAGACCAAAACCACTTTTTGTACCAGGCTGTAAACATGTTTTTTTCTGCTGTAAAGTTGGGCATTTTAACATGGGGCTCTATGGGATTGACTCTCTTCTGCAGCCTGTCTCTAGTGGCCAGTCGGTGAACTGCAGTTTAAGTCACTTCAGTGTCGATTCAAGAGAGAGACACGAAGGTTTGCGCTTGGGAACCTATGTAGTGAAATTTAAATTTAAATGCTATAGAGAAAAATCCAAATTATTAGATGGTTCGAATACGAGTTCATTAGAAACCTTTCAGCGTGTTACCTTGCCTTTAACATTAATAGTTGGCTTTTGTATTGTTCATTTATATCATCAACTTGACGGGCTATTCGTCCAGGGTGTTTTTATTTTTGGAAAATGGATGAATTGTACAACAAAGCAAACTCAAATATATCAATAACTCAACTAACACATATAGCCAACCCACAGCACTCGCCATAAACTCTAAAGTTTGAGACTCGTTCGCACATGAACACTGAGTACTTGTTGAAGTAAAACAGAAGGCTTGCATTATTAAGACGTTCAGTACTATTAGATGTATAGCTAATAAAGTACAAACATTCATTCAAAATGGCGATGCATTAAAGTGGCGACTAGGAAAGTGTGACTAACTGGATTTTCCAGCAGGTTATTAAGATCTTCAGCTGAGGTTTCATCTCATGCTTTTTTGTTGCATTTCTCATGGATGTTGTAGAACGTTTCTCACTGACGTCGGAGATTCATGCATCCGTCTTTTCCACCGAAAGTTTCGTTTATTTTGCCCACTTGACATGAGTCGTATATTTATCCTTAAATTTAGGATTTTTATGATTTTTTATTAAACTTTTTTTTCATGTATATTTAATGATATATCTGTTATGTTTTAGTTTTTTTGGTCTCCCTACATAATGTATCTTCGGAATACATAGTTGCAATATGTTTTTTGTCTTCTTAAGTGTAATATTCGTGCTTTTCGTCCAGTTTATGCTGCTGTAATGTCTACATCTCCCCTTAGGGATAAATAACGTTTTTATCTTTTATTTCTTCTGATCTGTCTTCTCATCAGTGTTTCTGGTGTTCAGTGAAGCGTTTGTTTAGAGAGGATCCAGTCTGCTTTCTTCTTTCAAGACAGTTAATATCTCAAATGAGTTAAAGGTAGGGATGCGCGATATATCGGCCACAATATCGGTATCAGCCGATATTCATTCATTTTTAATGTTGCCGTTATCGGCCTGATAAGAACATTTGTCCGATATATATAAAAGCCGATAAATAATGTGTTATTTCCTTCAGCTGAGACGCTTCAGATGTGCACTGTTCAACATGATGGTTTTGAATTGCTTGAAATATGATTGAAATCACTTCAAAAAAGGAAAATACAGTAAAGTGCAACAGTCTGTCATATAAGCTATGTACAATTATAATGAGAACATTATTATAATTGTGTGTTTGGGACATGGCTTTAATGGTGAGACTTTTGTTTTTGTAATCAGGCTCTCAAAAATTATAAAAAAATTTGGATTTAGATTTATAGGCCAATATATCGGTTATCGGCTTTCAAATATAAAGAATTATCGGTTATCGGTATCGGCCAAAATTTTCATATCGGTGCATCCCTGTTTTATGGAGAAATGAGTTTGAGCTTTTTTAAGAACTAGAATTTGACTGATCAAATCATTATTAATTAACACCCTTCACATGAACATTGATTATCAATGTGCACGGATAAATCACTCATAATAAATACAGCAATATTCCATAAAATAATTTTTCGTTTTTCAACGACTGCTAATAATGGGGCTTTGCCATCACAGATAAACTTTAATTTTAAAATATCTAAAAATACATTACAAAAAGTAATAATATTTCGTTTACAAACGAAATACTTAATACAAACGAACTTCATTTCGGCCTGATTTTGTTCGAAATGTCGCATCAGTTCGTTCTTCGCTTCCGCTTTAAGTATAACGGGGAATTAATGCTCATTGTTTTTTGCAATTCCATTTAGTTCCACTAGAAGCACAGAGAAATCACACACTTCACCAACAGGAAAATGACAACAACGCAAAGTCTGGAATTTAACAAACCATTTAATAATAATGATGAGAATAATAAAAACAATTCAACAACAAAATATGAAATAAATAAAATGAGTAGGTACATAAATATGGCTGTAAATGTGGCACATCAGACGAGATCAGCGTGAAGTGAGCGAGGATGAGGACGGCTCCAGTGAGGACATGTTAATGGCCTAATATCATCCACTACCTATGTGGTGAGAGAGAGAGAGAGAGAGAGAGAGAGAGAGAGAGAGAGAGAGAGAGAGAG
Source organism: Squalius cephalus (assembly GCF_949319135.1). NCBI lineage: Eukaryota > Metazoa > Chordata > Actinopteri > Cypriniformes > Leuciscidae > Squalius > Squalius cephalus. The sequence goes on along the minus strand of NC_137122.1, from coordinate 63,439,779 downwards.
AGAGAGAGAGAGAGAGAGAGAGAGAGAGAGAGAGAGAGAGAGACATGGGGATAGTAATTATGAGAAATAAAATGAAACATGTTTTTTTCATATATAATATAGATATAATGTAGTCTGTTTCTGTATATTTCTTGATTTAAATTGTCTACATAGTCAATGCAAAAAATATGACACATAAATATAATAATGAATAAATTACATATATATATATATGTATATATATATATATATATATATATATATATATATACAGTATATGAATATATATATATATATATATATGTGTGTATATATTCATGAGACCGAAACGTTGCTAATAAAATATTGATACTCGTTTGCAAGTATTGATAGTGTGCGGGATTTCCTTGTTTTTCTTTATGTTAACTATTCTTTAACTATTGCATTTTTTATTGCAATTATTATTATTTTGCTAAATGTTTTGTACCATTACTGTTAATTAACATCATCTAAGGGAGTTTGTTCTGGATTGGTTGGGGAGGGATTGAAAAATGTAACAAATGTAAAACAATAGCATTGGTCTTTGGAATAAAAATAAAGAAAAAACTATCTTAAATAGTGAGATCCCGGTAGGATCTGACGGCAGAATAAACACATGAGTGATTCCCGTAACTGTCCTGGGGTCAGTGCTACACATCAGGCATTGAGACGCTCTCGGGTGGTGCGATCATCAGTTGGCGTGTTTCCATTACAGATTTGCGCAAAACTTTTGCGATTTTTTCTAAATGTCGACAAAAAACTATTGCGAAATGATGGCATTTCCATTAACCGATGTTATGCGACTAAAACTTCATTTTTTCCTCTCGCGATAAGTAAAATCATTCCAAAAATCATGGTAGCGGACGTTGGTAGGTTTCTGTACTATATCCCAGCCACTGCGCTGGCCATTATTATTACTGGAAGGAGATGTGTGTGTGTTTTCAAAGCATTAATGGTAAGGAACGACCCTTATTATACTTGTGAGTGGCACATATGAGGTGTTTCTGGGTGTTTCTCCCTCAGTTCTGCTTCGAGGTCTTGATTGTGGCATTTATTTGAGGTTTAGAATCCATTATTCCTGTAATTCTTCTGTCTTTTATGAATTTAATAAAGAGCTCTGTCTCGTATTCTGTCCAAACACACCGCGTCGTCTACGTCAGGTGACCTGTAAATCCGCAAAACCGGTTTCTTTGCAATTTTGCGAAATATTTATTTTTCGAATTGCCTGAAAAACCTCCTCATGCGAGCGTAAAAACTTTTTTGCGATAAATGGGAGTTTTTGCGAAATTGATGCGTTTCCATTGAGCGTATTATCAATTCGCAATTTCAATTTGCGCAATTTGAAGGGTAATGGAAACGCGGCTACTGTTTCTCCTTTAACACTTTCAGCCTTTATTTCAACATCACTGAGAGTTAATAAAGTGCAACACAAGAAAGAAAGTGGGGAGAAATCTACCAAACAGGTTTCAGAGGCAATTTCTAAATGTCTTGGACTTACACCTGTATTTAGCCACCGTTATGACCATTTTGGCCGATACCGATAATGCTTTATATTTGTAAACCGATAACCGATATATTGGCCGATAAATCTAAATCCAAACAAATTTTTATATCATTTTAACCTGATTACAAAAACAAAAGTCTCAGCATTAAAATGCATGCCCCAATCACACAATTATAATGTTCTCATGATAATTTAATAGCCGATATGAGAGGCTTGCGCTGCACATCACTGTATTTTCCTTTATTGAAGTGATTCCACTCATATTAAGTGCTTTAATCTCCAGGCTGTTATAGGCCATATCTTGGCATCAAGTTGCACAGGTTCACTTTGTCTGACCTCTTAACAACATGTAAAAACAAACTCTGATTGGACCCCAGTAACTAAACCGTACCCAAACACCACAGCAGAGTGTGTGGAAACTTGTCATGTTAGTGGACTCGGTCACAATCATTCTGACATGAGTGTATATATATATATATATATATATCGTGAGGCTCACCTCCTGATGTGTCCAGCGTCGAGCTGCTCCTGTAACACTGACGCTCTCTTCTGCAGAAAGTTCACCTGCACACAAACACACCTCAAGCTTAGTGGGGGAAAGTGGATTTATGGTCACACTTTATTTTACAGTGTCATTGTTACATATGTTACATGTAGTTAGTATAGCAATAACTATTAATTATGCATATTTACATACAACTAACCCTAAACCAAACCAAACCCGGTAACACTTTATTTTACAGTGTCCTTGTTACATGTACTTACCGTAGTAACAACAGTAAATTATGCATAATTATCCTACCCTAATCCTTTATTTTAAGGTGTCTTTGTTACAGTGTAATTATATATGTAAGAACTGAGTAATATTAATTAACTACATGTACTTACTATAGGGTTAGGGTAGGATTAGGGTTTGGTTGAGGGTTAGTTGCATGTGATTATGCATCATTTACTGTTATTACTATAGTAAGTACATGTAACAAGGACACTAAAATAAAGTGTTACCAAATAAAGCATAACCCACTTTATTATACAGTGTCCTTGTTACAAGTTACTATAGTAATAACTATAAGTTATGCATAAATACATGCAACTATCAAACCATAGAAAGTACATGTTGTTAATTAATATGACTCAATACTTAATTGTATAATTGCGCTGTAACAAGAACAGCTTTTAACCCAATTTTCACTCAGAGATCGCAAGTAAATTTCACAAACAAGTACAAGTAACATATTTATTTATTATGAAGTATTGAAGTAGAAAGAATGAAATAGTATTTTCTTATAAAACATACTTTTATTTTTTACAATGTATGTTTATTATATTAGGAACCTCTTACACTGTGTCCAAACCAGGAGTTCATCACTACATCAAAGATGAGTGCTTTTTTCATGCATTGACTTGAAGTACAACAAAATCATTGACATTAGGGTGATGTTTAAGCTTTCTCAGTGCATTGTGGGCCACGCTCCTAGTCCTCTGGAGAAGAGGATGAGCACTCCAGTTCTTCGGCGTGGGTTTGGTGTGTCTCTACCATAATAATGTTTCAACTTTATTAGTTAGGCTAGTAGTTTTTGCTGTGGTGTCGGAGTCCTTAAAGGGAGCTTTAAGAATGAGTTTGGTGATCTTTTACACCACCATTGTTTACCCATTTATCGACTATCAACCCCATTTATCGACTATTAACCCCATTTATTGACTATTAACCCCATTTATTGACTATTAACCCCATTTATTGACTATCAACCCCATTTATCGACTATTAACCCCATTTATTGACTATTAACCCTATTTATTGACTATTAACCCCATTTATTGATTATTAACCCCATTTATTGACTATCAACCCCATTTATTGACTATTAACCCCATTTATTGACTATCAACCCCATTTATCGACTATTAACCCCATTTATCGACTATTAACCCCATTTATTGACTATTAACCCCATTTATTGACTATTAACCCCATTTATTGACTATCAACCCCATTTATCGACTATTAACCCCATTTATTGACTATTAACCCCATTTATTGACTATCAACCCCATTTATCGACTATTAACCCCATTTATTGACTATCAACCCCATTTATCGACTATCAACCCCATTTATCGACTATTAACCCCATTTATTGACTATTAACCCCATTTATTGACTATCAACCCCATTTATCGACTATTAACCCCATTTATTGACTATCAACCCCATTTATCGACTATTAACCCCATTTATTGACTATTAACCCCATTTATTGACTATCAACCCCATTTATCGACTATTAACCCCATTTATTGACTATTAACCCCATTTATTGACTATCAACCCCATTTATCGACTATTAACCCCATTTATCGACTATCAACCCCATTTATCGACTATTAACCCATTTTATCGACTATTAACCACATTTATGGACTATTAACCCCATTTATCGACTATCAACCCCATTTATCGACTATCAACCCCATTTATCGACTATTAACCCCATTTATTGACTATTAACCACATTTATTGACTATCAACCCCATTTATCGACTATTAACCCCATTTATCGACTATTAACCCCATTTATTGACTATCAACCCCATTTATCGACTATTAACCCCATTTATCGACTATTAACCCCATTTATTGACTATTAACCACATTTATTGACTATCAACCCCATTTATCGACTATCAACCCCATTTATTGACTATTAACCCCACTTATCGACTATTAACCCCATTTATCGACTATTAACCCCACTTATCGACTATTAACCCCATTTATTGACTATTAACCCCACTTATCGACTATTAACCCATTTATCGACTATTAACCCCATTTATCGACTATCAACCCCATTTATCGACTATCAACCCCACTTATCGACTATTAACCCCATTTATTGACTATTAACCCCATTTATCGACTATTAACCCCATTTATCGACTATTAACCCCATTTATTGACTATTAGTTCTACACTAAATGTGCCTAAAACAGTGAAATGCGAACTCAGAATATTACGCAAACCTGCAATAGTTAAATATGCTAAATAACACAAATATATTTTATGTATTTAATCTTACTTTATTAACCAATGTGTTTGCTGCTGACCTTCAATGATCCAATTCCACCATACTGATAAACAAAAATTACTTTCAATAAATATTACGACATTTGTTTCATTTTTTTTTATTTATTGCTGAAGTAATTATTTCACTGATGTCCCTTTCAAGGAGAGTCTGTTCACTTGGCGGCCATCTTTGCAGCATACAAGACCAAGTCCTGTCTATTTGAATGGGGGAATCCTGACATCTCAAAAACTGCGTGCGTTCGTCACAATTAAATAACATATTTCAAATCAGCAACAAAATCTGTCCCGTAAATGTTGTTTTTTTATGCTATTTATGCTTTTTATACGTATTTTTCAGGCTAGACGAGTCAATGCGCATGTGCAGTCATAAGAGCGAGTCTCAGGTTTCTATAGGAACGGGGTTTCTCACGGGAGAATGACTTTGCCAGTCAGTGATTGTAATAGCAGTGAACCGTCTTTCTATATCTATAGTCTTAGGCTGAACTTTCTTGTCCTGTGTTTGTTTGAGTGGCGCCCTCTACTGTACAGGAGTGAATCTGCAGTTCCTTCAGCCTGAGGATTATTCAGTTCACTTTAGAAGTGAAGTGGCCTTTACATTTGCCAAATATAGAATTTAAAAAACAAAATAACAAACAGGCAAGCCCAGCCCAGATGAAATAAAGTAACATAACACATTACTTTAGATAAAAAGTAACTATTTAACTCAATGAATTACTTTTTAGGGAGTAACGCAAACCTGTAATTCATTATTTTTAAAGTAACTTTTAATTGTTAGTGCACAAAAACTTGACGTACACTATAATCAAACCTCAAGAATTTTTGCAACCCCTTTAAAGTCTAACAGTTGCTTTGACCTTTTGCTAAAATGTAACAATAGTGTGTAACAAACATGTTCGCCATTACAGTAACCAAATACACTGGGGTGAATTCAGTCTTTTTTAAAGTTTGTGCGAGTCTGAAAAGAATGTGCATTGTTCTGCGCCGATTTTCCAGGAAACAAAGATACAAAGAAACAGAGCAAACCTCAAAGCAAATCTAATGTTACCATCCTTGCAAATGCATGCCTCCGACTCTGAAAAGAATGACTATGGTTAAGATTCCTCAACTGCCGCTGGTTTTGTTAAAATAATGCACTGCAAATGTGCAATGCTCGAAATATTCAAGGACATCGGAGGCCACGCTGGTCACCAATTACAACGCATAAACATATCAGATCACAGAGCTGTGTCTGCGAATCCAGAAGAATCTGGCCAGAGCTATTCAGAGGCGTGCGCCGGGGTCTTTGAACTGTGATCTGGAAATGTTGTTTGAGGGGCCCGGACCGAGCCTGACAAAAAAGGAGCTATTGTTTAGATTTGAAATGTTTAACAAAAATGCTCTCGCCACAGACTCGTGTAGAACAAGGCCGACTGTAACTAATAAGACCCTGGCCGGAGCCCTTGAAGCCTGTATTAATGTGGCTGGCGGGTGTAATTGCACATGAGGAGATGAACTGGACCGGAGACTTCAAAGCCTCATGGCCAAATTAGATCCATGTCTATGGAGGAACTCGCAGCACTTGTCCCCCCCCCCCCCCTTCCCCAAGAAATCAAATAAACAAGAGCCACTTGAGTTCAAAGACGTGAGGTCTGACTGCTCGGCATTATTAGCTGATGCTGCGATCGCGCGTGAGACACTAAAAGTGGACTGATCGCATGTGCAGGACTTCACAGAAAGAGCTAAAAACATGTGTACAAGTTCTGGAGTAAAATGCATTCTGTACATCAACAACGTCTGGTCCATATGAATGAATGACTTTTAATATTGGCTTTGGAGGCTATAAAACCAAGCAGCAACCTTCGTGTCTCTCTCTTGAATCAACATGGAAGTGACTTACACTGCAGTTCATCGACTGGCCACTAGAGACAGGCTGCAAAAGAGAGTCAATCCCATAGACCCCCATGTTAAAAAGCTAATTTTGCCCTTCATGACGACTGTGAGGGGGGTGAATTTTTTTATAACTCATCCGTTTAAATTATATTACTTAAAGTTGTGCATAATTAAGGGTGTGGCCACTTGAGTGACAGGTGGATTGCGACAATGAGGTCACAAACAAATAACATCTTACTGTTTTTCCAACCCAGGTGCATTGGAAATGCGTGACTTTGGCCGGATTTTTTGGGGTATATTTCCAGTGCATTTGTTTGAGGCGCGTTTCAAGGCAGTTTAAAACTGAAATGTTCAGTGACCGGCGCATACTAAATTTTCTCAGAAACAGTTAAACGTGACATTCTGTTGCGTTGGTTAATGCATGTATCATGGCAGTTCGGAAATTAATTAAATTAATTAAATTGCTGATGAGTGGCGCTAAAAAACGTGAGATAAAAATGCATTTTCTGAAGAAACCATGCCATATTAGCTAGCTTCTGTGAGGCCTAGAGCTCTTTTGTGGAGAGCCATGACTCGTGTTTCACGTTATTCGTACCTGAACTCTCAGTATCGCGAGCTACCGAAGCTTTTCTCTCAGAAAAAGCCATACATATGGAGCTGGTTATGTGATGCAAATGCCAAAACATATTAGCTTACAAATCATGCATATAAAAGTGATTTGAGGTTATAGCATTTTATTGTGTAAGGAACCGTGCAAAATTAAGTCTTTGCTAATCAATAATTGGCCAATATATTCATAATTTGTGTACAAAGGAACAAAAGTTGTTGTTTTACAGCCTGTAGAGTTGATTTCAGCTCTATAAATTGTATGCATAGGTACGTTTTTAGCAGTTTTACAGAAATGTAGCCAGAGTCACGTATTTCCAATGAGCCTAGGTTGGTTTTTTCAGCGATTCATGTTTTTAGTGTGTGAGGTCTGAGTCTTCAAGCTTTGTTTGGATGGTGTTGGGGTGTTACTTGTTCTCATTGCTGTTGGGAGTTGGTTCCACCAATGAGATGTTCCATGATCTGGACAAACAGGGACTCTTCATGTGGAGAAATGGGAGAGTTGTGTGGCCAGAATTAGTTAATTGTAGCCAGGCTTGGGTGAGCTGTTTGATGATGCGTTGAATGTGATGCATTAGCTTTTGTGTTTTGCATGCAATTAGAAGAAACTGGCAGCCAATGAGGAGACTTGCAGTGATATTATAGTCCTGCTCTTTTATCCATTCTCTGAACCGCCTAGTCCTATTTAGGGTCATTGGGATGGTGGAGCCTATCCCAGCATCTCAGGCCATAGGCAGGGAAACACCCAGGGGTGCGTTTCCCAAAAGCATCGTTAGCCAACTATGGTCGCAAGTTCTGTCGTTATCAGCATAGTTCAACGAGTCTGTGTTTCCCGAAACCATTGTTTCAACGAACATTCACAAACAGCATCGCAAAGTTGTGTGTTTGGAACGACACTCTCGACCTGTGGTTAGAAGAAGAGCTTCTAGTTTACATGAGATGTAGACTGAATAAATCCTTCTCTTTAGCAAAATAAGCAAGCTGACATTCAGTACAACCTGTCTCTTTTATTTAGAATACATACAAATGTCATTTACGTCTTTAGTTTGTCAAGAAATTGAAAGTGTCGTTTATGAAGAGTGCGCATGTGCAAATGTGCTCTAGTACGTAAGAACGAGCCTACACTATACACATTTTTTTTTTGTGGATAAAAGTAAAAATAGCATTTTGTTTTCTTGTGCCCTACAAATTAGAATCACAATACAGCAAATAAAGTACAAATAAATAAATAAAGACTTAACTGGACAACTGCTTTAAGCAATCTGAGCGGTCCTAGCACTGAACCTTGTGGTACTCACTGGTGATGGTAAAGGTTGGAGAGAATAATAATTTTCTACAGATAAACAGAGATATCTTTAATGTATTTATTTTGTAAGTAGTCATGTAAGAAGTGAGATAATGTTCATCCAGTTGCTCATTCCCACTAAATTAACTCCACCACTTCACATGCCAATCAAACTGTCTGGGTTTATTTTGCGATTATGGGTGATGTACTTCAGCGCTCGAGCCGTTTTCCCCTGGACTGTCTGCAGGAAGCCGTCGCCAATCGAAGCTGCCGGCATTCAGGAACTATCCGTCTTGTAATGCACATCATCCTGTCTATACATAAGTGATCCAGGTGTGTTTATGAATCGGTTGAGATCAAGTCCATGTATATGAAACTATGCAATGTCCAGATGTGTCTGTGGTGGTGGTTTTTCTATGGAAGCTTGTTTCCACCACAGAATAAAAATTAAAAAAGGTAACTTCAACTTTTTTCTTACAACTGCGAGTTATACAGTAAAGTCAGAATTGCGTGTTATAAAGTCAGATTTGTGAGATATAAAAATGGAATTGTTAGAAATAAACTCGCAATTCTGACTTTTTTTCTCAGAATTGCATGTTTATATCTCACAATTCTGATTTTATAACACGCAATTGTGTTATAAAGTCAGAATTGCATGATATAAAGTCGCAATTGTGTGTTAGAAAGTCAGAATTGCGAGATATAAACATGCAATTCTGAGAAAAAAAGTCATACTCTGACTTTATAACATGCAATTGTGAGTTTATATCTCGCAATTCTGAGAAGTCAGAATTGCACGATGTAAACTCGGAATTGTGAGATAAAGAGTCGCAATTATCTTACAAAATGTTGTATTCCGTGGCGGAAACAAGCTTCCATATTTTTCTGACCCGCCTTACAAAATAAATGTAAACCCTCAACATACATTTGTGTATGTGTGTCCAGTGGGAGCTGTGGTGTGTGTATTAGTTTGATCACCTGTGACTTCAGCGAGGTGATGGTGTCGTTCAGCTCCTGCTGTAGCTCCGCCGGCATCAGGCCTTTAATCTTCACCTCACACTCTTGATGGACATGTGTGATCTACACGAGGAGAGATGGGAAGAGTTTAAAACATGCCCTGTAATAATGGCTCCATCAGGCTGTCAAACACTGTGGTAAGTCCTCAATGAACTAGGTGGCAAGAGTACCGCAAACTAAGACCGCCTGTCTACCAAGTACAAACTACACACATGTATGTTGTATGAACGTACTCAAGTAGAGAGACACTTTTTGCCAACAAACTGAGGAATTAACAAATCATGGTTAGTGCTACAATTGTAGAGGTAAGCAGGGGCACAAACTAACGCTAGATGTAACACACTTGTTTTAAATACTTCCACACATGCCAGCATGACGAAACTTGGTGTATTTACTAGTTTCCTGATCAACACTATATAGAGAAAACATTGCGCCAAAATTCAGAAATCTCTGAAAGATATCACTGAACATTTATTTAACCATGGCAATAGTAAATGTCTTACTTTCATCTCTGTTTTTTGTGTTTATTTAAAATTAGACAAATCTGATATTATTTTAATCTCCAATCTGTTATTTAACAGTTGAGATAGATCTTTAACGCGGATCTAACCAGCAGAAACACTCGCCGGGGTTAAACCCCAGTTGTGCAGGCGGGGCATGTTGTCACACTGCGTTACAATGAGCCTCTATTAGAACTATTGATATTCTATTCTATACTTTCATGAATTCTATTGAGAAACCATGAGAAAAAGGAGAATAAAGACTGAGAGTCAATGTTCAGAAATTATTACATATTATTATGTTTTGAACTATGTTGTATAGCTGTGTTTTGCGGTGTGTCTGTTGTCAAACTCAAAATTCTTTTGTTTTAATTATTAAAAAATGCCATTATTTTATATAAAAAAAGTTAATAATTGTATTTTATTGAGAACATATTTTAGTTTGTTTTTTATTAGATCAGATCAAATTTACAATGTACTCCACCTATGGGGCATGTTGTCACAATTCACTTCCATTCTTACGGATTAAATCAAGAAAAAAGAACAACAAAACCACATAACTTTACTAGACGTGTGTGAAATTAATGATGGGAAAAAATAAATACTCTGAACCCTAAGTAGGTTTACACAAACCGAAATAGTCTACAAGCGTTAGGTTGTGCCCCGCTCTCCCCTACATATATCTGAACCAAACCAAATTGATATATAAGTCTTTTTTGGTGCGGTACACACAATTACACAAATGACTGCATATATATACGATAGCCAATCAGAAGAGCACATGGGCGGAGTTTCAAAAAGAGTCGCTCGTCGTGTATTGTCGTCGAGGCTGGTTAGGACAAAACGTTTTGTACTGTACTATTGGGCTAGTCTATGCTGGTTTTTAGACTTTCTTGGTGTTCAACATCCTGATGGTCTACCACATGCCAAGTTTAGTGAATGTGAGAATGTAAGACGGTTTCTAGTCTTGGTCTTAAGTGGTCTGGGTTTAGGTCTTAATGGATCTGGGTCTTGACTCCAACTTTGGCTTTGATCTTTGATGGTCTTAAACAGGCTCTGTCCACCATATTAAGTTAAAAACGTCTTAATATTCGCCTTGTTTGAGGGGAACAGAGGCGCAACAAGAAAGATGATTGCCTTTCCTAAAATAATTTTCCTGTTGTGGATTTAACTGATTGTTCTGGCTTTCTATAATTAATCTTTCAGGGTACAATGAAAGGATTGGAAGCCACTTCAAAGAGGAAGAGTGTACATTATCTGAACACAGCTTCTCTGTTCTTTTTTTGTAGACCAGGCCTTCGCCATTTACCCAATCGTCCCCATTTGCTGCCCTCCTCTTCATTTGACATGACGTGCCAATCAATTTGCTTATTTCTTATTTCTTATGTCTGAGTGAATTCAACCCACAAGAATTACAGCACTGGATATTGAGACAACTCTGAGTGTCCCTTAGCTGACTAGGCTAGCATTTTTTCGATTAATCGTAAAAAAAAATATGTGGTCGATTCGATATTGATTCTCAAAAGTCACGAATCGATCTTTTTTCTTATATGAATTTCTGAAAACATTGAACATAAAATCTGATTGACGTTAATCTTATTACTAGTCTCAGACAGCGTGAAAATACCGGTTATAAAATGAATTCTCTTTCACGTCTCTTGCGCTTAAATGGACAAATTCACACAGATTTATCTCAAAATGTCCGCCTTTGCGAGAATCCAAGTAAACATAGTCGGTTATGGCTTAAGTAAACAGTAGAGAGAGAACACATGTGCTAATATTCCTGCTGCTGTTTGAGTTTTTAATATTAATCTAACTACAAAAGACAATCTGATCTTCACTGAATAACTTTAATAAGGATTCACCTTTATTTCATTTGTACAGTGAAGATTATATGCAGTGTTATTTTAAATTTGATTACTTTATTCAATTTCTGTACCTGAGATCTGTTAGACCTACCTGAAAAACCTTAAAAGCATTGATTATTTCATTTGTTCTATTGTATCTATTTATTTGTGATATTGCTTGTAGTTTAATTATTTGTTCTTTTTTAATTTTTTTTTAATTAATGACTGTTGTTTATTTTATAATCGTTGAAATTTATATTAGTAGTTTTAGATCTGGTATTGCAATTGCAATCGAGAATTGTTCAATTTCACTGGTATCTATAATTTTGTGACATAACCTTATTTATTACAATACAAGGATACATGGGTCAAAAACAATAACTATTTTATTCATTTATTACTTTGTGGTGGGGCCAGTGAAAATGGAATAATTGAAATCAGTGCATGGAATCGAAAATCGATAATCGAGAATTGAATCGCATTGAGATCTTGTGAATCGGAATCGCATTGAGATCTTGTGAATCGAATCGAATTGAGATCTTGTGAATCGGAATCGCATTGAGATCGAAGTGAATCGAATCGAATTGAGATCTTGTGAATCTGAATCGAATTGAGATCGTATGAATCAGAATCAAATTGAGACCTTGTGAATTGGAATCGAATCGAATTGAGATCTTGTGAATCGAAATGACATCTTGCAAATTAAATTAAGATCTTGTGAATCAGAATCGAATTGAGATCTTGTGAATCGGAATCGAATCAAGATTTTGTGAATCTGAATCGAATCGAATTGAGATCTTGTGAATCGGAATCGCATTGAGATCTTGTGAATCGAATCGAATCGAATTGAGATCTTGTGAATCGGAATCGCATTGAGATCTTGTGAATCGAATCAAATCGAATTGAGATCTTGTGAATCGGAATCGAATTGAGATCTTGTGAATCGGAATCAAATTGAGTGTGTTGTTAGAGGGTTTCCCACTACAGGTGTTAATGCATGAGATTGTGGAGAACCCCTCAACAGCTTAACACTCACTTTTGGCAAAGTGTCAGCGATTAGTTCGGCCTTCATTTATAATGGCAGATCTGTAAACTCTCTTTTTTGAAGAAAAGGCGAGTGGAGTTTGCAAAAGTCAACATTGAGACTTTATTAGGCCCGATAGACCATTCTTAACGGGCTCCAAATCTATTATCCAGATCAATAATTAGCCCTTATTGTCTTCCCTGAATATAGTTTTTTATGAATCTGTTTAAAACAACAATTATGCTTACTATTTATTTATTTATTTATTGAGTAATTGATTAACTGGACAGATGTAATATCATTCATTTCCCAGGGTGAAAATAAAGCCAAATGAATTATGACATTTTATTTATGAGTGTTAAACAAATGCAATGGTTAGAATTTGACATACACACTTTAACCCTCTTTGTGCAAGAAGGAACGACAGCATGGAAGCTTGTTTCCACTAAATAACAAAGTCAATTCTGTCTTTATTTCTCAGAATTGCGTGATATAAAGTCAGAATTGCGAGATATAAAGTCAGAATTATGAGATATAAACTTGCAATTGCAAAAAATAATCTTGCAATTCTGACTTTTTTCCTCCGAACTGCATGTTTATATCTCACAATTCTGACTTTATATCACGCAATTGCAACTTTATGTCACGCAATTCTGAGACAAAAAGTCACAATTACCTTTTTTTTTTTATTCTGTGGAGGAAACAAGCTTGGAAATTCTGTCATCATGTCATTCCAAACCTATATGTGACCCTGGACCACAAAACCAGTCTCGAGTCGCACGGGTATATTTGTTGTATGGGTCAAAATTATCGATTTTTCTTTTATGCCAAAAATCATGAGGATATTAAGTGAAGATCATGATCCATGAAGATATTTTGTAAATTTCCTACCGTAAATATATAAAACATGTATTTTTGTGAGTGAATGCAGCACAATCGCCAACATAAATGAACAACTTTAAAGGAGATTTTCTCAATGTTTCGTTTTTTTTGCACCCTCAGATTCCAGATTTTCAAATAGTTGTATCTCGACCAAATATTGACCCATTCTAACAAACCATACATCAATGGATTTATTCAGCTTCCAGATTATGTATAAATCTCAATTTCATCAAATTTACACATGTAACTGGTTTTGTCGTCCAGCGTCACATATGACTTTCTTTCTTTAGCGGAATTCTGAAGAAATGTTTTTGCTAATACAATGAAAGTCAGTGGTGTTCAAAATCATCGTATGGATTGTACGCATTTCACCCGCCATATTATTTCAGAGTACACTATTCCTTCACACATTCTCGACTGTGGCATGAAGTACACAGACACTCAGTATATTCCTGGGACGTAATCAGGTTTTCTTTCTCAATAAATTCTGACAGGCCCTTACACTCACAGCTGAAACACCGGGTCACGTTGAGGATAAGGATTTGTGCTTTATTTCTGATCTTCTTCCAGCAACTAATGAACCGCATATAAAAGCTTCCAGATTTCACAACTGAACAATATGATTAATGAACTATTTCATCTTCATTTCCTTCATTTCCAAAGTGTTCTTTGTTGTTTAATAAACCAATCTTTATTTTGAAGACTGAGCGGCAGTCTCTTTTCCACACCATTCTCACTTAAAACGACACTATTTCATCTATATATAGTCTTTATATTGTGCGTGCGCGATGCAGGATGGGTTTTTGACAGCTGCCAGCTGAAAGCAGCAAGACCTCGGCACTTTCAACGTTCAAATAAACTTTGTCATGTCGTCAGGAGCTTGATGTATGCTAATGAAGGGGTGGAGGGGAGGGAAAGAGTGCACAAGCATTCAAAAGAAAAAAGAAAAACAGCAAAGTGACAGATTCACAAGGGTACATCAAAAACCTGCACTGCTCAAAAACCAGTTTTGCATCTCAAAACTGGCGTTTCTGGAGTCAAGAGTACGAGAATGAAGCTCTCTGAATAGCTCGCACAACTGAAACAGGAGTGTTTTCAAGAGGCAGAGCAGAAATTAGAGGTTGGAAGAGACTCTTTATGAAGTTATGAGGCAGAAGTATGATTTATGAAGTGCCTCTCCAGTGGAGTAGCACCGGTGCCGTAATGGGAAGCTAATGGATAATGACGGCACTTACGCTACGGTGCGCTCGCTCTTGAGTGGAGCTGATCTGAGGTTCAGACATGGGGTTTTTAGTGGACATGTAAAGCCAAATCTAATGTCCCTCTCACTGGAAAAAAAATAATATTCAGTATGTATGTAGTACATTCTTTGAATTTGTTTATACAATACAGTATTAAAGTAAAATGCAACTCATTTTATTGGTGCAATCTGACATTTTTCGTTTGTTCGACGTTCGTTTGGACAGATTTTGTTCGAAACGTCACCTTCATTTATACAGCGCTTTTACCAATATAGATAGTTTCAAAGCAGCTTTACAGTGATAATAGGAAATTAAAGTAGCAGAGATTGTTGTGGCTTTACAGCAGCTCTAGAATAAAGTTATTGTCCAGCTAAAGTTAGTTTTGATTGATTCACTTCCGTTCCAACAGTATATCAGGGCTTTAGTGATCTACCAGCACTGGTTGTTGCATGAGTGCTTTTAATACATGCTTTTTTTAATAATGCTTTTGACCAATATAATCAATCTCTCTATATTTTTTCCCTCTTTTGTAAAGTCACAGAAACACTCTTTTGGAGCAAATTGGAATGCAAAAGGTATATCACACATATTATTCAGACACCAGATATAGTTTTTATATTTTTTCACTAGTGTGTGCAGGACACTATAGTTCATTTATGTAAGTGAGGAGAGCAAAATCAAGTAAACTGTGACATATTATACCCAAAAACTCTTCATACAGTGACTACCAGTAACATTTATACAAATTTGGGACCAAATATGATTCAGACACTTTGACCTGAGCATGTTTTGCTGAAGTGTTTTTTCTTTAATTGCTAATGCTCTTTTCACACACAGACTGAACAAAATGAAGCATTGCTTGGTGACTGGTTGAGCTAAACTGGTATTATCTAATTGTGTAGTTAAATTTAACAGCTGACAGATATTCATCATAATTCATGTGTGAGACAGTCTAACAGAAGGACGGACAAAACCAGTCAAATATCAACTGAGTTCTTCTCATATTTTATTATCATTTTATAAACTATAGCGAATTTACTGTGATAATGTGAGAAATGTTGGTGTCTGAATAAATTTTGGTTTGACTGTAAGTTTACCAAACTATGACGACTTATGTTTCTGAGAAGCCCGTAAATTAAAAAAAGGGTCAAAAATGTCTGGTGATAGAGAAACACTGACGTTTAGCAATGCAAGTCTAGGTTTGAAAAGCTTCGGGAACGTCCTCTCTGATATCACTGAAATCCCATGCTTACATCAAAAGCTGGGCTTCGTTTTTCTCCAGAGCGGCTATTTTTATATAAATGAACTAAATTAATAACTTTTTACAACAGAAATGAACCATCACTGAACTTACTTAAGCTGGACTGTGATGCTATTTTCTTCTAGAAACAAACTTTGTTGCATTATTATCTCTGTGAAGCTGCTTTGATACACTCTGTATTGTTAAAAGCGCCACAGATATAAAGGTGACTTGAGAAGTGAGATCCGCTAGATTAGCACTCAGTCGTCAGCGCACGTCGCATGCAGCGAATCGCTCCTGTTTAACTAACATGTCAAATCCATCCTGATATGAAAATAACACCTCAGGAGGAAACCTCTCGGAGGACTCCGCAACTTAACTGTTCGGGAGGCTTTGTGTGTGTAACGGCCTCATCCAGCGAGACTGCGCAGAAACACACGCGCTTCATGCCAAGCAGGCGTGGAGGAGCCCGGAGCCACCGATGAGGAACATCTGTTTGAAGTCTGGGCAAAAAGAGGGCTGTTTTTGCATGCCGAGGATTGCATTACAAAGACATGTCTTGGAAGATAAACTGGGGCAATATCAGTGCACTGAAGAGAGAGAGAGAGAGCGAGAGCAGGCCTTTATTTCCACCTCTCTCTCTCTCTCACGAACACAGCATTCGAGATGTGAGGGTTTATGAGGTGGGAGTAGATGTTCTTTACAGGCGCTCTTAAGTCTGGAGGTCTGGGGTGGGCGAACACATTCCTTGTTGAAGTCAAAATTAAATCAAAATTGACCTTAGACACAGCTCACCCCAAAATGAAAATATGTCACCCTCGTGTCAAAGTTGGGGAGAAGTTTTCAAGAATGTTCATGCTGCACTTTTACATGCTTTATTTTGCCCTTTATAGGGTTAGTATTAATTAGTATGAACATTACGGAAGTAAAATGGCTTGCAAAATGCTATTTTTATTCTGTATATAATCGTGTATATCTAAGTATAGCCAACTTTATTCGCATAAGTTGGGGAGAAGTTTTCAAATATGTTCATGCTGCACTTTTCCATGCAGCAACACTGCATTAGTGACCATGTCTGTCAAGCTTTTGTGCTTTATTTTGCCCTTTATAGGGGTATTATGAACATTACAGAAGTAAAATGGCTTGCAAATGCTATTTTTATTCTGTATATAATCGTGTATATCTAAGTATAGCCAACTTTATTCGCATAAGTTGGGGAGAAGTTTTCAAGAATGTTCACGCTGCACTTTTCCATGCAACAACACTAGATAGTGGCCATGTCTGTCAAGCTTTTGTGCTTTATTTTGCCCTTTATAGGGTTAGTATGAACTAGTATGAACATTACGGCTTGCAAATGCTATTTCTGTTCTTTATGCAATCTTGGATATATAAGTATAGCCAACTTTATTCGCATAAGTTGGGGAGAAGATTTCAAGAATGTTCATGCTGCACTTTTCCATGCTTTATTTTGCCCTTTATAGGGTTAGTATGAACTAGTATGAACATTACGGAAGTAAAATGGCTTGCAAATGCTATTTTTATTCTGTATATAATCGTGTATATATAAGTATAGCCAACTTTATTCGCATAAGTTGGGGAGAAGTTTTCAAGAATGCTCATGCTGCACTTTTCCATGCAGTGACACTGGATTAGTGGCCATGACTGACAAGCTTTTGTGCTTTATTTTGCCCTTTATAGGGGTATTATGAACATTACAGAAGTAAAATGGCTTGCAAATGCTATTTTTATTCTGTATATAATCGTGTATATATAAGTATAGCCAACTTTATTCGCATAAGTTGGGGAGAAGTTTTCAAGAATGCTCATGCTGCACTTTTCCATGCAACAACACTGCATTAGTGGCCATGTCTGTCAAGCTTTTGTGCTTTATTTTGCCCTTTATAGGGATAGTATGAACTAGTATGAACATTACGGCTTGCAAATGCTATTTTTATTCTGTATATAATCTTGGATATATAAGTAAAGCCAACTTTATCCACATAAAAAAAACTGTAAAACCAAACAAGTTAAACTAACTAATTTCATTTGAGGACACCGATTACCTCAATTCAATTAAGTTTATAAAAAAACAATAGTTATGAGTACTCTGAACTTATTTTAATCGAGTCCACAGAGACAAGGATATTTCTTAATGCACATCTAAATCTTAATGTGTGATATTGTGAGATAGTAGTAACTGTAAGCGCTTAAAAGGTCATTTCAAGTTTGTAAGTAAAGACACTGCATTCAAATACTTTATATAGCTGAAAAACAGTGAACTTACAAACTTGAAATGACCTTTTAAGCGCTTACAGTTACTACTATCTCACAATATCACACACAAAGTCAAATCCTATAAGTTAAGCTAACTCATTACATTTGAGGACACCGATTACCTTAATTAATTTAATTTTAGAAACTATAATAAGATATACATTGCAGTCAAGAAGTTAAGTGACTAATTAAGTGATGATTGAGCATTAGTGACGAACACAGGGGTATTATGAACATTACTGAAGTAAAATGGCTCGCAAATGCTATTTCTGTTCTTTATACAATCTCGGATATAAGTATAGCCAACTTTATACTCACATGCATACAGTATATACTCAAGTAATGCGATATATATTATATAGCATATCTCAACTGCTTGATTGCTTGCCCTAGTGAAAAAAAAGTCCTAGTGAAACAAACCTATACCAAAATGTATTTAAAATATATTTATTCCATACTAAGTATACTACAAATCCATTAAAATACAGTATTTACTGACAGAATTACTGATATAAATATTATAATTAAACTTTATTTGGAGTTCTTCTTTATTGCACAATGCACATTTAATAATATTAAGCCTAAAATGTGCTTTAATATCACTGTTAATAAGGATAGTATGATCTCTGTATAATATCAGTCATTAAATGCAAGATATTTAAAATTTATCTAAAGTATACTTGCAATAGTTCCACTTTAGCACAAGCAAATATACAAGTGTATCTTTATTTTAATTTACGCACTATTTCTGGATAACGAAAGTGCATTAAAAACAAAATTCATTCTTCCAATTTAGCAGACTTTAAGTATATCAGTTTAGTAAACCAAAAGTGCAATTGCAGGGTATTTATATTAAGTACATCAATATGTAAATGTAGTTGTAGTATACTTAACATAAAATAAATGTATTTCAAATACTTAATATCACTCTAATCACTCTAATCTGCTAAATGCGATCATAAGGCATGAATATATCATAATTAGAGCTGGGCAATGATTAATCAAATCCACAATAAAAATGTGTGTTTACGTAATATATGTGTGTGTACTGTGTATAATTATTTTGTATATATAAATACACACACATGCATGTATATATTTAAGAAAAATGTGCTATTTATATATAAAATATTTATATATAATATAAATGATATATAAATATATATACATGCAAATATTTATTAAATATATACATATGTGTGTGTATTTATATATATATCTATATATATATCTATATATACAAAATAATTATACACAGTACACACACATATATTATGTAAACACAAACTTTTATTGTGGATGCGATTAATTGCGATTAATCATTGCCCAGCACTAATTATGATATTATAAACATTAACATCATGATTCCTGTGGGACATAATGTAAGTGGGACTTGATTATATCTATTGAGAAATGATCATTAGGCTACCGTATTAAAGCTATAAAGCAGAAGAGAGAAGACATGTCAGAGGTGGAGAAACGTTAATATGCTTTTAAAGACATTGCTTTTGTTTGTACAAGTTGTGGAGATGCATTTTAAATGCTGAACTATTTTGCAACTTAAATTTGACATTCATGCCTGTTTACTTTCTTAACATATTGATTAAGAAAATCCCAGACATCTTCGACAAACAGCAAGCCGTGTCCCTAACTATAAGGCGTCTGCCGATATGTTTGTCACGACACAATCTGCCCACTAATCTATTGGACAAAAGGCATCTTTGGGGCTTTTCCACAGAATCCGATGCCAACTCAGTGCAGCTGTTCCTCAGTAGTTTAACACACACTCCAGCCCAGGGCTCATCCCAACAACTGTCTGAGGAGCCCAGTGAAGGTCACCAGAGGTTTTCAGGACAGAGGGGCGTTTTTTACACACACACACACACACACACACACACACACACACACACACACACACACACACACACACACACACACACACACACACACACACACACACACACACACACACACACACACACACACACACACACACACACACACACACACACACACACACACACACCAGGTTCAGAGACCCTCCTGGAGCTAATAATCAGATAATTATCTCTCTCTCTCTCTGTCTTTTCCTTAACTCAAGGTCAAAGTGGCCTGTTATTATTGAGAAATCCCTCTGAAACGAGGACAGCATTCCTGGCCCAGGGCTCTGGCTCTTGAAGCCGGATCTCAGGGAATGTGTAAAATGTGCATATCAGTGACTCTGTGAGGAGACGTGGCTTTTTCCTGGCCCTTCAGGGGCCGTCGAACACACTTTGGGGTCCGGGTAACTTTACCTGCTCCTGGTATTCCAGCTCTCGGCTCATCAGCTTCTTCTCAACGGCGTGCAGCTGTTTCTGGAGAGTCTCCACACGATCCTGAAGAACCTGAGTGGGGAAATGGAGAATCAAGAGTTCAGAGTAAAGGAAAGAAGCATCACTGTCAATAAAGCAGAGGATTTGGGGTGTAACGAGACCCACATATCACGATACTGAACCATATTATTGCGATACTCTTTGGTAAAAGGTTAACAAAAAGTGTTCTGTTGATTAAAATGCTAAATTTGATATTACATTGTGTGTGTAAATGAATCTGCTTGGACTTGTTGCTGGAAACCCAAAGCACAGGACAATAGAGACACTAGAATAAACATATTCATGATTCTGAAGCTGAAAACACAGAATTATTTTAAACGAATATTCTTGAACTCTTTCACTGACTAGATATATTTAAAATAATGTAGGACACTTCTTACTGGTAACATTTGGCATTATCAGGACCCACAAATATTGCATTATTATACATTATATTCAACATTATATATAGCAGTTTAATGTAGTACTGACACTAAAACTCAAAAAGTAATCTTTATTTTGGGTGAACAATCCATGATACATATTGTTGCATTTTTGTATTGCGATATACTGTGACACGATATATTGTTACACCCCTAGCGAGCATCGATCAGATCCATAACGAAGGGTATCAAATGCATCATAAACAGTTTGATCAGCCGACAATCTATCGTTTAATTTTAAAAACCATTTAAAACCAAATCTGTCATTCATTCTTCTGAAGGGCCAAGCAGGACAGTATTCTGCTATCACAGTGGAAACTTTAAAACCAGATGCTTCTAGTGCATCTGTACACCTCAGTTACGATTATCCACCATGGAAATGAGGAAAACGAGCAGGACGCTATAGCAAAGCAGTTGTCTTCCTCAGAGGTCGGCTAAATCCACTTAAGAAATCGCAAAAGTCTGATTGGATGAAAGCTGTTGCTCATCCTTAAAGAGCACAATCCTGGTGACATGGAAACATTATTTTCATACTACATTCTATAAACTTCAGACATTTCAATACTAAGCTACACAAACAGCTTGCTCACAGCTCATTATTAACATAAGGGGCCCTATTTTAACGATCTGAAACGCAAGTATCAAGCGCGAAACGCAAGTAACTTTGTGGGCGGATCTCGGGCGCTGTTGCTATTACACCGGCGGGATAAATGACTCTTGTGCCCGACGCAAATCTAAAATGTGTTGGTCTGAAGTAGCTTCATTATTCATAGGTGTGGTTTGGGCGTAACGTGAAATAAACCAATCAGAGCGACATCTCACATTCCCTTTAAGAGCAGGCACGCTTGTTCCATGGCGGATTGCTATTATAACAGCGGATTTGCCAGACGCACGCCAGGAGCGGTTCACAGCCGAGGAGACCGACGTTCTCGTCAGGGCCGTAAAACACAGAGAAGTGACATTGGGGATGGAGAAACACACCCAAATTAGCTTAGATTAAACAGGTGTATGATAATTTGGGTAAATGTGTAAGCAAGATTTATGGCTATTTTTTCACATCTTCATGGACACCACAATGATTTCCCTCGTGTGGAATATTTTTCCTTGTAATTATGTATGGTTTGCAAAAATGGAAACTGCTGCGTCTGTGTAGATGAGAAAAGCAAAGTGTGTGTGCGTTGCATTATGGCCAAGCATGCGCTCTTAAAATAGCATCTGAATAACGCGCACTGACTTTAGACGAGGTTTTTCCTCGTCAGTGGCGGAATTGTTTTCTGAAACTGCAAAATAGCACCAGGGAACGTTTGCGCTGGAACACGCCTCCTCTTTACGCTGAACCGCTCCCGGGAGCGCAAGTTCATTCCCTAATTTACAGACGTGCATCTGTGGAGGGAAAAGTCTGCCGTGCGTCGGGTGCAAAATAGGAATGATTCATGTGTCGGTGTACAAAGTCAATTGCGCTGGGTGCAAGATAAGGCCCATGAACACCCACATTTGCATAGAAACACCTATTTAGCATCCTGAAACCTGACCTGATGAAGGACAATGGAGGTCTTAAAGGGGCGGAAGGCAGGATGGAAAATGGTTGCAGAAGATCCAGAAGCACAAGGCCTCACTTTTTGTAATGTAATATAAATTGACCGATTGACTGCTAATCGACCCAGGGTCAAAAATGAATGCTATGCCAAGCAAAAAAAAAAAAAAAAAAGTGGGTCGCTTTTTTAAGGAATTGCAACATAATACAGTGTTTAAATCCCGCTGTAAGAGAGAAGAAACCTTCAGCTTGTGCTGATGTAATCAAAGAGAAACAACAGCTGTGTGCTTCTGTGTCGATCATTCAACCAACAAAACATTGAAACATTATGTTTTTCAAAAACCTTTCCAGTGGACAACAAACTCTCCATCACTCTTAAAGGATTAGTTCACTTCAGAATTAAAATTTCCTGATAATTTTCTGATTTCTCAAAGACTAAGTCAAACAAACAAAAAAAAAATAAGTAAAAGGTAAAACAACGATGTCGGTCGATTTTGAAGTTGGAGGAGAAAATGAGATGAAGTTTTTCGCGTGACCTTTCAACCTGATTACGTAATGTGTGAAGTCGTGGACGTGCAAGATGAGCATTTGTGGTTAAAAAGTATATAAATGTTTATGTTTTTATAAAATGGCCAATGGTTTGTCTAGATAAGACTTTTATTCCTCGTCTGGGATCGTGTCGAGACTTTGAAGCTGCACTGACACTCACATTTGGACCGTTGGACCCCATTGAAGACACTATATGGAGAAAAATCCTGGAAAGTTTTCCTCAAAAACCTTCATTTCTTTTCGACTGAAGAAAGAAAGACATGAACATCTTGGATGACGTGAGGGAGAGTAAATGATCAGGACATTTTAATTCTGAAGTGAACAAATCCTTTAAAATGTACGGCCGTCGCTTGCAGCTTCATTTACATCAGCAAATGATGTAATGAAATCTCAAATGAAATATGGCGTCTACCTAAGGTCCATCAGCAGGTTAATTCTGGACCCTGGACAGGCCAAAGGAAAAATTTAGGAAGCTTGTGTAAAGGACGACTAAGTCATGACCTTCCACATCTAATGAAACACAACCAGCCAGTAACCCAAACACCAGCAGACCCCAGAACTGCTACAGGCTTTGTGTGGTGATGTTTCCTGGAAGAGTGCTGACAGTTACGAGCCGAGTCTTTCATGTGGTTCCTAGCAGATTTACCAAACGCCGGGGTGGGGTGAGGGGCCGAAAATATCTCTGTCTTTGTCATAAAAGGATCCTGTCATCTGCGGCTCTCATTAATAAACAGCCTGAATGAGCCATTGTGGGCGATCCCTTTGTCCCGATGTTCTCCTGAAGAGCACACTGGGTCCGTCCAGACGGGATAGAGGTCAAGCTGAGCATGAAGGTGAGGGAGGCCAGTAAATACAAGCTCTTAAAGTGGGTTTGTGGCCCGATGCTCTACAGGGCTCCGTTTCATTTGATCTCACGGCATTCAATGGGCCACTTCACCACCAACCCTAAAGGCCCTACCATACGCCCGGTGCGACGCTAGTTTGCTAGTTTCAGCCCGACGCAGTTTTCATTTTCATGTCCTGCGCCACGTTGTTTAAATAGCAAATGCATTTGTGTTGGCGCCAGGGTTTGAAATGAACTTTTTCACTCACCGGCCAATATATAAATATATACATATATATTATAAAATTTTGATTTCATACATTAATTTCTTATTCAAACAAAAACCTGTCATCCAGCATCTCCTCTCTTCCTCTTTCATCCTTTTCACCATAAATGTGTTTTAGGAGGAAAGATCAATACAGTACAAAGAACACCAAATAAATGTAGGATGTTGGAAAATAACAATCTTTTCTGTTAACCAAATGCTTTGTAATCTTAACTATTGCTTCAATGCAAATGAACAAGCGTGCCGTTATTTATTGCATAGTGACGTGTGTGTTCAAGTGAGCCAGATATGAGCAGATTCTGTGCAATATGCTGTATTTGATATATCATGAGGACTTAAGAGTATTTGCGCTAAATTTGCACAGATTTGACTACACGAACTTCCCCAGCAAAGTGAGTAAACATAATAAGTAACACAACAATCGTTACCCGACACAGTTGATTTTTACCCGCATTTGTCGTGTTGGTGGATGTTAGTTTCACACCCTGGTTGGCGCGTTGCTATTTTGAGGCAAATGAAATAGACCATTGACCAACTGAAACCTGGTCTAAAGTCAATGGCGCAGTATTTTTTTTTTATTTAAAGAAGTGCGTTAGTAATGTGAGCCTATAGGCGTGTCCGTTTCCTCGCTAGAGAAGCGTTCAGTTTTTCCACTTGCAAATTCCTCCATGTAAACAGCGAATCCGCCATGGATGAGTGCAACTGGCTTTTAAAGGGAATGGGAGATGAGACTCTGATTGGTTTATTGCATGTTACACCCAAAACACACCCATTACTCATTAAGAGAATAGAGACAAAACACACCCATTACTCATTAAGAGAATAGAGACAAAACACACCCATTACTCATTAAGAGAATAGGGACGACCCTTTTAGACCATGCGCCGGGAGCGCCGACCATTTTTCCCGTCATTAAACTAGTAAAAGTGGATTCAGACACGGCCTAAATGTGCACTTGAGCCGTGCGCTTTAGACGACGATCCTTAAAATAGGACTCTAGAGGCCCGTTAACACAAAGAACGATAACTATAACGATAACTATATTAGCATCCTCACTAAGCAAAAAAAATCGTTCTGAAAGTGATCCCAACTATATGGTTCCTCATATCTTTATAGTTGTGATGTGAACTCTGCTATTCTTTACTATGGAGAACGATTTATAGAACCATATCTTTATCGTTATCGTCCTTGGTGTGAACTGGCCTTAAGTCTCCAGGACTCCCGATCCGCACTTGATCTGGGGATACACCTTGTGTTTTCCCATCGAAACCTTCCAAAGGGGCCGAGGGAAGCATCGCAGCCTCACAGCTGTTGTTCCTCTCTGCGTGAACGTGTGATTTTCTATGGTGAATCTCTCCAAACGGGGTCCAGATGGCCAGAGCGATACGCTCTTTATCAGCCGGCCAGAGCGGGATCAATCTAAACAACCGGCAAACGTGGAACATTTGATTTCCCGGGGGCGAGAGACAGGCATGGCACTGGCCTTTATTCTCTCACTTTCTTGTCTTGGTTTTCTTCAACAGCTGTTTATCCCCATAGATTACCAAAACACACACACACATATACACAGCTAATACGCCGTTCACACACGTACGGACCTGCATAGATGCTCACTCGCACTCAAAGTGAGACCTGAGTCATTTTTCTTGGGTGGTCCACCTCGAACGATAAGGCAAGTATGTTTCCCTCGGGTAAAGGCAACAGAAAAGAGAAAAGAGAAAAGAGAGAGGGCCTCTTTTAAACTGCATCCCATGTTTTGTTAGCACTAGCCGGCTATTCATGTGGAATTTCTATTTGTAGTGTTCTGCTTTAAGAAGTTTTCCAAGCGTCAGATTAAAGAGATCCGCTAATGACGACAAGCCAGAGCACTTTAAACCTACAGAAGTGCAGTTCTGGCCCAGAGGGCTGGTGTGTGTGAGAGGCTAAATTACAGACGCTCTTCCCTTCTCTCTGTCTTCCAGCTGTGCACATGTGAGGCTCACGATGACAGCGGGGAATGTGGATGTGGTAGATATACGATGTCTTTAACCTGACTATTGAACGATGGATGTGAGGAAGAGTTTTGCTTGCAACAACAACTTATTTATTAAGAGCAGATCTTCATTTGACGTTTATCAAGTCGACGTGAAATGAAAATGAACTATGCACCTTCTTAATAAAAGATCTGGTGTTACTGGGAATCATTCATCCATGCACGTTACTCTAAAGAAAGAAAAAAAAAAAGTCCATAAGTAAGGATAATTGATGTTGAATTATTAGAAAATAATAATGCTTTCCATTTAATCATTTTAAAAGTCATTTGGCGTAGTGATATGGCACTGTAATGCAGTCAAGACCAATGCGTTCGTCAACCAATCAGATTCAAGCATTCAATAGTCCTGTAGTATAATCTCTGGTAACACTTTAGTTTAGGGTCCAATTCTCACTATTAACTAGTTGCTTATTAGCGTACATATTACTAGGATATTCGCTGTTTATTAAAACATATATTAATGCCTTATTCTGCATGACCATATTCTACATCCCTTAATCCAGCCAATACCTAAACTTAACAACTACCTTACTAACTGTTAATAAGCAGTAATTGGGAATTTATTGAGGCAAAAGTCATAGTTAATAGTGAGAAATGGACCCTAATCTAAAGTGTGACTCAATCTTTTTTTTTTTTTTTTTTTACTATTCTTTATTCTCTTGACAGGACTTTTATTTTCTATCAATGTAACAAATGTTATAGGGTAGGGAAAAATACATATAATTTTAAGCAAATATAATAACCAACTAGAATTTTATATTCTCTGAAGAAAATGTGAGCATTGCTGCCCTGATGTGTGTTGTGGGTGGTTGCCAGGGTGTTGCTATGCGGCAGTGTGGTTGCTAGGGTGTTTGCTCAGTCGTTGCAATGCACCTTCAAATTCTTCAGTGGAAGTCTTTTGTGTTTTTTTTTTTTTCACTCGTTTGCCGAGGATATAAACAGAAGGTAAGAAAGAGAGATATATTGTTCTGGCAGCGGTCCTGTGACTCTTTATGAGGCAGATATTGGGTTTGTAAAAGCAGTGTTTGAGCTTTTATTTCCTTTCTGCTTTGGTGTTTTTGTGGTTCTGACACAGTGACTGCTGCTTTCAAACACAGTTCAATACAATCCCCAACTCTCCCGTGCCAAGAGCTGAGCATGCCAACACGTCCTTCACAAATCCTTCAGCAAACTACAGACACACAAAGCAGCTTGTGGGAGAGAAAAGCTCCAAGTCCTGAAGTCTTTTTGAGCACAGGAAACGGAAATATGAAAGCAAACTACTGTGTTTAACTCTAACAGATACTACATCTGAAAGAGAAAAGACAGGTTTTTCTATTGCTGTTGTTGTTGTTGCTCACACTAAAAGCTGCAGCGTGGATAATTTGATGAAAATTACATAGAAAATCATATTACTGATTCAGTCATTCACTAAGGCAAGCTTACAATAATGATGTCAGGTCGGATTTGGATCAGGTTTACATCAGGTAAAGACAATACTGGCGACATATATGCTACTTATCTGTTTAAACTACATATTTTTTTAAAAAAGGTTGCATATATTTGATAAAACAAAAACAAAACAACAACAGTAATATTGTGAAAAGAGCAGCATTTATCTGAAATAGAAAGCTTTTGTCACATTAAATACTAATGTTCAAAAGTTTGGGGTCAGTAAGGATTTTTATTTTATTTTTGGGGGGGAAATAAATTAAATAAATCAATACTTTTATTCATCAAGGATGAATTAAATTGATCAAAAGTTACAGTAAATACATTAATAAGGTTAAAAAAGATTCTATTTAAAATAAATGCTGTTCTTTTGAACTTTCTATTCATCAAAAAATCCTGAAAAACAATTGTACACAACTGTTTTCAACATTGATAATAATAATTAATGTTTCTTGAGCATCAAATCATCATATTAGAATGATTTCTGAAGGATCATGTGACACTGAAGACTGCAGTAATGATGCTGTAAATTCAGCTTTGATCACAGGAATAAATTACATTTTAAAATATATTAAAATAGAAAACAGTTATTTTAAATTGTCATAATATTTAACGATATTACTGTTTTATTTGTATTTTTAATCAAATAAATGCAGCCTTGGTGAGCAGAAGAGACTTATAAAAAAAACAAAAATAAAAAAAAACCCATAAAAAATCTTACCGATCCAAAACTTTTGACTGGTAGTGTACAGTAAAGAAAACAGCAATCTTGTTAAATATTATTACAATTTAAAACATAAAACCGTTCTTTTAAAAATTAAATTTATTCCTGTTATGCAAAGCTTTTTTTTTTTGTAAGCATCATTACTTCAGTCTTCAGTGTCACATGATCCTTCAGAAATAGTTATAATATTTTACTATAATAAATGAAATCTGTTTCATAACTGAAAAGTTGTCAAATCTCTTTAAAACAGCTTGGCTCATATGTTGACCTTTATGACCTTTTTTGGGATCTTCTAGGCTTTGGTTACTAGGACTTTCAACGGAGGGACAGAAATATCCCAGGTTTCATTTCAAATATCTCATTTGTGTTTGAAAGATTAACCAAAGTCTTATGGTTTTGGAACAACATGAGGATGAATAAATTATGACAGAATTTTAATTTTTGGGGAACTATCCCATTTAGGACATTATTTATCATGTACAGTAGGAGAACATCAGATATTCCATGAAAGGATCAGCTTGGATACTCTTCACCTTTCATTTATTTTTTATTTTTTTTTAAATATGGTCACTTTTTACTGACACATTGTACACATTTATGTAGGATTGTTTGACTTCTGATGGGTTTGATTGTTTTTCTTTCTTTAAAGTTTCTGCTACTCACATTTTCTTTGGATAATGTTTCCTTCTACTTTGTTTTTCTTGCTATAAATGCAGACACTAGATGTGTTGAGCTCTGGCAGGGGGTGAGGGCTGAACAGAAGTGTGTGAGGGCGAGGGCTGAACAGAAGTGTGTGAGGACGAGAGCTGAACATAAGTGTGTGAGGACGAGGGCTGAACAGAAGTGTGTGAGGAACAGAAGTGTGTGAGGACGAGGGCTGAACAGAAGTGTGTGAGGAACAGAAGTGTGTGAGGACGAGGGCTGAACAGAAGTGTGTGAGGACGAGGGCTGAACAGAAGTGTGTGAGGACGAGGGCTGAACAGAAGTGTGTGAGGACGAGAGCTAAACAGAAGTGTGTGTGGACGAGAGCTGAACAGAAGTGTGTGAGGACGAGAGTTGAACAGAAGTGTGTGAGGACGAGGGCTGAACAGAAGTGTGTGAGGAACAGAAGTGTGTGAGGACGAGGGCTGAACAGAAGTGTGTGAGGACGAGAGCTGAACAGAAGTGTGTGAGGACGAGATCTGAACAGAAGTGTGTGAGGAACAGAAGTGTGTGAGGACGAGATCTGAACAGAAGTGTGTGAGGAACAGAAGTGTGTGAGGACGAGGGCTGAACAGAAGTGTGTGAGGACGAGGGCTGAACAGAAGTGTGTGAGGAACAGAAGTGTGTGAAGACGAGGGCTGAACAGAAGTGTGTGAGGACGAGATCTGAACATAAGTGTGTGTGGACGAGAGCTGAACAGAAGTGTGTGAGGACGAGATCTGAACAGAAGTGTGTGAGGACGAGATCTGAACAGAAGTGTGTGAGGACGAGAGCTGAACAGAAGTGTGTGAGGATGAGAGCTGAACAGAAGTGTGTGAGGACGAGATCTGAACAGAAGTGTGTGAGGACGAGTGTGTGAGGACGAGAGCTGAACAGAAGTGTGTAAGGACGAGATCTGAACATAAGTGTGTGTGGACGAGAGCTGAACAGAAGTGTGTGTGGACGAGAGCTGAACAGAAGTGTGTGAGGACGAGATCTGAACAGAAGTGTGTGAGGACGAGAGCTGAACAGAAGTGTGTGAGGAACAGAAGTGTGTGAGGGCGAGGGCTGAACAGAAGTGTGTGAGGACGAGAGCTGAACAGAAGTGTGTGAGGACGAGAGCTGAACAGAAGTGTGTGAGGACGAGAGCTGAACATAAGTGTGTGAGGGCGAGGGCTGAACAGAAGTGTGTGAGGACGAGAGCTGAACATAAGTGTGTGAGGAACAGAAGTGTGTGAGGATGAGGGCTGAACAGAAGTGTGTGAGGAACAGAAGTGTGTGAGGACGAGGGCTGAACAGAAGTGTGTGAGGAACAGAAGTGTGTGAGGACGAGGGCTGAACAGAAGTGTGTGAGGACGAGTGTGTGAGGACGAGAGATGAACAGAAGTGTGTGAGGATGAGTGTGTGAAGACGAGAGCTGAACAGAAGTGTGTGAGGACGAGAGCTGAACAGAAGTGTGTGAAGACGAGAGCTGAACAGAAGTGTGTGAGGACGAGAGCTGAACAGAAGTGTGTGAGTGTGAGGACGAGAGCTGAACAGAAGTGTGTGAGGACGAGTGTGTGAGGACGAGAGATGAACAGAAGTGTGTGAGGACGAGTGTGTGAGGACGAGAGCTGAACAGAAGTGTGTGAGGAACAGAAGTGTGTGAGGACGAGAGCTGAACAGAAGTGTGTGAGGACGAGAGCTGAACAGAAGTGTGTGAGGACGAGAGCTGAACAGAAGTGTGTGAGGACGAGAGCTGAACAGAAGTGTGTGAGTGTGAGGACGAGAGCTGAACAGAAGTGTGTGAGGACGAGTGTGTGAGGACGAGAGATGAACAGAAGTGTGTGAGGACGAGTGTGTGAGGACGAGAGCTGAACAGAAGTGTGTGAGGACGAGAGCTGAACAGAAGTGTGTGAGGACGAGGGCTGAACAGAAGTGTGTGTGGACGAGAGCTGAACAGAAGTGTGTGAGTGTGAGGATGAGGGCTGAACAGAAGTGTGTGAGGACGAGTGTGTGAGGACGAGAGATGAACAGAAGTGTGTGAGGACGAGTGTGTGAGGACGAGAGATGAACAGAAGTGTGTGAGGACGAGTGTGTGAAGACGAGGGCTGAACAGAAGTGTGTGAGGACGAGAGCTGAACATAAGTGTGTGTGGACGAGAGCTGAACAGAAGTGTGTGAGGGCGAGGGCTCAACAGAAGTGTGTGAGGGCGAGGGCTGAACAGAAGTGTGTGAGGGCGAGGGCTGAACAGAAGTGTGTGAGGACGAGAGCTGAACAGAAGTGTGTGAGGACGAGAGCTGAACAGAAGTGTGTGTGGACGAGATCTGAACAGAAGTGTGTGAGGAAGAGTGTGTAAGGACAAGAGCTGAACAGAAGTGTGTGAGGACGAGGGCTGAACAGAAGTGTGTGTGGACGAGAGCTGAACAGAAGTGTGTGAGGACGAGGGCTGAACAGAAGTGTGTGAGGACGAGTGTGTGAGGACGAGGGCTGAACATAAGTGAGTGAGGACGAGTGTGTGAGGACGAGAGATGAACAGAAGTGTGTGAGGACGAGAGATGAACAGAAGTGTGTGTGGACGAGTGTGTGAAGACGAGAGCTGAACAGAAGTGTGTGAGGACGAGAGCTGAACAGAAGTGTGTGAGGACGAGAGCTGAACAGAAGTGTGTGAGGACGAGAGCTGAACAGAAGTGTGTGTGGATGAGAGCTGAACAGAAGTGTGTGTGGACGAGAGCTGAACAGAAGTGTGTGTGGACGAGAGCTGAACAGAAGTGTGTGTGGACGAGAGCTGAACAGAAGTGTGTGAGGACGAGGGCTGAACAGAAGTGTGTGTGGACGAGAGCTGAACAGAAGTGTGTGAGGACGAGGGCTGAACAGAAGTGTGTGAGGACGAGTGTGTGAGGACGAGAGATGAACAGAAGTGTGTGAGGATGAGTGTGTGAAGACGAGAGCTGAACAGAAGTGTGTGAGGACGAGAGCTGAACAGAAGTGTGTGAGGACGAGAGCTGAACAGAAGTGTGTGTGGACGAGAGCTGAACAGAAGTGTGTGAGGACGAGATCTGAACAGAAGTGTGTGAGGAAGAGTGTGTGAGGACGAGAGCTGAACAGAAGTGTGTGAGGACGAGTGTGTGAGGACGAGAGCTGAACAGAAGTGTGTGAGGACGAGTGTGTGAGGACGAGAGCTGAACAGAAGTGTGCGAGGATGAGTGTGTGAGGACGAGAGCTGAACAGAAGTGTGCGAGGACGAGGGCTGAACAGAAGTGTGTGAGGACGAGTGTGTGAGG
This sequence comes from Squalius cephalus, assembly GCF_949319135.1. Taxonomy (NCBI): domain Eukaryota; kingdom Metazoa; phylum Chordata; class Actinopteri; order Cypriniformes; family Leuciscidae; genus Squalius; species Squalius cephalus. The sequence goes on along the minus strand of NC_137122.1, from coordinate 63,407,288 downwards.
ACGAGAGCTGAACAGAAGTGTGTGAGGACGAGGGCTGAACAGAAGTGTGTGAGGACGAGTGTGTGAGGACGAGAGCTGAACAGAAGTGTGTGAGGACGAGGGCTGAACAGAAGTGTGTGAGTGTGAGGACGAGGGCTGAACAGAAGTGTGTGAGGACGAGAGCTGAACAGAAGTGTGTGAGGACGAGTGTGTGAGGACGAGAGCTGAACAGAAGTGTGTGAGGACGAGGGCTGAACAGAAGTGTGTGAGTGTGAGGACGAGGGCTGAACAGAAGTGTGTGAGGACGAGAGCTGAACATAAGTGTGTGAGGACGAGGGCTGAACAGAAGTGTGTGAGGAACAGAAGTGTGTGAGGACGAGGGCTGAACAGAAGTGTGTGTGGACGAGAGCTGAACAGAAGTGTGTGAGGACGAGGGCTGAACAGAAGTGTGTGAGGACGAGGGCTGAACAGAAGTGTGTGAGTGTGAGGACGAGGGCTGAACAGAAGTGTGTGAGGACGAGAGCTGAACAGAAGTGTGTGAGGACGAGTGTGTGAGGACGAGAGCTGAACAGAAGTGTGTGAGGACGAGGGCTGAACAGAAGTGTGTGAGTGTGAGGACGAGGGCTGAACAGAAGTGTGTGAGGACGAGAGCTGAACATAAGTGTGTGAGGACGAGGGCTGAACAGAAGTGTGTGAGGAACAGAAGTGTGTGAGGACGAGGGCTGAACAGAAGTGTGTGTGGACGAGAGCTGAACAGAAGTGTGTGAGGACGAGAGATGAACAGAAGTGTGTGAGGATGAGTGTGTGAAGACGAGAGCTGAACAGAAGTGTGTGAGGACGAGAGCTGAACAGAAGTGTGTGAGGACGAGAGCTGAACAGAAGTGTGTGAGGACGAGAGCTGAACAGAAGTGTGTGAGGACGAGAGCTGAACAGAAGTGTGTGTGGACGAGAGCTGAACAGAAGTGTGTGAGGACGAGATCTGAACAGAAGTGTGTGAGGAAGAGTGTGTGAGGACGAGAGCTGAACAGAAGTGTGTGAGGACGAGTGTGTGAGGACGAGAGCTGAACAGAAGTGTGTGAGGACGAGTGTGTGAGGACGAGAGCTGAACAGAAGTGTGAGAGGATGAGTGTGTGAGGACGAGAGCTGAACAGAAGTGTGCGAGGACGAGAGCTGAACAGAAGTGTGTGAGGACGAGTGTGTGAGGACGAGAGATGAACAGAAGTGTGTGAGGACGAGAGATGAACAGAAGTGTGTGAGGACGAGTGTGTGAAGACGAGAGCTGAACAGAAGTGTGTGAGGACGAGAGCTGAACAGAAGTGTGTGAGGACGAGAGCTGAACAGAAGTGTGTGAGGACGAGAGCTGAACAGAAGTGTGTGAGGACGAGTGTGTGAAGACGAGAGCTGAACAGAAGTGTGTGAGGACGAGAGCTGAACAGAAGTGTGTGTGGACGAGAGCTGAACAGAAGTGTGTGAGGACGAGATCTGAACAGAAGTGTGTGAGGAAGAGTGTGTGAGGACGAGAGCTGAACAGAAGTGTGTGAGGACGAGTGTGTGAGGACAAGAGCTGAACAGAAGTGTGCGAGGATGAGTGTGTGAGGACGAGAGCTGAACAGAAGTGTGTGAGGACGAGGGCTGAACAGAAGTGTGTGAGGACGAGAGATGAACAGAAGTGTGTGAGGACGAGAGATGAACAGAAGTGTGTGAGGACGAGAGATGAACAGAAGTGTGTGAGGACGAGTGTGTGAGGACGAGAGATGAACAGAAGTGTGTGAGGACGAGTGTGTGAAGACGAGAGCTGAACAGAAGTGTGTGAGGACGAGTGTGTGAAGACGAGAGCTGAACAGAAGTGTGTGAGGACGAGTGTGTTAGGACAAGAGCTGGACAGAAGTGTGTGAGGATGAGTGTGTGAGGACGAGAGATGAACAGAAGTGTGTGAGGACGAGAGATGAACAGAAGTGTGTGAGGACGAGTGTGTGAGGACGAGAGCTGAACAGAAAGTGTGTGAGCTGCACTTTCGAGGCTTGACTTTCTCACACAGGCCACTGGCACGCTATCACACACTGCTTCCTGTGATACGAGGTTCAAAGGGTTCTGGGAATCTGCCCCGTCCCACATACACTCATTCATCAGATACCCTCTTCCCATACACACACACACGCACACGCACACGCACACACACACACACACACAGATATGCTAACTCATCATTCCTGTGGCTGTGAGAGTGTGTGTGTTAAACCTCAGCCATATGAACGAGAGCCACACACACACACACACACACACAGCACAGAGGTCATGCCAGGGTCAGAGAGAGAACGAGTGAACAACAGGACACATCTCTTACAGACACTGTGCTTGAACTTGAGCACACAGAAAAAACAAAATGGCAAAATGAGATTACAGAAGTTTCTGTCATCAATTACTCACCAAGATGCTGTTCCAAACCGGCAAGATTGTTTTCTTTTGCAGAACACAAAATACGATAATTTAAAGAATGTTTCAGCCCCACTTTACATTAAGTTTCTTTAACTACAATGTACTAACTTTTACACATACAATACAACATCAACACAATCACAGTACATTAAAGACACCTAATATAAAGCGTGACCAAAAACTGACCAAAATTCAAAGTACATATTGTGTTAAAGACACTTGATATAAAGTCGGACATATTTTCTGATGCAAGTACATAGTAGTAAACACTAATATAAAAGAGACCGAAATATGTCTCGAGTTTTTTGCTCAAAGAAGTAACAGAAAAAGATTTTGAGATTCATTCATGTTCAGAGCACAAATGGAGTGAGTCAAGCATAATACTGTAATAGCGTTAGCAAACCACTAACTATAGCTTTTTTGGTTGAAACTATAGTGATTATGCTCAATTTTGAAAGGGTAATGAATTGCAGCTGGAATGATGGCTGAAGTAGTGCAGTGTGAGTCAGCACTGATATACCTGTGCACACACGACGTCTGTGTGTATCGTGACACTGAGATCAAATGCAAGTGTATAATGCTTTTCACAATATACATACCGGTAGTTTCAAAGCAGCTTTAGCAGATTAGAGCTGGGCGATAATTCAGTCCACATTTTGCGACGATCAAGCAATCAAGCAGGTGAGATTTGTTAAGTATTTATCCCTTTATGTGAGAATGCTGTGTGCAAATAACGTAGGATATTCTTATATATCTAACTTAGAGACGAGGGGTTAAAATTTTGCGAAGATATAAACAATCAAGCAATTTAGAAACACTCATTAGCCGCGTTTCCATTATCCTTCAATTGGCGCAAATTGAAATTGCAAATTGAAAATACGCCCAATGGAAACACGTTAATTTCGCAAAAACTCCCATACATCGCAAAAAAGTTTTTTTTTGCAAATTTGAAAAAGGAATATTTTTATAATAATAAAAGGAAACAGTTTTTGTGCATTTACAGTCACCTGACTTCATTTTTAAAGATGACGCGGTGTGTTTGGACAGAAGACGAGACCGAGTTCTTCATTAAACTCATAAAAGACAAAAGAATCACAGGATATACTGGATACTGGATTCTAAACGACAAAGAAATGCTACAATTTATCAAGATCTTGAAGCAGAAATGAGGGAGAAACACCCAGAAACTCCTCATATGAGCCGCTCACAAGTTTAAGGGTCTTTCCTTGTCATTAATGCTTGAATAACACGCCTACGACTCTAAACGCCTACGAAAATAATGTATATAATGTATATATATATATATATAATGGATAGTGCAGTGACTGAGATGTGAACCTACCGCCATGATGTTTGTAATGATTTTCGCGAGTGGAAAGAAATTGTGTTTTGGTGGCATAACATTGGTTAATGGAAACGCCGCCATTTTGCAATCGTTTTTTATCGACATTTAGAAAATAGCGCAAAAGTTTTGCGCAAATCTGTAATGGAAACCCGGCTATTGTCACATCTGTCTCTGCTCTCGGTTCTGATAGTCAGAGAGCAAACGCATGTCCGGACGCATTCTCTCATCGGACGTGTGTTAACGTGTCTTACACACTTCTTACAGCGCACACTTGAAGAGTGTGTGTGTGTGTGTGTTTAGGATAGCCTTGAGAATGAACACGTGGTTAGAGAGCACACATGACTAGCACCTGTGAAGGGAAAGTATCATGTGACTTGACGTGTTTGATTGAGTTTTACATGTCCTGAAGAAAGTGTGAGTGTGTGAAACTGATGCGAGGGCGATCTGAGTGTTTGCCAGTGCGGATCAAGACAGTGTCTAGGGTGTTTCTGAACGCTTTACTGCAGTGGTGTGGGGTTGCCAATGCGCTTATATGTGTTTGCTAACGTGTTCTGGGCAGTTGTCCAATCCCTGTGTTAATAATGGACATGTATATGATGACACTATTATTCAATATACAGTCAAACCAAAAATTATTCAGACACCAGATATAGTTTTCACTAGTGTGTGCAGGACACTATAGTTCATTTATGTAAGTGAGGAGAGCAAAATAAAGTAAACTGTGACATATTGTACCCAAAAACTCTTCATACAGCGACTACCAGTAACATTTATACAAATTTGGGACTAAAAATGATTCAGACACTTTGACCTGATCATGTTTTGCTGAAGTGTTTTTTCTTCAATTGCTAATTCGACCTTTTTACACCACAGACTGAACAAAATGAAGCATTGCTTGGTGACTGGTTGAGCTAAACTGGTATTATCTAATTGTGTAGTTAAATTTAACAGCTGACAGATATTCAACATAATTCATCTGTGAGACAGTCTAACAGAAGGACGGACAAAACCAGTCAAATATCAACTGATTCTGAGTCATATTTTAGTACCATTTTCTAAACTATAGCGAATAAACTGATAATGTGAGAAATGTTGAAGGTGTCTCACAAAATGTCTCATTATCCTCAAAAACAAAACTCATTGGTTCTCAAGCCTCAAGCAACTTGTTTGAGCTTGGGTTTATCATATTTGTTGTGCTCTACATATGTGTGTTGGTAAGTGTTTATACGTGAATAAAGGCCTAAATTAAATCTGCTCGTTATATAAAGTGAACTTGGATTAAACACCTTGATTAATATGAATTACTTTTATGAAGTTTTTTGAACTTTGTGAAGCTTGAAAGCTCAGAGGGCCAGAAACCTCTCTAGTTTCATTAGAAGATATATTAATTTGTGCTTTGAAGATGAACAAAAGTCTAATGGATTTGGAACGAATTATGTATTCCACTAATTATGAGCATCATCCAAGGAAGACACTGTTCCCATTGAGTTATTTACATGGGCTGCGCATTGAACTATTCTTATTTGCCTGCTAAACAGAAACCACAGATGTGTCATCTTACATGTGGAAAATGCGTGTAACTACTGCCAACATGGATCTAATAAACGTGCCCAAAATCCTACAATGTGTACTGGGCAAAACAGAATATAATCTAAAATTGAATCTTTATTTACTGTCACATAAACAATGTGATGCCACATATTACAAGTTCAGACATTCCTAAGGTACTCATGTAGTATTTTATATTTTATATATTATTTTTATTAATAAATACTTATGAGATTAGGCAGGCTCTACCACAGTTCTCCTCAATCTGGCCCTCAACGTCCACTTTCCTGCAGATTCAGCCCTGATCAAATTAAAGGCTCCCTGATATCAAAATGTAAGTTTTTTAGCCTTTAGTATGAATATGTTAGCCTTAAGGTTATGAATAAGCTGGTGTGCTCCAAAACAATGACAAAATTCACATTTAGGAGATACTGTATAAGCATTCAAAACTTACAGTCTCTCATTTCCGCTAAAATCACATCTTCTGCCCAATCAAATGCTCTCTAGAATCTGAAGCTCCGCCCCCTCTGCTATAAACACCACCTGGCTGAAGCGAGTGTTGACACACAGAGCAATATGGGTGTGAGTGTGTGTTCGGTTGCTCAAACGCTCGAGTTTTATCCCGTTTTCCAACTGTACGTTGGTTAAGAATGAAATGGCTAGAAGTTCGCTTCTACTATTGAATCCAGCGTATCATCAGCGCTCGGATTCGCTTCCATGGTGCCGTCAAGTACGACTCGCAGTCTGTGAGGGACACTAAACGCTATTGGCTGTTTGAAAAGGGGGAGGAGCCATTCAATATGTCCCGCCTTTCAGTGGAAATGCGTCAAGTCAAACAAAGCTGAGCGATCCAAGGCACTTCAGTGGGACTTTAATTTAGTCCTAATTTGTAAGTCGCTTTGGACAAAAGCGTCTGCTAAATGACTAAATGTAAATGTAATACCCTACTTCTGAAAATAATGAATACAAGTTTATGGGCCCTATTTTAAGGATCTAAGTACATGATCTGAGCGTACATGAGCGTACGGCGCAAGTTCACTTAGGGCGTGTCCGAATCCACTTTTACTAGTTTAACGACGGGAAAAATGGTCGGTGCTCCCGGTGCATGGTCTAAAACGGTCGTACCTATTCTCTTAATGAGTAATGGGTGTGTTTTGTCTCTATTCTCTTAATGAGTAATGGGTGTGTTTTGGGGCGTAACGTGCAATAAACCAATCAGAGTCTCATCTCCCATTCCCTTTAAAAGCCAGTTGTGCTCGCGCCATGGCGGATTCGCTGTTTACATGGAGGAATTTACAAACATAAAGACTGAACTCTTCTCTAGCGAGGAAATGGATCTGCTCATGCGCGAGGTTAAAGCTGTGTGTGTGTGTGTGTGGTTAAAACAAGCAGAACATCTACGGAACAAAGTGTAGAGCGTGTTGGACCCGCCTATAGGCGCACATTACTAACGCGCTCTTTAAATAACAAAAAAAAAAAAAACTGCGCCATTGACTTTAGACCAGGGTTCAGTTGGTCAATGGCTCAGTCTATTTCAGTTCCTCATAACAGCAATGCTCCAACAATGCGCCTGAACACACACCTGGTTCTCAGACCAGCAGCCCATGGGTGCACAGATGGGCGCAAATGCATTTGCTATTTAAACAACATGACGCAGGACGTGAAAATGAAAACTGTGTTGAGCTGATGCTAGCAAAACACACTTGCGTCGCACCTGGAGTATGATAGGACCCAATGAATCAATAAAAGAACTCCATTCTGGATCAGATGAGCAAAGCTGACTGTGACGACAAAGCACAGACACATCTTCGTGTAGTGCTCTCCTGTAGTAGGTTATAAATAGAAAAGTCACCATCAGAATGACACATGTCACATGCGGCCCGGATGTATGTGAGATGTGAGATGAGAGATGTGTCTCATGCTGTGCGAGTGATGTCAGAGCAAGAGACCAGGGTGGCAGGGACCCGTGGAGAAGGAGGCGCTGATCAAAGTGCTGCGGTTTGACACTGAGGTGGGGAACTATTGTGGATGTCACAGCCAGGCTTAAACAGCAGCTGTGCGTGATGGGGCGGCTGGGCTTAAAGGGAAAGTTCACCCCAAAACGAAAATTAGCCCATGATTTACTCACCCTCAAGTCATCCTAGTTGTATATGACATTCGCCGTAAGTCGACTTGCGTAGGCTGTCTGCTAGATATTTTAGTCGATAGTTTTAAATATGGATATTTTTCTTACACAAACGCATTGCTTCACTTCAGAAGGCCTTTATTAACCCCCGAAGAGCCTGTGGAGCACTTTTATCATGGATAGATGCACTTTAATGATGGATAGATGCACTTTAATGATGGATAGATGCACTTTTATCATGGATAGATGCACTTTAATGATGGATAGATGCACTTTTATCATGGATAGATGCACTTTAATGATGGATAGATGCACTTTAATGATGGATAGATGCACTTTTATCACGGATAGATGCACTTTTATGATGAATAGATGCACTTTTATGATGGATAGATGCACTTTTATGATGGACAGATGCACTTTTATGATGGATAGATGCACTTTTTTCATGGATAGATGCACTTTTATGATGGATAGATGCACTTTTATCATGGATAGATGCGCTTTTATGATGGATAGATGCACTTTCATCATGGATAGATGCACTTTTATGATGGATAGATGCACTTTTATGACGGATAGATGCACTTTCATCATGGATAGATGCACTTTTATGATGGATAGATGCACTTTCATCATGGATAGATCCACTTTTATGATGGATAAATGCACTTTTATCATGGATGGATGCACTTTTATGATGGATGGATGCACTTTTATGACGGATAAATGCACTTTTATCATGGATGGATGCACTTTTATGATGGATAAATGCACTTTCATCATGGATAGATGCACTTTTATGATGGATGGATGCACTTTTATGATGGATAGATGCACTTTTATCATGGATAGATCCACTTTTATGATGGATAAATGCACTTTTATCATGGATGGATGCACTTTTATCATGGATAGATGCACTTTTATGATGATAGATGCACTTATATGATGATAGATGCACTTTTATGATGGATGGATGCGCTTTTATGATGGATAGATGCACTTTTATGATGATAGATGCACTTTTATCATGGATGGATGCACTTTTATGATGGATAGATGCACTTTCATCATGGATAGATCCACTTTTATGATGGATAAATGCACTTTCATCATGGATAGATGCACTTTTATGATGGATGGATGCACTTTTATGATGGATAGATGCACTTTTATCATGGATAGATCCACTTTTATGATGGATAAATGCACTTTTATCATGGATGGATGCACTTTTATCATGGATAGATGCACTTTTATGATGATAGATGCACTTATATGATGATAGATGCACTTTTATGATGGATGGATGCGCTTTTATGATGGATAGATGCACTTTTATGATGATAGATGCACTTTCATCATGAGAGATGCACTTTTATGATTGATAGATGCACTTTTATGATGATAGATGCACTTTTATGATGATAGATGCACTTTCATCATGGATAGATCCACTTTAATGATGGACAAATGCACTTTTATGATGGATAGATGCACTTTTATGATGGACAGATGCACTTTTATCACGGATAGATGCACTTTTATCACAGATAGATGCACTTTAATGATGGATAGATGCACTTTTATCATGGATGGATGCGCTTTTATCATGGATAGATGTGCTTTTATGATGGATAGATGCACTTTTATGATGATAGATGCACTTTCATCATGAGAGATGCACTTTTATGATGGATAGATGCACTTTTATGATGATAGATGCACTTTTATGATGGATAGATGCACTTTTATGATGGATGCACTTTTATGATGGATAGATGCAGTTTTATGATGAATATATGCACTTTTATCATGGATAGACGCACTTTCATCATGGATAGATCCACTTTTATGATGGACAAATGCACTTTTATGATGGATATATGCACTTTTATGATGGATAGATGCACTTTTATCATGGATAGATGCACTTTTATGATGGACAGATGCACTTTTATGATGGATAGATGCACTTTTATGATGGATAGATGCACTTTTATGATGATAGATGCACTGTTATGATGGATAGATCCGCTTTTATGATGGATAGATGCACTTTTATCATGGATAGATGCACTTTTATGATGGATAGATGCACTTTTATCATGGATAGATGCAGTTTTATGATGAATATATGCACTTTTATCATGGATAGACGCACTTTTATCATGGATAGATGCACTTTTATGATGGATAGATGCACTTTTATGATGAATAGATGCACTTTTATGGACTTAAAAAATATACATCCATTCAATGCCGTTATAAAGCTTGGATGAACTCCGATTGTATTCGTCTGAAAGAAGAATGTCATATACACCTATGATGACTTGAGGGTGAGTAAATCATGGGCTAAGTTTCATTTTTGGGTGAACTATCCCTTTAAGCAGGGGGTTGAAACTGGACCAGTGTCATCTGTGTGCGGGAACACAACTGCACCAAGGTGAGTCTCAATGTGGCGAAGTGGCTTTGATCACACACACACATATCTGGAAGGACGGACACAGTCATATCTGTGGAGTCACCTTCATTTATATAGCATATATATATATATGGAGCACATGCTACTGCCAATCAGAGAGAAGGAGGAGGAAAGCTGGAAACAACACACAGTCTCTACAGCAAGACTTCCTAGGCAACATTTTAAGGCATCAGAAACATACTCTGAATATGTAAAGCTTTTCAAATAGTAGGTAGCACAATTAACTAAGGTCACATGTATTCTTGATACAGCAATTCCAGAATGCATTGTGGCAATAACAAAGAGTACTAAATTTAAAATCCCCCGTAGTCAATCATTTTATCCCTTAAAACTCATCAAAATGACATATTTAAATGTTTTTTACTTCATGCCTTAAAATATCTTGAATGTAACTTGACACCCTTGCCTCATTTAGTATACGTGGTTCTATGAATATGCAAATGAGCCCCGCCTCCACTCACTCAGCTCAGAGATCCACTGGTTGACGATCACACGTTGATCTGATTGGTTACAAGGTAGTTTGTGACGTCAGAAACACCAGCGATTTCAAAGTGTGTTTTTGAGACTGTCTTTGGTTCACTGCAGTTTTAAGGAGGAAATACTCAGCAATGCTGTCGACTAAAAACACCACATAGACACATAAACAACATTAAAAGCTTGATTTTCACCACAGGGGGACTTTAAAATGCTTTCTAACACCTCTAAGAACGGCTTCTTCGTTTGACGGAGTTGCCCAGAGAAAAGACACAAGAGTTTATGGTAAATTAAATGCCAGATAAACTTATTTACACTAGTTATTACATCAACAATAATCAGAAATTATGCAGAATGTGGGACTTTTAATTATTAACAAGCCCGAAATACACTGGGACTCTTATTTTGAAATGTCTACACTTTACTACTGCCAGCTGCAATCTTACAACCATCTACAACATGTTCCAATATAAACACCATAAAGAACACTCATGTTTATTTTATGGTTATAATTCATGAAAAGTAGATGATAAGCAATCGCTTGACATAAATGTGCGGTATTCATAGATTGACTGTGAACTAGGGCACAAACTGAGACACAAACTGCCTTCAAAGTTTACCACAACTCTCCCATAATTCTGTGTCATGATAATAGCGACAGCTCTGATTGGTGGATCTCTCTAGGTCACAGTATAACACAGTATAACACTTTTAGTTTCTCAGTTTGTGTAAACCTACTTAGGGTTCAGAGTATTTATTTATTCCCTCATTAATTTCACACAGGTCTAGTACAATTATGTGGTTTTGTTGCATTAATACAGTGTATACGTTTTTCTTGATTTTCCCCGAAAGAATGGATGTGAAACCATATGACAGCTTAAAATGTGATCTGATCTAATCAAAAAATATATAAGACAAACTAAAAAAAATGTGTCAATAAAATACAACCATTAACTTTTTCATGTAAAATAATGGCATTTTTAATAAAAAATGTTTGAGTTTGACAACAAACACACCACAAAACACAGCTATACAACATAGTTCAAAACATAATAATATTTAATAATTTCTGAACATTGACTCTCAGTCTTTATTCTCCTTTTTCTCATAGTTTCTCAATAGAATTCATGAAAGTATAGAAAAGAATATCAATAGTTCTAATAGAGGCTCATTGTAACGCAGTGTGACAACATGCCCCGCCTGCACAACTGGGGTTTAACCCCGGCGAGTGTTTCTGCTGGTTAGATCCGCGTTAAAGATCTATCTCAACTGTTAAATAACAGATTGGAGATTAAAATAATATCAGATTTGTCTAATTTTAACAGAGATGAAAGTAAGACTTTTAACTTTTGCTATGGTTAAATAAATGTTCAGTGATATAGCTTCCAAAGATTGCAGAATTTTGGCGCAATATTTTCTCTATATTATGGAAGCTTGTTTCCGCCACAGAGTGAAAAATAAAAAAGGTAATTGCGACTTTTTAATCTCACAATTCTGACTTTTTTTCTCAGAATTACGTGATATAAAGTCAGAGTTGTGTGATATAAAGTCGCAATTGCGTGTTCTAAAGTCAGACTTATGAGATATAAACTCGCAATTGCGAGAAATATACTTGAAATTCTGACTTTTTTCTCAGAACTGCATGTTTATATCTCGCAATTCTGACTTTATAATATGCAATTGCGAGTTGTAAAGTCAGAATTGCATGATATAAAGTCGCAATTGTGTGTTATAAAGTCAGAATTGTGAGATATAAACTATTCTGAGGTAAAAAACAAAAACAAAAAAATAAATCTGTCTTTTTTTTTCCTTAGAATTGGACTTTATATCTCACAATTCTGAGAAAAGATGTCAGAATTGTGAGATATAAACTCTAAATGTGTTAGTCAGAAATGTGTGATATAGTCGCAATTATGTGTTATAAAGTCAGAAATGTGTGATATAGTCGCAATTATGTGTTATAAAGTCAGAAATGTGTGATATAGTCGCAATTATGTGTTATAAAGTCAGAAATGTGTGATATAGTCGCAATTATGTGTTATAAAGTCAGAAATGTGTGATATAGTCGCAATTGCGAGAAAAAAAAAGTCAGAATTCTGACTTTATAAGACGCAATTGCGACTTTATTTCATGCAATTCTGACTTTATATCTCGCAATTCTGAGAAATAAAGTCAGAATTGCGAGATGTAAACTCACAATTGTGAGATAAAAAGTCGCAATTATCTTTTAAAATGTTTTATTCTGTGGCGGAAACAAGCTTCCATACTATATAGTGTTGATCTGGCAACTAGAAAATACACTTTCTGAACTTTTTCAAGTTTCGTCATGCTGGCATGTGTGGAAAGTTTTAAACCATGTGTGTTACATCCAATATATATATATATATTTTAAGTTGAATTTAAACGTTCTCGAGAAGCACATGACATCAACAACAGGTCTTGTATGCTGGATATGTTTTCGGACGTTTCCAGTTTCCGGAAGGCCTATTGTTATGAGCTGGGCAAACATAGAGGACAGAATGAAAAAAGCAGTGACACACACTCGACTAAACACAGAAGGAAAGTTTTCACAGACAGTCTTTCTGAAGCTTTTCGGGTGGAGAAAGTGGGACTTTAGGAGACTTGCCAAACAAACACGCGTTTAATCTTAAGCAATACGAGCAACAGAGACATCTGATAGCAGACGACGCAATCAGAACAACTGTTTTGGGATTATTGCATTCAAACGCGCCACACTTTGATGTTTCTTTCTGTTCTTTTTTGTCTCAAGCCCTTCAGCTTTCATAATCCGCCTTTGAAGTGAGATACTTGGCAACAGTGTCAGTGTGTGACACGCTTATTCTCACTGTCCAAACACACACACACACAGGCCCGTTCAGTCCTGTCTCTCTGTCTTATCAGTGATGCTTTACATGTGTCTGGACTTCCATCAACTAGTCATTCATTAATTAGACTCTCATTAACAGCAGTTAACACTGAACACTGAAGGTCAAACACACATACAATACCATTATGACTCCATTATGCTCCTAATATCAGCCGAACTGTGTGTGTGAAACTCATAGAGCGACTGAAACACACTCATAATGAGAGAGCAGGTTCAGAGCGACTGTGCTAACTAGCTTTACATGGTCATAACAGGAATTCTGAATATAACACAAAGTTAGTAAGTGACTCTGTTGCACTTATCTTACATTTTCTACAAAAAGTCTTGCAGATGCGTTTCCAAAACGGTGTGTATTTTAGCATTTTGCTCTAAAGACAGCTTTACTTTCACTGAAAAAAATACTTTTACTTGGTAAAACACATTTTAAGTAAATTTTTCAACTTGTTATTATCAAGTAAAATCAACTTACGATTGAACTTAACATTCATTGACTCAACATTTAATGGAAGTAATTAAGTAAATATTACTTAATTATATTTCATTTCACATATCGAATTAAGTAACATCTACTTAACAAAGTTAAGTAAATTTAACAAAATTAACTTTTTTACTTAAACACTAGCCTATACCACTGAATTAAACCACACTTTTAAAGTGTATGCTTTACTTAGAAACATCTAAGTAAATGTTAACATTCAATAGATCGTTTTTAAATATGGATGTGTCATTTTAATGTATCCAGATGTCACAAAATGGCAAGTTACCAAACCTTTCAATAAAAGCACTGATAAAAATAAATACAGCTGGAAAACAAGTGAATCAAAAATCCCAACCTTATTAATTATGTCTGCCCCAGTGCATGATGGGAACACCAGAATTAGAAAAGTTTAGTTTTTAGTATTCACGCTTTAATTTCTACAAGCTTGAATTGAGTCCAAATATAGATTTTATTTTTATTATTATTATTATTATTATTCTTGCCTGAACTAACTTTTTCATGCAGAAATTACATTAGTTTTTTCTGTAGCATTTACTTCACCACAGAATAATTAGATGTTGAGATGTGGACTAATGATTGCAGAAGTCCTGCATACGTCACCACGCTAAGAGAGATGCTAAGAGATACAGTGCTGTTATTAAACGTTAGCATTTCAGTAAAGTACTGAGAGTGTTTTCACACACACACTGATACTGTACGTGTATTCCCAACGATCAGCAGACTGTGGGAAAGGTCTGGAAAGATGTCTTTATGAGCTCATATGAAGCTTTCAGCAGCTGCTAGCGTTTCCACACTAGCACATCATTTCAGGGTCTATCCTGTCAGAGCCTTCTGATATAACTCACTCGTGCTGATAAAACTCTGATTGAACTCAAGCTTTTGATCATAAACTAAAAAGTATGGTCTAGAAATTAAGCATGAAACTGAATCCAGTGTAAGCGGAGGGAAAGAGATCAATGTTATTTACAGTTTAACTCGCTAGAACAGAAGTAGAAGTGGGTTAACTCGGCGGCCATCTTGCACTCGGGCAACTGTCTTCAGTCATGCGACTACAGCTAATATCTAACTGGATTACTGAAATCTCAAAAACTACTACTTTAAATCAGCATGACATGAATTGTGTCATAAACTTTGTTTCGTACTCTCAACAAAGACCAGGCGGTGCCTTTGCAGATTGGTGTTTGGCTATTTTTATAGGCTAAACGAGTTGTAACGAGTTAGCATTTTAGCACTTTCTGGAGTGAACTGGAATTTTTTAATGGATTTTTTGCTTTAAATAAGGTCTGTATCCTAATGATCGTAAAAATCAACAATTTTGACCCATACAATGTATTGTTGTCTATTGCCACAAATATGCCTGTGCGACATGTGACTGGTTTTGTGATCCAGGGTCATATATTAGTAGCTATAGTAGCTCAGCTATATACTGTGTGTGTGTGTGTGTGTGTGTGTGTGTGTGTGTGTCTGCGAAAACTAGATTGCTTCTTGATGGACTTTTGAGGGCTACTGCACTTCCGTCAAGTATTACAAGTATTACAAGTATAAAACAAGTATTATGAAGTAAATACCAATTTACTATTTCTCTATTTGAGCTGCACGATTCAGGTTAAATTGAGAATCAAACTGAGATGACGATTCTCCACTGATTCTGAACAGACAACAAAATAACATGTAATTTACTGGTTCTGACAAAATGTTGATGGCTGCAGTCTGTTTAAAATGTTTAACTAAACGGTATGAATTATTTTAAAGGGGTGGTGTAATGCCCTTTTCACAAGATGTAAAATAAGTCTCTGATGTCCCCAGAGTGTGTGTGTGAAGTTTTAGCTCAAAATACCCGACAGATATTTTTATATAGCATGTTAAAGTTGTCGCTTTTTAAAGGTGAGTAAAAACACACCGTTTTTGTGTCTGTCCCTTTAAATGCAAATGAGCTGCTGCTCCCGGCACAGGGGGCGGAGCTTCAACAGCTTGTGTCATTTTACCCCACAAAGACACACTGAAAATTTCAAAAACTTTTAGCCTTTTATGTTTAAACCGAAGTCAGACAATGATGGAGAGACTCAAGAAGAAGTGACAACATGTAGAAGCAACAGGACATTTCTGAATGGTTAGTTGATGAATTTATGAAGCTTATAGTTATCTTCTAGTCATTGATTAGCATATTCTGTCTTGATAATCTATAAATCGTGTTTAGGGGGCGGGGTTTATGCAAATTCTAGGGTTGGTGATGTTCAAAGACAAATGCATTTTTTTTTACAGTCACTTGTCGCCACCTACTGGTGTAACGATGTAATCGATCCAGTCGTTATTTGAAGCGCCAAGTTACTTTCAAAAGGTGATTTGCTTTATTTTGAACTCTACTGTAGACATCAGTGTTTATATCCAAACGGTAAACTTTTATCCCAGTTCTTCTGTGATAATTTGAAATTACCGTAACACAGAAATAAAACGATACTTTGTGGTGTTTGTGAAGCCGTTTCCAACTTATACTGTACATGATATCTGCTCTATCTGGATCAGCGGCAGCGCCAACACAGATTTCAATTAAAACAAATAATTTAGTTCACTGCTGCATACTATATCACACACTATTGTTTTTAAAATGCACTATGAATTAGCTTAGCATGTGCTTATAATGTTTATGACACACACCGTAGTCAATGTTTGGGAGAGAACATTGAAAACAGAGCGCATTACAGCTTCAGTGACAAAAACTGAGCAGTTCAAAGCATCAAAACCCTCGTAAAAACACCACACACTCCAATCGGCCACGATCCCAAACCCTCTTTGTAAGCTCCACAAAGGACAGCAAAGTCATGTCTACTCAATAAAAGCCCAGGCCAGACTCCGCCACCTCTGTCATGCAAAAAGCCATGTTGGAGGCCCTTTGTGCGCAGTTGTTTCAGTTGTTACACACACAAAGAGCTGAAAACACTCAGTCAGCCATGATGGATTGGTCAAAACAGCGGAACAACAAATCATTTGGATGAATCTAAAGGAGCCTCTTTGTTAAGGGTGTCACACTTTCAGCTCATTTCATCTGCATCTTATATGAAAGTATGTTGCATCTGAAGTCCTCTTACAATGCTAGTTGAGGGTTTCACCAATTAAATATTTTTTTTTTTAGGTTTTTCACATGCATTTTCTACCGTCTCCCTGACCCTTAGAATTAAACAGGCTACTGTACCTTTAAGACTTCCACATGTAAATGTGATTGGCTAACCTCTTTACATACGAATTGAGTTACAACGCCCTAACCGGACATCTGAATACTCAGTTGGTGTTGATATAGGTGTCCGGATCGGCGAAAAGAGTGATTTCTCGGAAACTTTTCGGAAAATTTTGATAACGTGTTGTTTAGGCAGTAATGCTGTTTTGAAACAACACCAATGTTTATTGTAACATCCTAAACTGTAAAATGACCAACAAACCTATGATTTAAATATCTTTACAGTTCAAATAATACAAATTTTGGCAAAAATAAAAAAGTTTTATAAAACGATAAACCATGTATGTATATATATAGGGGAGAGTGGGGTAAGATGAGCCGTTTTTTTCTTATGTGATCCTCAAGATAAGAGAAAATTAGGCAGAAGTACATTGAAAGTATCTTAAGTAATCTCAGGATGTTTACTATCATTTTAAATTATCAGAATACATATATGACAAAGGGTTCCAAAAATATGGCTTCTTATATATACATAAAAAAGAGTTCCTGTGGCTTAATTTACCCCAGGTTAGGGGTAAGTTGATCCGAGTCAGTGGGTAAGTTGCACCATCTGGGTGTAAACTGACCATCTAACTGAATCTGGAAATCGTAAAGATAATTTACCTCTTTTAAAAACTACTTCAATAATCAAATTTCCCTTTTACAAATAGTCATGTTTCTTTTCTTAAAGCTATTTTAAACAACATAAAAACAAATGAAGTTGAAATTTCAATATCTTTAATTGTTTGCATTTCCGAAACAAAGTATTGAACAGCAAAGTGGTTCCCAAAAACAGACTAAACAGAGTTTGTTGAGTAAAATTAAAAAAACTGAAGTAGAATGAATGAATAAATGTCACTGAAACTACCGTAATAAACAGTTTAGTCAAAAGGTTCGTGGCATGGTATTTTTTAAGTAAATGGGTGGCTTCCACTCCTCCCATGTGTTTCTCTTTTTTCCAGTCTGGCCGAAATGATGGGTGGTTCCAAAATATATGGTCACATGACAATAAAAGTGTACAGTTGCCAATATAAAGGGGGTGGGTCAACTTACCCACTGGCTCATCTTACCCCACACTCCCAATATAATTGGAGTGAACAAAAACGCCAGATGGGCTGAATGAAAAAGCAAATTCAGATTCCACTTTATTTCGATAGTCAACTTTACATTCTACTAACTCTCAGAGTCTCATAGTGTAGAGTTAGAATAATAAGTTGACATGTAGTTGCTAAGTTAATTATAGTCAACAAGGGAAATAAAGCAACATTGAAATAAAGTGTTACCCAAACTCACTCCCTGACTCAGGGTTCGTACAGAAACTGTAAAATGTAATTCCAGGACTTTCAAGAACTACTTTTTAGTTTTCAAGGACTACAATCAGAGATCTCACCAATCAGACATTATCTTTATTATCTTTCAACTTCTAAAAAAGCTAAATAGACAAATAAAAATAAACCAATAAAACAAAATGGTACAAATAAAGTGCAGCAGATGCAATGACTGGTAACTTTAACCATTGAAAGGACACTATGACAAAGTTATTCCTTATTCAAATTGATTTTTTTTCTCCCATGAATATATGATTGACCTGAAGAATGAAAGCTGTATCATATACTTAGATATTTATATGAGCAATATTACACTCATAGCCATGTGAAATGGCTCTATATCTATATCAGACGGGCTGCAGTGTTAATTTTGCATGAAAAGATTGTTTTATCAATAAAATTGAACACTAATTTCACATATATATAGATTTTTTCCAATACTTCATGCACTTTTCAAGTACCTTTTCATAAATACGGCTGTTTTCAAGCGTTTTCAGGACTTAAATTTCAAAAAAAGTAAAACTCAAGCACTTTAAACACCTGCTGACAGTAGGTGGCGCTTATGAAACTGCAAAAACACAGCAGTTACAGTACCATAGAGGCCACAAATCACATGAATGGCCTATTTCAATATCAGAACCACGAACTTCACAGACATGCTATCATCTTATTGTACTAAAAATGAAGATTCACTTTCAATAAATGTGTCTGAAAGTCACAGTGTGCTTACATGGCGCATCAAATTAATTTGATCTTTTAAAAGATTAACAGAAATCCTGTTTCGCATGATATTTTCACATCACATCAGGTGTATTTGTGTTTGCTGACCTTGTTGGCCTGGTCCGCGTCTCTGTTGAGTCGTGTCCTCTCCTGGTCCCAGCGGCTCTGTTCCTCCTGTATTCGTGTCTCTAGGCTCTGCTGGATCTGTCGGCTGTCTTCTTTGAGGTTGTGTAGAGACGTCTGCAGCTCAGCGATCACCTGTGGACACACACACACACACACACTCGTTCATCTTCTAGAGAAGCAACAGGCTCCTGAGCTCAGAGATCAGTAAAGCTCCTCGGGGTCTGAGTTAATTACTCAGATAATGGATTCTGCTTAATTTAATGCTTGACCAGCTGGAGTCAAAGTATTCAGCAATGTCTTTGAGGTTTTCAGTAGATTTTTGTATATATTTTTTTTAACTGGAGGCCAAGATCTCAATTCAGTTGCCGGTGTTGCATAATCAGTTGTCTCTAAGGTGTAAAGAGTCCCTGAAAACCATACTTGAGTAAAAGTACAGATACCGAACAGCAAAAATTACAAGTTACAAGTCACCAATTCCAATACGACTTGAGTAAAAGAATGAGAGTATCTGATTTTAAGAGTATTTTACTCGTACTGAACATAAGCTCAAAGATGCGCTAATCCTCGACAGCTAAGAGACATGCCAGTGAAAATAAGAAACAATTGATCTAAAATCAAAATAAAACTGAATATTGCAATAAATAAAGGTTGACACAACAAGTCTACAAACTCTCAAGTCTCAGTTAAGCTCAAGTGCACTAAAAGGCCAAAGGTAAACCAGTATCCTTCAAAAAGGTCACATCAATATAGCGGATAATTAAAATAATGTTGAGCAAAATTAAATAGTCATAGTCTACTGTGCTGGTTTCGGACAAGTTTGGGTGAGTAAAGGCAAAACACACCAGATGTAATACCTCCAATGCCCTTAGATGGCGATATCGCTTCTTTATAGCAGCAATAAACTACTGCAGAAAAAGTGAAGTGCCATGCAAAATGTATTGGAGTAAAAAGTACATTTTCTTATTCAAAAATGTAGTCAAGTAGAGAGTAAAAGTTGATACTCAGTAAAACTAGCCAAAAAGATACTAATTACATTCACTCCAATACATTACACCACTGTGTTCTGGATGCAGACGAACCAATGAGCAAATGAGATGAAACACAAATAATGAATTAAATAAATAATCAAATAAGATTTTAGGGGAATAAACGTGAGCCGTACTGAACCGCCATGAAAACAAGTATGATCTCAACAGTGAAAGCATCAATCTTGACTTACTGTAATTCCATGATTGATGAACTTTACACCGTTATTGAACTGGTTTCATCTGAACAGTGACAGCAGAATTGAACTGTTTGCTTCATTGAATCATTATTTTCCTGTTATCACTGTAAAGCTGGTTTGAAAGTCAAGGTGACTTGACTCATTTACATGAAATAAATGAAAATTACTGAAAACGGATGGTAAGTAACTTATTTTGCTGCAAAAACAAAGTTATTGACTAGAAAACACCACTAAAAAAGGACTTTTAAGAATTGTTTCTGACTTTTTGGGCTGCGCAAAAAACGTAATTTTACGCTACCTATTGACACACTACCGAAAAACGTTTAATTGCTAACTTTGAGCTAATTGACGAGCAAATAAAACAACACTGATTCTGCCTAATGAACACTAGTGACTGAGGCCTTAATCTGTTTTCTTTTGCAATATATAGCAAATCTCATCTGCTTGATTTTTGTATTTCAGTGGAAAATGTAACCAAAGCTCTTATATATAAGTACATCCAACATTTTCTGCATGCATACAGTATGCACGCTCGCATAGGGCGATATTTGCTAGCTATATGTGACCCTAGACCACAAAACCAGTCACGAGTCGCACGGGTATATTTGTGGCAATAGCCAACTATACATTGTACGGGTCAAAATTATCGATTTTTCTTTTATGCAAAAAATCATTAGGATATTAAGTAAAGATCATGTTCCATGAAGATATTTTGTAAATTCCTACCGTAAATATATAAAACATGTATTTTTGTGAGTGAATGCAGCACAATCGCCAACATAAATGAACAACTTTAAAGGAGATTTTCTCAATGTTTCGATTTTTTTGCACCCTCAGATTCCAGATCTTCATAATAGTTGTATCTCGACCAAATATTGTCCTATCCTAACACACCACACATCAATGGAAAGCGTATTTATTCAGCTTTCATGTGATGTATAAATCTAAAGTTTAAAAAAATTGACCCATGTGACTGCTTTTGTGGTCCAGGGTCACATTATTAATCGCTAAATCAAAACTGTATTATCCCAATTCCAATTTATTTATAAAGCACATAATAATACAACAATGTTGACCTTAGTGCTACACAAAAACTAAAACATTAAAATATAAGAAACACAAATAACTATAAATGCAAAATATCTCAGATTGTTCGATTCACAGACTCTTAGGAGTCTTAAATACACCAAAAACATCTTCAAACTCTTAAAACCCGACACCTGTGATATAACAGTACCTCAACAGTCAAAATATGTCCGAAAGGCATGATAATTATAAATATTAACATCCTGTTTTTCTGTAAAGCTGATTTTAAATGATTGCGAAAGGCATTATATCAATTATAAGCACTTGATTGCAGCCCATTACTCTAATTATTTTTGCATGTTTATTTGCATTCTCTCAGCTTAAGCAATGTGCAATACTCAGTTTATGATGTGACGTCAAGACCTATGAAATCTCATGCAATGCGTTATTAGCTTTTAATAACAAACAGATTTTGATGGGTATCGTTTTGTTGCTCGTGTAAACGCACTCAACGGCTGTTGAAGTCCGTCTGAGTCGAGCGCAGATGAAGGTCCTGTCACAATCAGTGTTTTTAGGGCCCAAAATGAGAACCGTACAGTTAAAATCCCAAATGACCACCCCTACATAGTTGCCCTTCACATTTCACACACTAAACTCACACCCAAACACAACTGAGGAGAGTTTAATGATGAAAATGAGAAAAACCAAACTCACATTCTGCTTCAACTGCAGCCAAGAGAGCCGCGGCGAAGCTCAGGGCTAGACAGATAATTGTTTATTGTGCATAAATGTTCGGAGGAACGCTTTTACTGGAATCCGCTGATTGTGTAGGAGTTGGGAGTGATCTCTTGGAGCGGACACAGAGGGAGAGATTAGGCTTATTTTGTCAGTGGGCGAACCACATGAAAGCACCAAACGCCCCATTATTATGGTAACATAAGTTCTCATGGTAATAATTATTTGGCTATACAGATTCGTTTGCCTGAAGGGACACACTCATCCGCTTGATTGTTATTCCTTGCTCTTGATATTTGGGAATTTCGCCGGTAATGGCTTCAGCACGTCGTCTTTCATTTTAAAGGCTGTCTTTAGATTGGTGGAGATGTTATACTGTGGCTAAGAGGTGTAAAACTGACATCTTCTTTCTGATGGGTGACTGAGTTATTGAGATGCGCAAAAACAAAACAATATATACAGTATGAGACCAAACTGAAAGCTTTAGTGATGTAGTAAGACATTGGGGGGGTCATCAGAAACGAGGGATCAATGTATCGGTGGGCGATATGGCAAAAAATAGATTCTTCAGACAGGATCACGATACAAAACATAAAAGAAAAGAGGATGACGGACCATTTAGGCCAAAGTAGAGGTGGGTCAAAAATGTTATTTCATTAGTTCATCTTTGTTGTTAAAAATAAGAACAAAGACACAAATTACACATAATAGGTCAAATTTAACAGTAGCATTCAATATCAGCATATATATCACGCAATTCTGACTTTATAACACAATTGCAAATTTATATCATGTAATTCTGACTTTATAACTTGCAATTGTGAATTTATATCACGCAATTCTGACTTTATAACACAATTGCGACTTTATATCACGCAATTCTGACTTTATAACACGATTACGACTTTATATCACGAAATTCTGACTTTATAACACACAATTGCGACTTTATATCAAGCAATTCTGACTTTATAACACAATTGTGACTTTATATCATGCAATTCTGACTTTATAACTTGCAATTGTGAATTTATATCACGCAATTCTGACTTCATAACACAATTGCAAATTTATAGCACGCAATTCTGACTTTATAACTTACAATTGTGAATTTATATCACGCAATTCTGACTTTATAACACAATTGCGACTTTATATCACGAAATTCTGACTTTATAACACAATTGCGACTATATATCACGCAATTCTGACTTTATAACACAATTGCGACTATATATCACGCAATTCTGACTTTATAACACAATTGTGACTTTATATCACATAATTCTCACTTTAAAAAACAATTGTGAATTTATATCACGCAATTCTGACTTTATAACTTGCTATTGTGAATTTATATCACGAAATTCTGACTTTATAACTCGCAACTGCGACTTTATATCACGCAATTCTGACTTTATAACACAATTGCGACTTTATATCACGCAATTCTGACTTTATAACACAATTGCGACTATATATCACACAATTCTGACTTTATAACACAATTGCGACTATATATCACACAATTCTGACTTTATAACACGATTGCGAGTTTATATCACGCAATTCTGACTTTATAACACGATTGCGACTATATATCACACAATTCTGACTTTATAACACGATTACGACTTTATATCACATAATTCTGACTTTATAACACAATTGCGAATTTATATCATGAAATTCTGACTTTATAACACAATTGCGAATTTATATCACGAAATTCTGACTTTATAACACAATTGCGACTATATATCACATAATTCTGACTTTATAACACAATTGCGACTTTATATCACGAAATTCTGACTTTATAACACAATTGCGACTTTATATCACGAAATTCTGACTTTATAACACACAATTGCGACTTTATATCACGAAATTCTGACTTTATAACACACTATTGCGACTTTATATCATGCAATTCTGACTTTATAACACAATTGCGACTTTATATCACGAAATTCTGACTTTATAATACAATTGCGACTTTATATCACTAAATTCTGACTTTATAACACAATTGCAACTTTATATCATGCAATTCTGACTTTATAACACAATTGCGACTTTATATCACGAAATTCTGACTTTATAATACAATTGCGACTTTATATCACTAAATTCTGACTTTATAACACAATTGCGACTTTATATCACGAAATTCTGACTTTATAATACAATTGCGACTTTATATCACTAAATTCTGACTTTATAACACAATTGCGAATTTATATCACGAAATTCTGACTTTATAATACAATTGCGACTTTATATCACTAAATTATGACTTTATAACACAATTGCGAATTTATATCACGAAATTATGACTTTATAACACAATTGCGACTATATATCACACAATTATGACTTTATAACACGATTGCGACTTTATATCACGCAATTCTGACTTTATAACACAATTGCGACTTTATATCACACAATTCTGACTTAATAACACGATTGCGATTTTATATCACGAAATTCTGACTTTATGACACAATTGCGACATTATATCTCACAATTCTGACTTAATAACACGATTGCGATTTTATATCACGAAATTCTGACTTTATGACACAAGTGCGACATTATATCACGCAATTCTGACTTTATAACACAATTGCGACTTTATATCACGCAATTCTAACTTTATAACACAATTGCGACTATATATCACAATTCTGACTTTATAACTCGCAATTGTGACTTTACATCACACAATTCTGACTTTATAACACAATTGCGACTTTATATCACACAATTCTGATTTTATAACACAATTGTGACTTTATATCACACAATTCTGATTTTATAAGACAATTGCGACTTTATATCACGCAATTCTGACTTTATAACACACGCAATTCTGACTTTATAACACGATTGCGACTTTATATCACGCAATTCTGACTTTATAACACACGCAATTCTGACTTTATAACACGATTGCGACTATATATCTCGCAATTCTGACTTTATAACTCGCAATTGCGACTTTACATCACACAATTCTGACTTTATAACACAATTGCGACTTTATATCACGCAATTCTGACTTTATAACACACGCAATTCTGACTTTATAACACAATTGCGACTTTATATCACGAAATTCTGACTTTATACCTCGCAATTGCGACTTTATATCACTTAATTCTGAAATAAAATTTAACAGTACCATTCAAGTAAGAAATTGAATAAACAAATGTAAAAACAGACTTCACTTCATGATTTAAATATACATTGACTCTTATTCAAGCTACTACAGAAAATTATGTTCTCTGTCTTTTGCTGTTTGATTAATATTAATAACACAGATTTATTAGGCTGCTGTCACTTTAAGACCAAATCTAATACACAGACATGCATCCGAACTCTATACGTTCACTGACTGTGTTTATGTAAACCTTTTAAGCGCAACAAGACGTGAAAGAGAATTTAGTGATCACGTGCTGTTTGACAGGCTTTTAGTGTGCAAGGAAAACGCATGTCAGAACAGCATGTCTTTAAAACGCATGCAAATAATAAACTTTAGTGATGGCGAAGAACTGCAATAATTTGGAATTTATCATGTTTGGCCCCAATGATCGTAGCACACATGATTTTGACCTCCAAACGTTGTCACTGTATAGCACCACCTGTGTTCGGAACTTGGGGGTCTGGATTGATAACAACCTTAAATTTGGAAAGCAGATATGTGCTGTGGTAAAATCCTGTTTCTTTCACCTCCGTCTCTTAGCTAAGGTTAAGCCATTCCTGTCTGCTAAGCACTTTGAGATTGCCATGCATGCATTCGTAACATCCAGATTGGACTATTGTAATTCTCTATATATCGTTATTTCGCAGAAATGCATCACCCGTCTACAATTAGTCCAAAATGCAGCTGCACGCCTCCTCAAAGGGAAGCGTAAATTCGAACACATCACACCAGTTCTGATCTCGCTCCACTGGCTACCGGTTTTAACCTTTAAAATTTAGAATTGATTTTAAAGTTTTGCTATTTGTTTTTAAGTCGCTACAGAAACAGGCTCCACCATACTTATCTGAATTGCTCCATCCAGTATCTTAGTCAAGATCACTAAGGTCGGGGGATTCAAACTCACTATCTGTCCCACGAACCAGACTAAAAAACAGGGGTGATCGTGCCTTTGCAGCCTATGGACCCAAGCTATGGAATAGCTTACCGCCACATATCAGATCTGCACAAACTTTGTCACTTTTTAAATCTTCCCTGAAAACGCATTTCTTTTCATTAGCTTTTAAAATATCTTGATATGTGTATCTCCTGTGTATTATGTTGATATTGTGCTTGTTTTATATAGCTTTTGGCCTTGTTAAGCACTTTGGTCAACGCCAGTTGTTTTTAAATGTGCTATACAAATAAAATAAAATTGTATTGTATTGTATTGTATTGTATAATACACAATCCCTACCGCAGCGTGGCTAAATTGTGTTTTACAGTATGTGCACTAGA
The DNA here is from genome assembly GCF_949319135.1 of Squalius cephalus. Taxonomy (NCBI): domain Eukaryota; kingdom Metazoa; phylum Chordata; class Actinopteri; order Cypriniformes; family Leuciscidae; genus Squalius; species Squalius cephalus. The sequence continues at coordinate 63,380,650 of NC_137122.1, read as the reverse complement.
GCATGATACTACAATCTTTCTTTAAAAGCAGATTTCGAAAACATTTGAATTGTTCACGATCTAAACTGTGATATCGCACACCCCTATCAATGCTTACAAATCGTTAATCACAGTAAACACTATGATGTTGTGCTATTAAACATAGCAAACTTCACATCAGAATTCACTGTCGTCAAAAAAAGAAGAAATGAAATAGAACAAGATTTTGTACTTTTTACTTACATTTTTAATTTATTTTTTTGTGTAAATTTTTTACACTTACAAAAAGTGTTTTAATTGCTTTTGCAAAAAAAAAAAAAAAAAAAAGTGTAACACTTTATTTTACAGTGTCCTTGTTACATATGTTACATGTATTTACCATAGTAATAACAGTAAATTATGCATAATTACATGCAACTAACCCTCAACCAAACCCTAATCCTACCCTAACCCTATAGTAAGTACATGTAGTTAATTAGTATTACTCAGTACTTAAATATGTAACAACTACACCTTAAAATAAAGTGTTACCAAAAAAATTATATGCAGAACATCATAATAAATTATATTCTGTCAGGGTGTTGCTATTTGTTTGATAAAGTGTTCTGTTAACATGTTACAATGTAGTGATTTGTGTATTGCTAACATGTTAGCACGTTAGCATAGTGTAAAGAGCGCTATATGAATAAAGCTGACTCGACTTGTTTGTTGCGCGTACAGCTGAAACGCGTGGATCTCAGAGCTGGACTGATTTGATATGCGCATGCATAATAACGTATGCATACGCTAGCGGTGATGAAAGGAGATCTACCGTAGAAAGCCAAGCTCAGTTTGGACAACACCTTGTGTTCCTCATCATTAGCTGAGAGCTTCAAACACCGGCGAGATTAAAGGTCAGTGAAAGAAGAGCTGGATTTGCCCAATGCTAATTAAAGACGCTGCAGTCATGAGCATGTATGGCGCGGTATGGATTTAATTGGCGCGTTTCACATGCGACTCCACAGCTTTGGGCACATCTGAGAGAGGCCTGTTGATGCCATGGGTTAGTGTGCGCCTCAGAAGTTCAAAGGACACTTGTCTGTACAACCTTGCAATGCATTATGGGACGCTACAGCAACTGTATTCTTGCAAGGCCAAATAGTCGCAAGGGAATAGTACAGAAAATCTATCATTATTTTATTTTTAAAACATGCTATGCTTTTTTTTTTTGTCTAGCGTGGAAAACATTTTTTTTTGCTTCTTTTATATTGAATATAATAAATTATATTACAGGGACTCAAAAATGGCATTTTCATGACTACAAAACGGACTAAAATTTAATAATAATGGCCACAAATAATTTTTAGTTTTAGATACATGTCATATTATTAAAACATTGTAAACTCTCACCACCTGCATTAAACATAAAAATGCTATTATAATAAATGCAACACTGTTAAACATTTTTAAATGATACCTGCTAATATAAACCAGATAACACACGATTTATATCATAAAATTCTGACTTTATAACACACAATTACGACTTTATAACACACAATTCTGACTTTATATCACGCAATTCTGACTTTATATCACGCAATTCTGACTTTATAACACATAATTGCGTCTTTTTATCACGCAATTCTGACTTTATAACACACAATTGCGACTTTATATCATAAAATTCTGACTATAACACACAATTGCGACTTTATATCACACAATTCTGACTTTATAACACACAATTGCGACTTTATATCATAAAATTCTGACTATAACACACAATTGCGACTTTTTATCACGCAATTCTGACTTTATAACACACAATTGCGACTTTATATCATAAAATTCTGACTTTATAACACACAATTGCGACTTTTTATCACGCAATTCTGACTTAAAACACACAATTGCGACTTTATATCACAAAATTCTGACTATAACACACAGTTGCGACTTTATATCACGAAATTCTGACTTTATAACACAATTGCGCCATTATATCACACAATTCTGACTTTATAACACAATTGCGCCATTATATCTCACAATTCTGACTTTATAACACAATTGCGCCATTATATCTCACAATTCTGACTTTATATCTCGCAATTCTGACTTTATATCTCGCAATTCTGACTTTATATCACGCAATTCTGACTTTATAACACATAATTGCGTCTTTTTATCACGCAATTCTGACTTTATAACACACAATTGCGACTTTATATCATAAAATTCTGACTATAACACAATTGCGACTTTATATCACACAATTCTGACTTTATAACACACAATTGCGACTTTATATCATAAAATTCTGACTTTATAACACACAATTGCGACTTTTTATCACGCAATTCTGACTTAAAACACACAATTGCGACTTTATATCACAAAATTCTGACTATAACACACAGTTGCGACTTTATATCACGAAATTCTGACTTTATAACACAATTGCGCCATTATATCACACAATTCTGACTTTATAACACAATTGCGCCATTATATCTCACAATTCTGACTTTATATCTCGCAATTCTGACTTTATATCTCGCAATTCTGACTTTAAATCACGCAATTATGACTTTAGAACTTGCAATTGCGACTTTATACTGAGATGTAAGAAAAAAAGTCTGAATTGTGAGCTAAAAAGACACAATTACCTTTTTTTTTGTTATTCTGTGGCAGAAACAATCTTCCATACGTTTCCTAACAAGAGGAAGAAGTTGTTTGGAGTGGAGGAGGAGCACTTAATGTGTATTAAACAAAGACGTGTTCCCACCAAATGCGAGTGGGAAACGAGAGAGGAAAAACTATGTTTATCCAGCAAATGCCAATTTTGTGCCTCAGAAAAAAGGAATTAATCATCAGTGGTTCTCTCAGAGGTTATTTAGAAATGGGAAGAAGTGCCTGTGAACTCTTTTTCTCACACACTCAAAGTGTGCTCTTTTGATGTGGAAGCATTGTGTAATTTAATAGGCCTGTGTTTTCACACAACATCTGCTTGTCAACCTGACATTCAGCACTCTGTGTTGTGGAGAGAAGTGAAAGAAGAGCGAGTGTTTGAGCTGGGACTGAGGTAATGAGAGGCTCACACTGAACATCTACAGTGTGTGAGGAGTTCAGCTCGCGAGAAGAACGAAGGTTATTCTTATGAACCTGAAGCCAGTGTAATGGCGTAGAGTCTGAGCAGATTAAATCTAATGTTTAACACATGGCCTCAGTAACACACACACGAGAGGAGAGATAAGCGCTCGGAAACACACACACACACACACACACACACACACACACACACACACACACACACACACACACACACACACACACACACACACACACACACACACACACACACACACACACACACACACACACACACACACACACACACACACACACACACACACACACTACACCTTCAGAGTGTGAAATCTGGGCCAGGAACGGAGGGTGGGGGACACGTGTTGAGTAGGGGCTGAAGAGTGAAGTGTGTGTGTCCAACACCTCAGCTGATTTATGAAGAAAACAGAGTTGAGGAAGAAACTTTCACACTCCGGTTTAACAAGACACTCATAACTGTGACTGGACGTCGATCACTACAGGCAATAATTCATTTCGATAAAAGTTTTGAGAAAGTAGTTGTTAGCAGTAAGTTATTAAACTTACTGCTACAAGTTATTAAAAAAGTAGCTGGGTCATTTTTAATTAAATAGAAAACAAATATATATATATATATATTTTTTTTTTATTACAAAAAAACAAAAAAGGCCAAAGTTTCATGTCCTCACCACACACACGCACACATGCACGCACGCACACACGCACACACACACACACACAGGAAGTAGGGGGATTTGGAGTCTTTGATTTGACTCTTTCTGATGTTTTATTAGGTATTAGTGGCCTGTCTCAGTATATTACAATTGTAAAAATGACAGTTAAAAATGTTTAAGTAAACACAATTAATAGTTTTTTTCATCCACCCACCCATCCACCCATCCACCCACCCATCCATCCATCCATCCATCCATCCATCCATCCATCCATCCATCCATCCATCCATCCATCCACCCATCCATCCATCCATCCATCCATCTACCCATCCAACAATCCATCCATCCACCCACCCATCCATCCACCCATCCATCCATCCACCCACCCATCCATCCATCCCAATCCATCCATCATTCAGTCCACCCACCCATCATTCAATCCACCCATCCACCCACCCATCCATCATTCAATCCACCCACCCACCCATCCATCATTCAGTCCAGCCACCCATCCATCATTCAATCCACCCACCCACCCATCCATCATTCAATCCACCCACCCATCCATCCATCATTCAATCCACCCACCCATCCATCCATCCATCATTCAATCCACCCACCCACCCATCCATCATTCAATCCACCCACCCACCCATCCATCCATCCATCATTCAATCCACCCACCCACCCATCCATCCATCCATCATTCAATCCACCCACCCATCCATCCATCATTCAATCCACCCACCCACCCATCCATCATTCATCATTCAATCAATCCACCCACCCATCCACCCATCCAACCATCCATCCATCCATTCATCCATCCATCCATCCATCCACTGACCCACCCATCCACCCACCCATCCATCCATCCACCAACCCATCCATCCACCCATCCATCCATCCATCATTCATTCAATCCACCCACCCACCCACCCACCCATCATTCAATCCACCCACCCATCCATCCATCATTCATTCAATCCACCCACCCACCCACCCACCCATCATTCAATCCACCCATCCATCCATCCATCATTCATTCAATCCACCCACCCACCCACCCACCCACCCATCATTCAATCCACCCATCCATCCATCCATCATTCATTCAATCCACCCACCCACCCACCCACCCACCCACCCATCATTCAATCCACCCACCCATCCATCCATCATTCATTCAATCCACCCACCCACCCACCCACCCATCATTCAATCCACCCACCCATCCATCCATCCATCCATCATTCAATCAATCCACCCACCGACCCACCAATCCACCCACCCACCCATCAATCCATCCATCATTCAATCCACCCACCCATCCATAAATCCACCCATCCATCCATCCACCCACCCATCCATCCATTCCCACATCCATCCATCCATCCACCCACTGACCCACCCATCCACCTACCCACCCATCCATCCATCCATCCATCCATTTATCCTGGCCACTGTTTTTCCTGTGTTTTGCCCTTTCCTCAGAACATTTGTATGCCCGTGTTCAAACAATGGTGTGCAAACCTGTGCAGACTTGGCCAGCTTCTGATTATACTCCTTCTCGAGATGCTTCAGCTTGCCGTTGGTCTGTAATGAAAGAGAACACAGAAGAGGAGTGTGTTAGAGACACACGACACCAGCGAGACGCTTTGCCGTGACCTCTGCGGCTGGCATGCGTGTGTGTATGGCTGGAGCTCTGGGCTCAGGGCCAGGCCTGACACCACAACAGCACACGGGCCTTTCATCAGAAGCCAACTTATCACCACTTAACAGGAAGAGAGAAAACAATCTCACAGCGTTATCTGCAAAACAAGAATACGACATGAAAAAAAAAAAACCCGCTGTAAGCTTTTATGAGCAAGAACATGAAAAGAGACAAAGAGATAAATGAGTATACGAGGGTTGTTTTTTGTGAAAAGACAGATGCGCTTTTGTGGCTTGCTCACAGATCTGATATTAGTAAGAGATTGACAGAAACAACGAAGAGTTGACTGCTGGTTGATGCTCTGAGCAGAAATCCACCACTGTAATGTCTCCTCATCATCATAAAGACGGGACTCTCAAACAGTCTGGCTCAGCCAAGCAGGTCTAAGATAGGGCCAGTTAAGATAGGGCCAGTTATCCGTTACGGTACTTTGTACTTTTTCTCACCTGGGCTGGGCTTGTTTGATTTGTAATAACACACACCACTGATCAATATAAATGACTGGATTGCTCATGACATCATAAAAAGTAAATCCATATTGGTATTCCCTAGTATTCCCTCATATTCCATTGATTACTTGGAAATTGTCTGATAATAATGAGAAAATATTACCTCACGAGTCAGTGTTTTTATATCTGAAGTCTCCCTGTACGTTCTTACATTTAAATGGTTATTTGTTTAAAGTCAGGAATTTCCCCTGCTTATTACAAGTTACGTTCATCTTCCTTACAGTAGCGAATATCAGATCAGCTGACATACTTATTTGACGACGCTTTTATTTACCTTATTTTCCGCTTGATGCACTGTATGTTTTTGTTTTATGGAAGAGCACAGCATAATTATTCTTCTAAATCTCTCATTTGGTGGTCCATGAAAGCAAGCCATGCAGGTTTGGAACAACATGAGTAAACAATGGCAGGATGTTCATTTTTGGATGAACTAAGATCAGACAATTCGATAAAAAGAGGATGCTTAATTGATCTGCACTGATAAAGTCACACAAGTATAGAAAAACACAACCAAGTTAGAGTGAGAAAGCTGGAAAATGAAGCATTTGGCTGCTTTGAGTGCGTTCTCTTGCAAATATCTGTACCTTGCCAAAGGCATCTTTAGAGCTACAGGCGCTTTGAGCTTCTATCAGGTGTTTTAATCACTTCACAATGCCGAGTCCGCGGCCTTTGAAGAGTGAACGCTGCATTTGAACAGTACTGTATCTGAAAGCACAAAGCATGCAATGCTGAGCCAAACTTCATTAGCGGTCTAATTCTGGAGCTGAGCAATCACAACACTCACCCGTCCAATCACACACATTAAAACAGATGGAAAATAAACAGCAGCGCATACACCTACAGGGAGTATGAGATGAGATGTAATTATCTTTTCTTTTTTCAAAATAGAAACAATTAGGTTTGATAGTGTACTAAGTACAAGGCTGGGAGGCATTTCTCCACGTTTTTGCAGCGAGTGTCTGTGTGTGTTTAGAGGACAATTTCAGGGCTTGCTCCATTGGATTGTGTAGCTTGGAGAGGATGACTTTTTTTTTTTTTTTTTTTTTTGGTAAACATGGTTTTAAAAGCAATGGGTGTTCTCATGTATCCAAACTGCCTTGGGTTTATTGGTTCCTGGTGTTGGGGAAAGAAAAAGCAGGATGAATTGTTCACCCAAAAATAAAAATTCTGTCATCATTTACTCACCCTTGTGTCATTTTAAATCAGTAGGAGTTGTTTTCTTTCACACAATGAAAGTATACAAAGACCAAGGGTCGTCAAACTCCAATAAGGGCAAAAAAAATCCCATGAAATGGGATTAAGGTGGGAGTAAGACACAAATATGCAAGTCATAATCAAGCTAGACAAGTAAAGTCATGTCAGTGGCTCACCCCAAGCAAGTGCTAAGTTCACCAAGTTCAGTCACATTAACAAATGGTACAATTTGAGGTTATTTTACTTATGTCCTCTAATAATTATTTGATCTCTGAAATCTTATCACATATAACTGAGAATCAGCTTTGCAAGAAAACTTGCATTGCAAGATAAATTTCTATTATGAAAAAAATATGTATGATGAAATATAATTTAAAACACATCTATCGCGTATCATTATGTGTATTGATGTACGATTTATGTTTGGCACTTCAGAATTTCCCTTTAAAGGAATAGTTCACTTAAAAATGAAAATTCTGTCATCATTTACTCTCCTTCAAGTTGTTTCAAACCTGTATGAGTTTCTGTCTTCTGCTGAACACCAAAGAAGATATTTTGAAGAATGTGGGTAACCAGACAGTTGATGGACCCCATTGTATTTTTTCCCCCTAAAATGGAAGTCAATGGGGTCCATCAACTACCTGGTTACCAACATTCTTCAAAATATCTTATTTTTCATTTTTAAGCGAACTATTCCTTTAAGGGAACATAAGCTGTGTCCTAATTCAGAGACTTCATCCTTCAAAGGCCACCTCTTCGAAGTCTTCAAAGGTCCAAACGAGCGTTGTTAAATGAGCCGGTCTCGGGCCTCACTACATTTACATTTACATTTATGCAATTGGCAGACGCTTTTATCCATGGTACACATTTACATTGTTATCAGTTCTTGCTTTCCTTGGGAATCGAACCTATAAACTTGGCGTTGCAAGCACCAACTGCGCTACTGTTTGAGCTACAGGAAAGTATACACACTTGTGAGTTTTGCACTTGACCACTTGTGTACTTACATGACGTATTTGCTGTATTTGGCCAGGAAAGTGTTCCAAGTGGGCTTTTAACCAAATAGGACAAAATTACCAGACGGGACACACTTACAGTGTTGTAAAAATGCAAGTGTTTACAGAGCTTTATTTAGATTTCCAATACTTTGCATTTTAAAATAAACTGCTAAATGTCTGTTCATTAGTCCCTATGGAATAGACAGTCAAGAACATGTTCTGTTTAGTCTTGGTTTCTAGTCTTAGGTTACGTTCAGACCGTCAGTCCAAATCTGATTTTTGTGCATAACCTGTTTCCAGCAACATTCATATGTGGTTTGAAATCCTATTCAAATCACATTTCTGGAAATCCGTTTCAGTCTGAACGCTCTAATCGCATTTTGCGCTGACTTTCACACGCCGCGTAAAGCGGAAACGTCCCACATTGCTATAGGAAACATGCAGAAAGTTGCTGCACAAACAAGGCTGTCTTGTTGCAAAGTGACGGACAAGCAGAAAATGACAATATAACGGCACAGAATAAAGCCACACATTCAAGCCTCCTTTCTTTCTGCCTCTGCCTCAGAAAACAAAGTAGTCCAGTGTGGCTACACATGTTAAAGTTGTAAATAAAACAACATCTCTATTGCAAACCCCTACATGTCGCTGTTGTTGTTGTTTTTGGCGTATACCTACCAACGCAACACCATTGCTATAGAAACCAATGCAGATATTCTGGAAAACTAAAGACACACAATGTGGACAGTCAATAATTTTAGATCAGATTCCAATCGAATACACAAATAATCGGACAGTGTGTGAACGTAGTTTTCTTAGTCCCTGATTAGCGTCACACCTGTTCCCTATTCAGTTAATTAGCCTCCCTTGTGTATTTAAGCCTTCTGTCTCCCTCTGTTCTTTGTCTTGAGTTAATCATTACATGGTGAGTTAGGGCTCGGTCACACAGAACGCGTTCTGACTTGAGAAACACGAGACGTGGGCTGTGGGATGGGGTTTCGAGACGCGTTTTTAAAAGTTGATCTGATTTTAACTTGAGCGCCGCGTTTTTAGGACGCTGTGTAATGCGCGAGACGCTGCGAATGACGCAAGCCACAACGGTTTTACATAGAAAAACAATGGAAAAGTAGCGCATTGGAATGGAAAAACGCATTACGCTTTCTTGTTCTTTCTGCGTCACACGTTGTTTGTGGATTATTAATACAAGCCAGCCCATGACAACGACACAACTGAGTAATTGTGGTGCTTCTAATTAAGTGATCAAAAGCAGTTGCAAATGTTGTACAAAATACACATACTAATCTTTGCACCAATAAAATGTGCAACACTTTATGTTTTACTACCAAATTATATGTAATATCTAATTAATTTAACTTACAGTGGGATGTTTTCCTTCGACATCTCGCGCGAGTTCCTGAACATGATGCATGATGGGATACGTTTAGCCTCGATTACCGCTCCGAAGTGTGGATTTGTGCATTAAGGCCACTGAGCTTTGGCGTTTTTCAGACCTTGGACAGTCGCAGGACACTCATAGTCAAGGTTTTCCGTGTCTGAGCGATGAGCAAATATTAGTCCAGACTGTAAGAATCAGATAAATCACTCTCCACGCTACATTCAGACCATTATCAAACAGATGTGCAAGACTATTCATTATTCACATCGTCCTACTGACTCACAGAGACTTCAGCATCACTCCAGCTACAAACATGAATGATATCTGAAATCATGGATGTTACTGAAGCTGTTTTTACTTTGTTTTCAGTATTGAATCTCATCAAAACTGAATGTATTTTTTCCATCTACATTGCTCACCCTATTGTGAAACAAGCCAAGTCAGTGAAGGTGACACCATGCTAATGATAAAAACAGATCAATCCTCACTCGTCCTTCCTCGTCCTCAAGCATTACACTGGCAGGTGTGGTTACACCCCCAGCCCGTGTTTGATTTTCATCATGACTTCCGAGGGGAAGTTTTTGGGCAGGGATCAGTCACACCTCTGTTAGCAGGTGGATCAATGGACTGGCGGCAGGGATCATGGGAACACAGCCATTAATGCATCTGAGTGAGGATTTGGGCTGCCGGGTGATTTATTGGCCTCTCATGGTTTGAGTCGGGACCTCCTGTGATCCGTCCCATTTGATGACCTTTGGTGCTGATTTGCCGCCAGGGGCAACAACACAAAGGCCAGCTTAGGGGTTCAATAAGAGCCTTTTATTTGGCTGGTGACCCCAGAGACAAATCTCCATCTGGTGGTGTGATTAGAGTCAAGTCAAGTCGAGTCACCTTCATTTATATAGCGCTTTTAACAATATAGATTGTTTCAAAACAGCTTTACAGAGATAATAGGAAATTAAAGTAACAGAGATAGTTTGGCTTTACAACAGCTCTAGAATAAGGTTATTGTCCAGCTAAAGTTGGAGCGCTCTGATGAGAGATGGGCAGCTTTCTGCAATTCAATTCAACAATTCAACAATTCACAAGTGTGTAGAGTTGATCTCTATAACTTTATAGCTGTTAAATATCCACTTTGAGGAGAAAACATTGACTGCTTCCCAACACCATCTATCATCGCCCTTCAGCTGGAGGAGGAGGAGGAGGAGGAGGAGGAGAGATTGATCACTCAATACTGATCAAGTTCCCGTTGACAGGTGGCCTTTGTGCCATCATGCAATAGTTTGTCTAGCACTTCATTTGTGTCTTTTTGGTGATGGGTGGAGGATGGTCTCAGCTGCAGATGGGACGCCCACAGTCTGACCATTCACAGACCATCTGGTCCATATTGCACACATAGAATGACTTTCTCAAAATTGCAAGCTGCAATCTGATTGGCCAGCAGTCATGTTTCACATTTTCTGATTTTTTTTACAAAAAAATATGGACGTAGTGTGTGTGACGTCACCCGTATGTTTCTGAAGAGCATTTTTGAAGCCCAAAGTAGGCGGAGCCGGTCGTCGCCATCTTGGCCACGCGTCACTCCCGGATAAACGAAAATGTGCAGCGAGGCGGATTAGCTGAGGTGATGTGACGCTAACAGACAAACGGCTAGCAGTGATATCAGCGGCAATCCACCTGTCACTCAAGTGGCCACACCCTTAATTATGCAGAACTTTAAGGCTTAATATAATTTAAATGGATGAATTGTAAAAAAAAAATAATAATCACCCCCCTCGCAGTTGCAAAATTAGCTTTATAGACCAAAAACACTTTTTGTACCAGGCTGTAAACGTTTTTTTTTTCTGCTGTAAAGTTGGGCATTTTAACATGGGGGTCTATGGGATTGACTCTCTTTTGGAGCCTGTCTCTAGTGGCCAGTCAATGAATTGCAGTTTAAGTCTTAAGTATTTAAGAGAGAGAGAGAGAGACAGGAAGGTTCCCGCTTGATCCAATCCAGTGAAAAAGAGAAATAGATCTAACAGGGAATGATATGTATGTGGCAAGCAGGGCGGGGCCGAAAGCTGTGGGAACGGAGCGAGTGAAAATGAGCTCCGGAAGGATAAAAGGAGGAGTGACGACAGTGCAAGACGAGAGAGGACCAGGCCTGGACTATTTATGTTGTTTTATTATGTTTATATGCTGCAGTTGTCCGTGAGATTTGGGTCTGGTGTGGCGCGCATTAGCACTACTAGCACATTAGTAAAATACTGTTACATTTACAGTTTTTTTTTTGTAAATAAACAAGAACAAGTCACAGTGAAAACCATAAATTGAATTCTTTACCGGCTATTTTAAAGTGGTTGTCAGTACAGATTTTAGGAATTTGGTATATTAATTTAATTACATTTTATTGAATATTTAATTTCAATCAGTAAAACATTTTTTTTTTTTTAACTACTTCTAAATGTCACACTAAAAAGGTTGTTAGCTTTACACGTCAGTTGATCAATTCCTAAGTGACGTTTCTTGGTCAAAATAAGCTGCTATATGGACCACTCTTCATGCTGAGGGCCCTATTTGAATGATCTAAGCCAGGGATGGGCAACTTCGGTCCTGGAGGGCCACTGTCCTACAGAGTTTAGCTCCAACCCTGAAAAAATCACCTGCCTGTAATTTTCTAGTAATCCTGAGGACCTTGATTAGCTTGTTCAGGTGTGTTTGATTAGGGTTGGAGCTAAACTCTGTAGGACATTGGCCCTCCAGGACCGAAGTTGCCCATCCCTGATCTAAGCCCATGGTCTGAAGCGCACGGCTCAAGATTGTGCCCGAATCCACTTTTGCTAGTTTAACGACGGGAAAAATGGTCGGCGCTCCCGGTGCATGGTCTAAAAGGGTCGTCTCTATTCTCTTAATGAGTAATGGGTGTGTTTTGGACGTAACGTGCAATAAACCAATCAGAGTCTCATCTTCCATTGCCTTTAAAAGCCAGTTGCGCTCGCCCCATGGCGGATTCACTGTTTACATGGAGGAACTTACAAGCAGAAAGACTGAATGCATCTCCAGAGCGCAAACGGATCTGCTCGCGCGCGAGGCTAAAGCGAGACCATCTACAAGACAAGTCGGATTCCACCATATCTTTATGTACATAATAACAATCTTTTACATTGTAATCCTTTTATTTTTAATATTTGGCATGTTTGTGTGCTGCTGCAATGTGTGTGTAATAAGCAGAGTGTACGTGCGTTGTGGACCCGCCTATAGGCAAATATTACTAACGCGCTCTTTAAATAACAAAAGAAATACTGTGCCATTGACTTCAGACCAGATTTCAGTTCCTCAAAATAGTAACGCGTCAACAATGCGCCTGAACACACACCTGGTTCTCAGACACAGATGGGCGCAAATGCATTTGCTTTTAAACAACGTGGTGCAGGACGTGAAAATGAAAACTGTCGAGCTGAAACTAGCCAAAAAAACACTAGCCTGGCGCTGCATTGAGCCGAGTCTATGATATGGCCCTGAGTGTCACAAGTCGATCTGTACTAGACTAGGTTGAGGATTTCTTGTCCAGTGAGATATAAAAGTCTCTGAGCAAGCGGCCAATGGCATTGTGGATGCGTTCGGTCTAAAGCCAGAGCTTTCTCCACAGCTCTACACTGCCGGTGTGTGGCAGGCTTTTCTTGTGTCACCGACTTTCCCAGCCATCGTGAGAGAAACAGAACGAGGAATAAACTGGAGGATGGGGGGAAAAACGGCATAACTTTCATCTCCGCAGAAGAAAGAAAAATAGAATCACCAAATCCATCCACATGCCTGGCTGGTCTAAATCTGATTTTCTGCTATTAAGCTCCATTTCCCTCTCTCGATCTGCCACTCCGAGGTGATGGGGAGGTGTCTTTGATCATATTCTCCCACTGTTTTGCTCTCTGTAATCCATGACCAAAAATAATGGGATTTGGTGTATCTCCAAATGGCAGAGAAACCAGTTGACAGAAATTAATAAGTTTGCAGGGACAAAAAAAAAAAAAAAAAAAAAAAAAGTGAAGACAAACAATGACAACATCATCCCCAAAAAACACCACCATCTTCCGTCAGGAGTGAAAGAAAGAGAGAAAGTATGAATCATAATGTTAAACAGAGACTGGCGCATTAACAAAAAAAAATATAAAGTTAAAAAGAGGTAGCATCCAAACTTGGGGCAGAATGACAGCTGACAGGCGTGCCGTGGGGGAGCGGGGTAAATAACACACTGATGCGTCTTTGAAGTGAGCGAAGTGTGTTCTCCGAGACAGCAGCCATGTTCCTGATTCACTCTAATCCCTCCTGTCACTGCTCAATGGAAACCTTGTACCAATGCCACATATCCTTCTTTGTCAACAGGTGCATTTCATTACACAATGTGTACATGCAATCATCTTGACCAGTTTCCTGCCAGTTTTATGTGCAACAGACTCACAGTATTTGTGCAACGGTCCTTTATTGTGCAACATTGTTTGCGTTCATATTCTGCCCTATTCGTTTCAATATGACAATTGACATAAGACTGCTTCAAGAACGATTCACGCCCAAACGCGCGTTACTCAGGGGCTGTTTACACGGCGCCATTTTCAACTAAAAACGTAAAACTTTGTATGCGTTTTGGACGTTCGTTTACACGGCAACGGCGTTTTGGGCGCCTGAAAACGCAAACTTTCAAAGTGCAAGTTTCTGAAGTGTAAAACGACAAAAACGTGAATCTGTGAAGACGATGACGTCATGCACATGCGTATTACGTGTTCAGTCCATAGTGTTTCATCGCCATCTACTGGCCTGGCAGCAGAATACAGCGTTTTTAGCCGTTTTCGCGGATCCGTGTGAACGGGGATCGTTTTGACAATGGTCTGTACGCGAAAAACTTCTCCGTTTTAAGCATATCGTTGTCGTGTAAATGTACCCTCAAGTCTCCTTTGCTTTGCTTGGGAGAATCAAGCAGAAAATTTCCTTTGAATTCAACTATTAACAAAAGAGTTAGGCCTGAATGCAGACTGGATTACACTGAGGCCGGTCTTGGCAGGCGGTCTGGGATAATAATGTCACATCTCTGTAACACTGGCTGTGGCAGTGAACGTTTCTGGGGGATGTTTGTGGATGGTGGGCAAACACTGTGTAAATAGACGGCGGGTGAAACATTATGACAGCTTCCTCCCGGATCATTCACAAATACACTTCATATGTATTTACATTCTATTCAACTAGCGTAAGTCGGATGCTTCCACCATGGCTCTTCACTTTGGCTCTTGCTATCTGAAGAAGAAAAAAAAAAAAGCATGTGCTGACTTTTCAAAGCAATATCTCTCACAGTACCTCTACCACTGTCTTCCACTTTTCTTGCGTTCTTTGTCACAGTGGGGAAACCAAAATAACCACATCAGTTTCGTGCCGCACACCTTGTTCCCATGGAGATCTCATGCATGTACAGAAACCATGGAGCTGGAAGCAGAGATGCCGTGGCACTACACAATTACCATTTGTGTAAGAGAAAGAATATAACATAACAATAAGATCACAAAAGTAGGGCCGTGATGTGGAACATGCGTACGAAATCCAGGCATAAAAATGGAATTTACTGTATAATGCAGAATGTCACTGAATAAATCCAAAGTAGGCCTGCACACTTAATCAAATTTGCGATATGAACTACAGTCTGTGAATATTAAACCACAATAAGAAAGCTATTTAAACATGAAGCCAGCTTGTTTTGCATGTCTCCGTGTGAAAGAGCACCGCAGTTTCATTATACTACACACACATTCTTCACTTCGTCTTCACTACAACCTGGCAAAATAAAAATTTGGTTTAATTTTTGTGGAAATTATGATATTACAATTGTACATTAAGTAATAATAACAACAATAATACAGTTTATTAAAGCATTACTTGTTTTTTTAATTTTTTTTAAGAAAAAGTTTTAATTCAACTATAAACCTCTGTTGGGCAGATCTTTGTTTGCCAAAAATAAAAGGAACTGTTTTAATTTAATCTGAATATATTTTAAAAGATTGATCAAATTGTTAAAGTTTTATGCATCTGATTGCCACCATTTTTTATTTAAAAACAAAACAAAACACAGAATCGAGAAAAAATCAAAGACAACAAGAATTTCTGAAAATAAAATAAAAATAAAATTCATTTGGCAGTATTTGTTAAAACTTTAATATTCATGATTTCAAATAACAAGGCATTCAACCATTAAAAAGTAATCCGAAATAAAACGGAAAACATGGAATTTGTAAACAAAATCTTTGAAAAGATAAAAGGCTTTCCTAGGCCCAACAGAAGAAAAAAAAAAAGAATAACAATATCCTGGACACTCTTTTTAATATTATTTTCGAATCCACTACACATTATCTGTAAATAATGACTTAAATTTGGGACCACAAGGCAATTTTATTATGTTTTTTATTTATTTGTTTGGGACAACCAGTGTATTCCTCAACTTTTCTACTTTTGTGTTCCACTGCAGGAATAAAGACATATGTTTTATAACAATGTGTGAGAGAGTAAATGATGAAAATTGTAATTTTTGGGTGACCTGAATGCAACAGAACGTGGCCATATTGAAGCCGCCACAGGTCTATGTTTTGGGCCCGCTCTCATGTCAGATCTATGGCACTGGGCTTGGTCTGACAGATCCAGTGTATCGGGGTAAGTTAGGCTGGTGCCTTTTATCAGGGCAAATCCCTTGAGCCTTTGGCTTTCGGGCAAAAAAAAGAAGAAAAAGGAACCAGCCACATCCAGTTCAGCGCCTACAGCTACAGTTTGTGTTGCTCATATTTTACCTGAAATGACCAATCCCTCTGATGTTAAACTCTGAAGTTGCATCATCTGAGAAACCCTGATGACTCAAAAAGGGTGGAAAAGCTGCAGGAATGAGGTCAAAGATAATGAATTGAGAATATGTCTGTAAACGAAACACAATTAGATTGAACATGACAAACCGTCATCCTCATATGAAACAAAGTCAAAGTATCCAAACTATTCCTGCTCATTTAGAGCTGGCATTAAACAAAACATGCTCCATAAATATAAAAAAACTGAATATCTTCATCCCTCCACCCCTCTGTTAACAAGTGAGTTAAGCTGATGACTATGAAAGCGTAGGATGAATAGAGGCTGGTGCATTAAATCTCCAGCAAGGTTTGGTTATTAGCCGTGGACATCACAATAATGTGGCTAAATGTCTTACGTTTTCCAGTGATTTTTCATAGGGATCTTTTTGAAGAAAAAACCTAATGCCTGTTCTAGAGGAGAATGCACAGAATAAATGTGGCCCACTGACAGCACTGTTTGTACATGCTGTTGTTCTGTGTTAGAACCCAATTTACTATAGAAATTCAGCAAATCTAATATGGTGCAACCATACTTTACTGGGACGGTATAGCAATGCTTCACCACCAGTTCAGATCACGTTTTTTAAAATGCACTTGAATACGCCACTTGTGGTCAATCATTTGACAAATCTGCTGCTGTGATCACACTTTTTACACTACAGATCGTTTCAAAGCAGCTTTACAGAGATAACAGGAAAATAATGCAATAAAGTTTGTTTCTAGAAGAAAATTGCGTCATAATCCATCTTAAGTAAGTTCAGTGATGGTTCATTTCTGTTTCAAAAAAGTTATTAGTTCAGTTATTAGCTCAGTTCAGTTCTCATATAATGGTGTCCATTATGTGTATATGTCAATTATGTAAAATTATGTGTATAATATGAATTCATTTACAATCTACCTTTATGTTTGTTTGTAGCTGAGATTCTCAAACTAGCAAATACAAGATAATGTTCATGTACGCCACGATTCTTGGGATCCAATTGAACTGGACGCAGTGATTCAAGAGAAGATCCCGATCTAAAATCAGCTTTGAACTTAATACGTTTTCTCATTGGAAGATTATGTTGAGGAATCTGCAGTGAAAGAGAAGACATGAAAAGGCCTGAATCTGGAGGAAATCAGGACAGGAACCCATGATTTGTATAGCCGTTACTCCAAAGCTAAAGAAGAAGAAAGTACAACGAACATCTGAGCATCAGAGGCACTGGCTCCAAGTCAGGTTTATCTGGAGGAACAAGGCTCCCAGGGCTCTCTGTGTGGATGGAGATTGGGTACTGGTGGCCACACACACACACACACCACACACACACACACGCAGCCAGATAAACCTCTGTTGTTAACAGAGACTGGAATAAATTCACTTTTATCTTCCTTTCTATTCACTAAGCGACTGACGTTGGAAGAATCTAACGCATGATCTTATCGCTTCTGGTATTCTGTTTCTTATTATTTTTATTCCACAAGCTCCCCTTCAAAAAAAAGCCTGTGTCTTTCATGAAAACCCATTCATGGATTTAATGGATTTCGCTTTCCCTTTTTCTCTGGACCTGTCTTCAAAACTCTGGCTGGCCATTTCAGCAGAGCGGCTGACTGCCGAGGACAGCGTTTCTCTCACCATCAAAAGAATAAGAAATTTCAGCTTAGAAACATGCCAAGTCACTATGAATCTAAAAGCTTGAAAACTTCCAAATGAAAATAGCTAAACTTTTCCCCTCTGAAACATAAAGAAGCTCTGATGCAGTCGGGGAGAGATAACGCACCGGGTAAACGCGCAAACGAAATCATTAGCCGCCTTTAAAGCATTCCGGCTAATAATCTGTGAAACCAATAGGATTTATCTCAATGATGTTTCTACTATCACGCAACAAGAAAAAAATAGTTTTTACATTTTCCGAAGAGAATGTCAATGCAGTGGTGCTTTCTCGTCTCCACAACTCTACGGTGTGTTGCGTCGTTGCCCACCAGCCGAAACCAAAAAAGGCCTTCGATTCCCCCTTTTCACCAGAAACAGGGTGCCAGTATTCCAGTCCAATCTGGAAACTGTTCCCATACGGATCTGGGTCAGAAAAATTAGCTATGCACATCAGAGGCCAGGGCGGGATTATGTCTTTACCAAGTATAGTATTCAAAAACAACAACACAAAACAAACCTAGGAATAAGACTCATACACAAAGACAAAGTGGCAAGTTTGTTTGTGGGCTACATGGTTATGTACAGTGTTGGGGAAAGTTACTTTTAAAAGAAATGCATTACTATGTTGCGTTACTCCCCAAAAAAGTAACTAATTGCGTTACTTAGTCACTTTTTATGAAAAGTAATGTTTTACATTGCTTTTGCGTTACTTTTTCTCACCTGGGCTGGGTTTGCTTGATTGTTTTTTTAATAAAAACAAAAAAGTTATATTTTTGGCAAATGTTAAGGCCCTTTCACACCAAAAGTGAAATGAATAATCTTCAGGCTGAAGGAAACGATTATTTGCTTATTTTAGAGCACACAACACCTCCTCACTTTATTTCTCTCAACGTCAGTCAATAAATGTGAAAAAGTTACTAGCATTACTTATTTGAAAAAGTAACTTAGATATTTTGTTGTAAGTTGAAAAAGTAATGTGTTACTTTGCTAGTTACTTGAAAGTAATCTTATGTAACTCAAGTTACTTGTAATGAGTTACACACAACACTGGTTATGTAGTAATGTGTAGTAAAGTACTCCATCCTTCCGTTCTCATAAGTTCACTGACTTGCACTGTAACACCATTATTATGATTGAAAAGGGGTATGAGACGGGATATGGCTCGGGTCTCTTCTTCATTTGAAGTATGGGATGTCTCTGCTATTTTATTGTCTGCCAGGTGAAAACTGTAAGTCTGATTGCACAGAAAAGAAATATGAGGAATCATTTATGTTTGAAGCCAAACAAGTTGTGCACCAAAGTTTACACATTGAGTCCGAAATTCTCGACCACAATGTTCGCACGTTAAAAAATAAACACGACTTCACGTTGTGTCAATCACGTTTACACACTGCCTCAGAAACTTTCGTCCGTCATAAAAAAATTGGGATATGGTTCGATTTTCTGCATTTTTCGCATCCGTGGCAAGCATTTTGAGAGGTATTTTGACAATTCAGAGCCACCGTACCAAAATCCAGAACTGTTCAAGGTCAATCGGTTCACGGAAATTGATGGTCTGGCTACAGTATCGCTAGCAAAGCATCAAACTGAGACACTGGTTCCTAAAGTAAACTCTGAATCTCTCGGGATAATCCCACAGCGAACTCTCCTTCCACTCTACGCAATCTCAGGATTGGATGGAGCCAATATTTCCTCTTTATTTTTCTCTTTTTAAGAAGAGAGAGGACAACAAAATCCTCCTCACTGCTTGAAGACTCCATTGAAGACCTTTAGGGTTAGAGGTTTGTTCAAATCCCAAACCCTAAATATGGGTAAAAGTGCTAGAAATGCTTGACACGACGGATGACTCATGTAATGGACTGCATTGGGGAGCAACGAAACACTGGAAAAATGAGAGTGTGAGTCAGATGTTTGGTTAATCCTCAGCGGACAGAGCAGCTTTACTCTGGAGGAATGAGTTTGATGTTGTGCCTTTGGTCAGAGAGAGATCAGAGAGCCGGTTTAGCTATTTTACCTAGTGCTATAATAGCCTGGTCACTCTAACAGGCCTACGACAACATCATCGCTCTCACTATGTCATATTTATCTACGTCTGTATTAGTAATCATGGAAATACTTAACTCACAAACATCAATTCTTACGCAACATACATGTGGGCTTGATAACACCATCTATTTGTTGTGTATCTCTTCATTAATAATCCACATGCCATAAAGGGACAGTTCTACCCAAAATTGAATTTGTCATAATTTACTCACACATTACTGACCTTTCACAAAACACAAAAGGAGATGTTTAAACGTCACCATTCACAATAAATCTTTTCTGAATGGTGATTGAGACTTTCCCTTCACTTGAGTGTTCCTCTAGAGAAAGTACAAAATTGTTTATGTGAGAAAACCTTTTTATTTTTTTAAAAACTTCTCCATTTTGAGCATATCGTTGTTGTGTAAAAGTACCCTTAGGGTATTACTTAGGATTATCTTACTGGAGTCATTTGACATTGCTCAAATTTGATTTGGTTTTAATGCATTTATTTTGACATTCACAACATATTCTTAGTTGTTAAGGCCTCAACATCTATCAGTGTTTTGATGTACTCTTTAATTTTTCTCATTGCATTGCAGTCTTTATTGTTTATATTTACTTTTTATGTTTATTTTAGTTTGGTATTGAACAGCACAGTGGTCAACTATTGTTTTTATTGTTCTTTATTAATAAATTTTGATTTGATTTGGATATTCTACTTTCGTAAAGTGACACTAAAACAAAATGTTAGCGCTTGATTGACCTTTACTTTATCCTTTGTGATTTGATTGAATCGTTAAACTTTGGATATACTGGAAATTTGAGAGGCCGAACAAGCTATTTTTTTATATTATGTTTTATTATTTTCAATGATATGCATTGATGAATCATTATAAAACAAAAGTAAAACCGACTCTCATTTATTGTCGAATGATGGATGTGTTAACTGCATAATATGAAAGTGTTAAAACATGAAAACACATTAACTTTGGCAGCTCTAGTCTGAAGCGTGTCAATCAGTCCCAGAGACAGACACAGGTCAGGATGAGTATCAGATGAGGGCTGGCAGAAACAGACACTGATTCTGTAAACAAGCCTTACGTGTCAGCTTGAGAGTGGAAAAGCCAGGCGGGATTCTCTTCAGATGGGATTTATGTGCTGCAATGTACTCACATATGGCTCCAAAATGGAGGCCCAGGATTTATGAAGAGGCCAAATGGCACGCTAATGTGCTGCAGATGTGCAGTCAGCAGTGGTGCATGTGTTTAATGAAAACTAATCGCTTTGATGGGCCTAATCAGGATTACGCTCTGATCAATACCACCTTTAGCCGGTTCCTGGCCAACCTGTGCTGGATTACGGTCACTTTTCCAAGCCCTCGTTTCTGCGGCTGGAATCAAGAGCTTTAAAAACTGTGAGGATGCAGGATTTCCGGTATAGTCGCTCAATGCTCAACCTTGATAGAGCCGGGGCTAATGTGTAGAATTAAATACTAACGTGATCTCTTCCCTCAGTGCTGGAGTTCAAGCCAACACAGGCCATCGGTAAACATGCGTGTGTGTCTATTGTCCGTAACACACACATGGTTAGGTGAGAAGCTTTTCTTGTGAATTCATCTGTTTATAAGTTATACGTTTATTTTACCGCAGGAATTTTCCCTAGGAACTTGGGACTTTTGGGGGGGGGGGGGGGGGGGGGTAACTTTGCAACTACATGTCAACTATCTCTCATTAGAGTATTAGTAGACTGTCTGCTTAATATCTGCTCACACTTTATTGTGATGATCCTCCAACAGACTTTCTACTGACTATAATTACCTTTGCAAGTACGTCAACTTATTCTAACCCTAACCGTACCACTCTACTACTAATACTCTAATGAGAGTTAGTCGACATGAAGGTGACTAATAGTCAACAGAATCTGTTAAAGGGACCATCAAAATAAAGTGAAACCAAAAATTCCCCCTCAGAAAGTCCCTGCTCGTCTCAAACTGTTCCGAGACAAACAGGATCCAAATGCAGTTTTATTGAAAGGGTAATCCACAATCGTAGTCAAAAACAGGAAAGAGGTCAGAGCACAGTAAATCAGTCCAATCAAACAAACAAATCCAGAGGGTGAGACAGGAACGGGAAAACCAGGACACAGGCAGATATCAAAAACCAGGAACATGGAAAACAGAGGAAAACGCTCAGAGATGCAGTGTAAACAACTAACAAGACTTCACAGGGAATGGCAGAAAGAACCAGGCTTATATAGGGTGAGCAAACAAGATAATGAGACACAGGTGAAAGTGATAATTGATGATGGTCTGGGCAAAGGATTATGGGGAATGTGGATGTGTGGTGATTGTACGGGTTGGAGCGCCCTCTGATGGTAATTCGGGGGACTCTCACTGGTGATCGTTACACTGCCCGCGAGGTAGTACTTTTTCAAAGTTAAGGAACTTTCAGGGGTGGGACTTGGGCGCTGAACACGCTGATTGGTTGAGCCCACGCCGCATTTTAATTGGTTGACTCCATGCAGCATTTTATTTCAACCACCATTTTTAAAAGTATGTTGCGGAGTTGTTTGCTATTTCGAATCAACAATGGAGTTAAAAAGAAATATGACCGATGGACCGACGTCAGGGGTTCAGGGTATATTGAGCTTATTGAGAGCAACAGGTCTGGGGGAAAAAAAGTTCCTAGGACAAATTGTTCCGGGTAATTTCGGTGGAAACGTGGCTTTTGTTGCATGCTCAAGCTGTGCCTGTGATTTATTTATGTTCTTTTTCTGCCAAAGAAAGTGTCTAATCCTATACAAATTCTTGTATTGTGGAAATTGATTGTGGAAAGTGTGAAGAGTAAATATTGAGCAACTTGCATAGACATAATATCAGTCAGATTGGAGGATCAGAACAACCAGTGGTATAAACACCTAATAAAAGTCTTTTGAAGACTTCAGTCTTTAGTCTTTTGAAGACATTTGCTCAAAATCTTCCACTCAACCATCATAAATTGACCTTACGACAGTGGTTACTTAACCCTGGCCACTGCTTTTCACAAGCAGGTACTCTTTGTACTCTTAAATATGTTTCATTCATGTCCATCAAACAAATTGTTGATGTGAGTCGGCTCCCTCACTGATATACCTGATTATTTTGAAATAAATTACTTCAAATGCAGTATATCCTAGTTTATCATCACACAAAAAGCACAACTCTAATATCATGATGATTCATGTTGTTATATTGAAACACTAAATATATGATAGAAGTTGAGAAAATAGTGAAATTTAACAAGGGGAAATCTACACAAGTGTCAAAAAGTTGGCTTAAACGGAGGCCTTACAGATGCAAACGGGGTAAATAATGTTTTTTTTTCATGTGTTTTTCTTAAAATAAAGTTCAGTTTGGCTGCATGAGTCCATTAAGCATGCTTCTGTTTTTTAAATAAAACCAAATAATCCACACATAAGATGGATTCAACAGATGCACAAGTATCTTGGATGAAGACCATGCGCATGTAAACAGATGTTTACTCTAACAGTAGAAAGACGATTATGGATCATCCTCAGATTATCTGAAGATAACCTTACTGCCATATAAAATTGTTTTTTGATTGGCTATTTGGGAAATCATAAAAATTTGGGGTGTCAGTCGTTCATCTCAGTTAACTCAACACTGCCATCCAACCTGGCACACCATATTTGAATTTAGCGAGATTTGAGACAGAAAAAAAGTCTAAATTTGAATGACGTAAATATTTTTCTCTGTGAATTACAGTACAGTCAAGGTCCTCTGATTGACACATGGTGTTTGTCATAAACATCAGACAATCCTGCATAATATCAAAATAAACGAGTTGGTAGTCCCAGATGAGTAATGGGTGTGTTTTGTCTCTATTCTCTTAATGAGTAATGGGTGTGTTTTGGGGATAACGTGCAATAAACCAATCAGAGTCTCATCGCCCATTCCCTTTAAAAGCCAGTTGCGCTCGCACCATGGCGGATTCGCTGTTTACATGGCAGAACGCTTCTCTAGCGAGGAAACGGATCTGCTTGTGCACGAGATTAAAGGTTAAACAGACGATCTACGGGACGAGCCAGATTCCACCATATCTTTATGTTCACAATATTAATCTTTTACATTGTAAGTTTTTATTTTATTTTTTATAATTGGCTAGTTTGTGTGCTGCTACTGTGTGTGTAATAAGCAGAATGTGTGTGCCCTATAGGCGCACATTACTAACACGCTCTTTAAATAACAAAAAAAATATTGCGCCATTGACTTTAGACCAGGTTTTAGTTTGTCAATGGCTCAGTCTATTTCAGTTCCTCATAATAGCAACGCTCCAACAATGCTCCTGAACACACACCTGGTTTTCAGACCAGCACACCCATGGGCACACAGATGGGCGCAAATGCATTTGCTATTTGAACAACGTGGTGCAGGACGTGAAAATGAAAATTGTGTCGGGCTGAAACTAGCAAAACACACCGGATGTGTGATCAATGCCCATACGGGTCGATGCCCATTCAGTCTTAAGTCCACACCAACCTTCTCTTTTGCCAGCTCTCTTTCAGTCTTGTGGGATCTTTCCAGGTCCTGTCGCACCTGATCCATCTCGGCCCGCATGCGGTCCAGAGCGGTTTGCTGGTCGTGAGCGGCCCGCTTTCGCTCCTCCTCCCGCAGTAAACCCAACTCCGTCAGCTGCTGTGTCCTCTGACTGTGGGCCGCCAGAAGCTCCTTCCTCAGAGAACGCACCTGGGACTCCAGATCCGAGATGGTCTGGTGATGAGAAACACGAACAACGCCATGTGTAAATCTGTTAAGGTGAACCCATATACGGTGTGTTTATGGAATACTGAATCTGGGAATACAACACTTAAGTTCACAGCAAGGACGATAACTATAAAGATAACGATAAAGATATAGTTCTAAAAATCATTCTCCATATTAAAGAATAGCAGAGTTCACATCACAGCTGTAACGATAACGATATGAGGAACGATATCGTTGGGATCACTTTCAGAACGATTTTTTCCCAGCTGTCGAACGATAAAACAGCCAATCAGAATCCACTCGAATTTAAAAGGCTCGCGCATTTAAAATGACAGACGACATTGTGGAAAAGTTAATCGCCGAGGTACAAAAAAAATGTTTGACAAGTCAAGCCCCTTTTCAAGAAAATGGATATGGAAAACAATCGTTGATATCCTCTGAATAAACGGTGAGAAGTATTACAATTACACTGGCTTCACTCTACTAGTGTTGCTAGTATCTAATTTTTCAGATAGTTTGTTTCTGTGTTGTTTCTATATAAAAATGTCAATACAATGTACAGTATTTGCTCTGGCTCTTGTTTTAAATTATTTTGTTCTGTTAGTGTGCTTGTTGTTGTCATGACGTTGAACAAGCAGAATGTGACGGTTGGTCGGTGTGGTATTGGTCACGCCTCTCCTCCACTGTGATTGGACGGCTGGGTAAAAAGTTTTACCCAAAGTTCAACATTCTCCCACTCTCGGCGACTGGAAAAAAGACGCTCAGTGCCTCGTTACACTCATGGCGTTTTAAAAACGCACCGCTCCCATTGAAAAAAATTAGCCAGTCGGGTGGAAAAAAATGCTTTGGTGGAGAGAGAGAGAGAGAGAGAGAGAGAGAGAGAGAGAGAGAGAGAGAGAGAGAGGATAAGAGAAAACAAGCCAAGCAGGACCAGTGGAGGATTGTGCCCATTCTAGGAAGAGGG
Organism: Squalius cephalus; assembly: GCF_949319135.1. NCBI lineage: Eukaryota > Metazoa > Chordata > Actinopteri > Cypriniformes > Leuciscidae > Squalius > Squalius cephalus. The sequence goes on along the minus strand of NC_137122.1, from coordinate 63,354,861 downwards.
AAACAGACACCACAGCCTCTGATCTCTGAGCCACAAGAGTTCAACATCAAAGCTTCGGCATTCCATAAAGGTCAGCGGTTTGATTTAATGACCAAAATTAGTGCAAATCAAAGGTCAGTTACCCATGGGGACGAGGTACCACTGCCATTTCTCATTTCAGGAAGATGAAAAACCTCATCGAGACCGCTTGCCAATGAGCTGTTGCGTTATTGTGAAAGCGAGTAAAAAAGAGAGCGGATAAAATGAGAAGAAATCAGAGGCATTACCACGGGAATTAGCCCTTGATGGAGCTGTTGGAGACCTCGTTCAGAGAGTCAAGAACCCGTCTGACACACTGACCAACTGCTGAAACTTGAGTACATACTGTAGGAACAGCATTATAGAGAATGCGTAACTTCGCTCAATGCTAGCAGTGACTGGGGCAAAACATATTTCTAGGCCACAAAAACAGCATTCACACATTTCTTCTGTAATTCTGATATATTTCCAAATAACTCTGAATAAGCTGAGTAAAAATTCAGCAGGAAATATTGACTCGACGATTGTATCTACTGGGATACGATTGTGAAAATTGAGCTATCCAATAAACCAATAAAATTGATTTTATTGGTTAATATTGTTTTTCCTCACCCCTGTGACATTGAATACGCAAACAGAAAATAGACAGATATTTCTCTCTCCTTTTTTTAAAGATGTATTTTTGCAGATTTTTGTCTTTATTATGATAGGATAGTATAGAGGGGACAGGAAGAGATGAGGGGGACGGGATCGGGAAAGATCCACGAGCCGAGACTCGAACGCGGGTCGCCCGAAGCGCAGCGGCGCAATATGTCTTTTCTAAGATAGATAGGCAGATGATTTTTCTCTCTTTAAAATAACAAGAACTGACGAGTCATGCACTATAAGACCAGGAACATTAATTAATGAAGTACATAGAATAAAACTCTTTAGAATACATATCTTTAAAAACCATTTGATGCATTAAAGGGGTCATGAAATGGAAACCAAAATGTTCTTGACATTTACACATTACTCTACAAACTGCAAGTTTCAGAACTCAAAAATAACTCCCCCGTTTCAAAATATGAATTATTCTTTTCTGTCCTTTTTAGGGTCACATCTTGTGACATCATGTCCTGTTGATTCGCTTACGTCAAACCAGCGTTTAATGCTATTAATACACCAAGCGTATCATTGTTTGTGTATTGCTAATAAAATCAGTATATACCCGGTTGTTTCTATTTCTTCTACTTCGGGATCTGACTCAGGCTCAAACTATACGCTTTACTATCTCTAGTGTCAAAATAAATGACATGCTATAAAGGAGGGTGTGGCTATGATGCGAAGAAGTTAACCAATCACAGCAGTGGGTGTTTACTTTTGTTCCTGAAAGTGATAAAGTCCCTTAAAATTGAGAGTGAAATTGAGGGTGGAAAATATTATTTTTGAAATATTGGACATTTTTGCAACCTTTATAAACTTTATAAATTCAGGTGAAGTATTCTCAAACTGCATCTCATGACGCCTTTAAAGGAATAGTTCACTTCAAAATGAAAATTCTGTCATCATTTACTCTCCCTCAAGTATTTTTTTCCTACTATGGAAGTCAATGGGGTCCATCAACTGTCTGGTTATTCCTTTAAGTCTGCATAAAATGTGGTGTACTTTAGCAATTAAAAGCACAATTGAAGCTAACAGCCTTATACACAACAGCACACCCCGTCCTTAATAATAAAGTGACATCTTGATATCAAATAATCTGCGCTCCCAGAACATTTAACCCTGGCGCAGATGGTGGCATGTGGAAGAGTCTGGCATGTTGGCAGTCCCTCGCCTGCACCTCGCGCTCCCAAACATCCATGGGAGGAGACTGCTAAGTGCATCACGTGGCACGTCTGTCGGAAAATCATCTGAAGTTGTTTTGCGGCCACTTGGGGGAATAGCAGCGAACTTCAAAGCCGTGTCACACAAACACCCAGATGCCAAGAGTGCGCGCGGGTCCAATACGGGCCAGAGCGGAGCAGCACCAGCCCACATGCTTCTGAAACGGCACAAAGCTATTAGATCTCGGCTCAGAGGAGCCTTTAATCTATAATTCCCTCTTAAACTGGACTCTGGGAAGAATTTTCTGATGCATCTTTGATGGGCTTGGACGTGCTTTTATGAAAAGAAGCTGAGAAACTAGCACAGAAAATGAGAGGCAATAACCACAGAGAACGTCGCATCGTATATGATGTAACTTCAACGGTTTAACGGACAAATTTAATTCAAATTAAGTGAGAGGGATAGGAATGTAGGACAGACTGTGATATTTATGCAATAAAAAGAAAATGTGAATACCCTGGCCAAACACATAAAAACTGTGCTCACGCGGCTTGCTGTGGAAAAAATGGTTCTTTTAAGAACTGATCACTGAAAGGTTTTTTGGGAACCAAATATCATTCTTCTATAGCATCAGATGACATGCTATGTCAGTCCCATGCCATGCCTTAAAGGTTGTTCACACAGAGTAGCAGAAAATGATAGGAAGTCATTCATTTTCAATGAGAGAAGCCAATGTGAGATGACAAGAGATGATTTTACAGTTTTGAACAGTTGCAAATGAGCAGTGATGACTACCAATGGGAGAACACAGACAGTGAAGCTCATGTGATCCACCACCTAATGCGAATGTGTACAGCAGTGTGAGTTTACCTTTCCCAAACTGCTTTACTATTAACAGCTAGCAGTATATACCGTGAGGAATTAAATGCAATTGTCATTTGCTGAATTCTGTGTACAGAACGGGATCAAACATTCTGAAAAGAAGTTTGTATATTGCATTGAAGTTGAGAACAAGTGTCATTTAACCAGCTTTTGTAAAACAGTGAGACATCCCAAGTGCATTGCTCAGGGAAACAGATAAGACATATGAGTATGTCGGTCCCTGTTCTCTTAAGGCCAATTCACAGAGCGCCAACAGACACTTGGTCGGGTTTTGTCGGATTAGTGTATTAACACTGTTAATGTGTGCGGCTCTCGTTTTCACCGATCAAACATGATAAATTGGCGTTTGGACTGTCTGAGAACTAATGTATTGTAACCTGGTGATTGTTGGCATTGGTCGGAGTCTTTTATGGTGATTTCTGAGGTATTATATGTGTGACATGCTCCTCAATTTGCATTTTCAAGGACTACAGCACCATCCTGGATGAAAGGCGAATGGTGCGATCCAAATCTTTGGCTGAAATGGATTTGCATGTCTTTAAGAGTTCAACGTGAAGCCTAGTGAAAAGCTCCAGTGATGTCTGGCCAGAGATTAAAACTCTTTTCATCATCGAGGACCCATCTGGTGGTGAGAGCCCGTCTGCTGGAGCCCATCTTCAGTGACCCATCACAGCTGGATGGAGGGACTCATGATGGTGCTGTTTTGTTTTCCAGAGTTGAAAAGAGCAGCTGAAATCAAGACAATGCCATTAGATGACTGCTTAAAAACAGTCGTGGTTTGGCAAAAAAGTTCCTTGTGTCAACCATATGTCCTGATATGGGGGGAAAAAAGGATCTGAACGATGACTTGGATACGTTGGATGAGCTTCCACTCTCGTACAAGAGAGAACAGTGAAAGAATCATGTTAATGTTAGAGAAATGTTAGCATGTTGTGCTAACGATAGCGATTTACATGTTTTTTTCTGTGTCAAAATTGGTCAAGTGGCCGACGGACACTGTCATACTTTCTTGCCCTCTTTTATTTATTTATTTTTTAAAAAAAGCTGTGATTTTGCCACTGGATTTCATAGCTTTGTAAGATAAAATCCTTCTTTGCTAGACCTGATAATTATTTTTCATATTTAATATCTCAAAAAGTAGAATAAAAAAAGTAATAGTCTATTCAATTGAATAAAATTAGCAGCTAGCTAACACCAACTTATATTAAGCAATATAAACAGCAAGGAAAGATTAGTGAGTAATTTTCTCCTTTTCTTTTGTTGTTTGATTCACATTGATGACACAGACGGCAACGGGTTTATTAGGCTGCTGTCACTTTAAGACCTAATGCACAGATCCAATATACTGATACACAAGCTTATCCCAATTGTTTACATTCACTTAAATCACAATTCATATTTTCCAATGGAATATTGCAGTGTTTATTATAAACTATTTTTTTTTCTTGTTCGAGAAGCCGTTTTACCCGGATATGCGTCACAATAGTGAAGAAAAGACTAAACTGTACACTTTTGGAGCTGAGGCAGCCAGCCTTCGCCTGGATAACAGCTCTGAGATTACTTGGGCGGCATGACAATCCGAACGGCTGACTACAAACCCCCTGCTGGTGCAGGAGACAACGTGACCGCCGTCAACAAGCCTGTTGTTTTTGGCGCATCAGAAAGCAGGCCTGATCTCCTATGCCATGTCTGCCTTCATTTTCTGTGTTCTAATCTCTTACTGGGGAATCAAGTTCTTTGAAAGTTTGACAGCTTCATTAACTTGCCGATCAGAGCGGTATGATGCTAGACTCCAAGGATTTCAGATGTTCTCCCATGCTGTTTGAACTGCATGTTACATTAATGAGAAATAAAACTAGACCCCCCCCCCCCCCCCCCCAAAAAAAAAACAACGTAATTTGTCAAGAATGAAATCGCAAGAAAACATAATAATGGATTTGAATGGCAGAATGAAGCATCTGTACAGTGGGTTTAAATGAAATGACCTGATTCCTTCTTTTGTAAGTGTCTGAGACATTAACATCTGTCTGGAGATCAGATCAAATGAAATATGCAGCAATTCTCAATCCGCAAACGAATACAATCTATAGACAGATCATACATAAATAATAATTACACCACAAACATGTTGCATTAATTAAACAAGAACAATATGAAATATGACACTAATTTAGTCATAATAATAATATTACATAGTAGTGTCTTGCTTTAAATGTTGGTGTGAACATTATAGATATGCTAAACATAAAAGAAACAGTAATAATTTGAATGCTTACCATGATCCAAAGTCCCAATGTTAGTGGATCTATTTAGCCTTTAAAATAATCGTTGGTAAGAAATGTCCACTTTATCTAAATTAAATAACCATGCCATATGAATCAATGGATATTAATGGAAGCCATTTCCAATGCGTGTGAAGTCATGTGATCAGAGCTCCTCGACGCTAGCTCATCATGTTCATTATAGGTTATCATGACAGCAATCCTTGTTAAAATAGATTGAAATATTTCTCATTTGTGATCTGATTTTCGAAAGCCAAGTCCAGTTCTGCAACACTAGATCATTCAGCAGTACTAGAGACCAACAGTACAGCGGCCTCCAACGATTAAATCGCTCGTTATGAACGAGACTAAATGAGTTCAGGCTGATAAAAGACCAAATAAGTGAAAGCGTAGATTCTGTCCACAATGTTTTCTGTGTAATAATGAACGTATATAATGTTGTGAGCGTGTGGAATGGGCATTAGTCTCTGGAGTGCGCTGTGTATTGGTTTACTGCGCTGGCTTCAGGCAACTATATTTACTGAGAACCATCCTGATGTTTTTGGTCTTTTCATCCTCAAACAGACTAAAGAAAACAGGAACCCGGAGGGCGGCAGAGTCCGAGGAAACTAATGCACAGACTCCAGTCCGGAGACGAGGGGGATTTGAACTCCCTCATCATCTTCCTTTCAGATCGATACAGCCACGCATGAGAGGAGGGGAAGCGATAGAGCTAAATCTAGCAGACCTCTGAATGGAAACTTGTAGAGAGAAACATGAAGTCTCCAATGATGGTTGTAAAACCAGATGTGCTGTGATTTCCTGCAACTAACAGGAAAACACACGCTGACACCATGTAATGTGGGTTACAGAACGGGCCGTGACCAACCAACGGTACAAGGCGAAAACAAGTCACCGCGACCTGGAACAAAAGCTCTCTGTGCTGTGAGAAAAGCACGAGTCATTGGCTCATCTTGCCCGCTTCTGATGTCCTGACCACATCAAGACATGAGTCTGAATGGCTCATCTTCATTGTGTGTATTCCAGGAAGAGATGTGAGTGATGTTACCCGTCACTGGGTGAAGGTTTAAGGAATGTGAACTGACGTGATAAACATCACCTCCAATATCAATCATTTTGTCAATCTTTTTTTTTTTTTTGGGATGTTTAAATTAAAATCACATGTACAGGACGGACTAGAAACAAGTCTTGGTAACACTTTATTTGAGAGTGTCCTTGTTACACGTTATATGTACCTATAGTGATGACCATTTTCACATTTTTGGGGTTCGTCATAGTTGGGTAAACGTCTATAGCGATGAATGGGAGACAGCAAATATACATTTTGTGTTCTCATTTGCTCCAACAGCAAAAAAATTAAAATAAATAAATCCATGACAGTTTTCCTATGACATTTCAAAAGAGTGGAAAATTATAGAGAGACTGATTACAGCAGTCAGAAAAGAGAATTATGTGAAATCACTCTCTCAGCTGTTGTATTAGAAACTTTATTTTTGTAATTTACTGTCAAGGTAATATAACAAAGTGTAGTGTTATAAACATGTTTCAAATCTAGATTTGTGATGTTGATTTGTGATGAAAAGGGTCTATTTATGTATTTCTATTTATCTCCATCTATTTACAGGTCTATATATCTATACAAGCTCTAAATACAGAGGAAATAGGCCATTGATACGTTACTTATGCTCTCTAGTTTTTGTTTTTATTATTTTTTATTGTATTATTAAGTCGATAATTTAACATGTTATGTGTGTTTGTGTTATGTACGGATCTAGGGTGGAAACAAATTTCCTCTTGAGGACAAATAAAAAAAAATCTATCTAATCTATCTATTACATGCGGTAACACTAAACCAAACCCTAATCCTAAAGTAAGTACATGCTGTTCATTAATATTACTCAGTACTTCATTATATCAAACCCAACCCAAAACTCAAGTCTCTCAACTCTAAATATAACTTTTAATTTAGTTGTTACCAAACACATACTATTCAGTATCCAACCAGCTCAACACAGTAACACTGGCTCAACCAATGGTGGGATTATCTTTTAGTTGTTGTTTTTTTGCCAATGGCATATGAGGGGAGTGGTCGGAGAACCATTATTTATGCATGTCCAACATTTGAATCAGAATTCACTAAATTTGAAATACAATACAGAAATACAACACAGGAAACTTAATAGCATAATTTTTGTATGAAGTAATGAGTAGTGGTGAACAGATAAGAGTATTTAATTGCTAATGACATATCTAGAGTTCATGTTGGCTGATTTCTAATTAAATTACATTAAATTAGCATAAATGAAATGAATGAATGATGAAAATGTAACTCAACAGTTAATGGACAGACCTGTGGCCCAGCAGTTAGTATACGTGCTTATTTACACCTGTCACTCATTTAGCACTAAACACAGGTCAAAAAATGCTTTGTGATCTGATCACTCAAACTGCATTCAAAGGTAGTGAGAAATACATAAGTGCAATATTATTGTGGATAATTTTTATGATCAGATGACCTGAGATGGTGATAATTTCAATTCCACCCTGTGAATTGTCTCAATCTATACTTCCAATTACATCCTGTAACTCTTCACTATATTCCAGAAACGGTCGTTACCGATTATGTCATTTGGAGTTGCACACACTCCCGCAGACTCAATCGCAAGCACATCTGTCAATCATGACGTGACACACTATTAGCAACAAATAACTAACTAAAACCAAACTTACTGTGTAATTGGATTTTCTAGTTTGGCTCGCATCCCATTCGATTGCATGGAGAGGGTGGGGCTTATGACATATAGTGCAGCCAACCACTAGGGGGATAAGAATATTACAAATTACTATTTGAATCTCCCCGCATTCAACACTGTGAATGTTGTTTTGGATCAAATTCCAATCTTCCAATCCATTCCACGATTTTCATAAAGAAATATCTATTACTCTTCTCGGGAGGATCAAAATGCAAAACTTCTGGTTTTCAGACTGTTTTCAGTAGCTACTGAAGTTCCCAAGCTACCTGGACAGCTGTGAAAATGTCTCTTAAGTCCATAATATCAACAAGCAATGGCAACATTATAGTGGCAAAAGGGTTTAAGGTGGACTGTGAACAACATCACTATGTCTGTTCCAAAGTTGCAATGCGTGATTCAGAGACGCGTCTCAGTGTTTTGAGCGGCTCAGTTCGCAGTAAACACTTTCCAGGTGCTCTGAGTTTGGATCGCTTATAAAGCGATTTTGATGCATTTGAAAATAAATATAATAATTGGCATTTAGTTCTTGTTTTAGGCTTGTGGTCATAACACTCATTTCCGAGTAGTTTTCTTCAAGCTATCTGTAGCTGTTATGGCACTCTCTAAATGCACACATTCCCTCAGAGCCGGCACTTCTTGTATAATCAATAATGTTGTTGAGCTGATTGCAACTAAACAGAAATGCGGAGCATCCTATAGGATGTCTCTCGCTGTAATAATGCCACGGGCGGAAAAGTGAGGGGGAAAAAAAGGGTAATATAATATAATAAAAAGAAAAATATAAACCTTTGAGATTTTTGTGGGTCTTATGGTCAACAATTTGTATGCTCTTCCCACAACATTGCTCATTCAGTAAATCATAGATAAACTATTCCAGGTGATATTCATCACAGCCAAATGAAACTTTCAGAAGTGTAAGAGGGGTGTAGGAATATTCCAGGATCTCAAAGCTTTGGAGAGTTTCAGAGGCTCTGCTCTGAGATGTCCTATTCCAAATTTTAGGCGTCTCAAGAAAGTAAAAGTAACACTGAATTATTACGGCGGTGAAATTTTGAAACCTTAAAAGTCCAGCATTGCAATTTTTTTTCCAGAATCCAATACATCATCAATATAAATACTTGGGATATCTCTGAGGGTTGAGGTTAAAAAATAAAATAAAAATTGTTATTTGCTTCATAAATAGCATTAACTTTCATCAGCTCTCTACCTGTCAATATTCTTGGAGATATTTCAAGGGATCTTTTCAAGTCCATGAGTTGCGTTTCACTCTCAGTGAGTTGAAGGGGGTTATATTGGAATAGAGATGGTTTGGGCCATAGAGGGTTGATGTACTCTTGGCAAAAAACTGCATCATTGAATCACAGAAGAGAAACATATCAGCCAAACCACAAACCTCTTTCCTTTAAGTGCCAACTACCAGCTGATGAAAGACATGTCCACTGAACAGGCCACGTTCAACAACACGGCACTGATAAACTCTTTTGAAATTGTTTTTAGCGAGATGATTGATCATTGATATCAAACCACTAATAGCACTACTGTAAAAAAGGAGGTGAAAACAACTGTCACTCAAAACAGAGAAAAACCACACTGAATATAGAGCGCTTAAGTAGTCCAATAACACACCTTTTCACTAATATAGTCCACTGAAAAGGCCACACTTAACAACACACTTTTTGACTCTCATTTGTTAAGTTTTACAATTATTTAGCTCTTTTTTTTGTAAAACATGATCTTCCTTGTTGAAAACGGCACAGATAAACTCTTTTGAAATAGTTTTTAGCGAGAAAATTGATAATTGATATCAAACCACTAATAGCACTACTGTAAAAAAGTAGGTGAAAACAACTGTCACTCAAAACAGAGAAAAACCACACTGAATATAGAGCGCTTAAGTAGTCCAATAACACACCTTTTCACTAATATAGTCCACTGAAAAGGCCACACTTAACAACACACTTTTTGACTCTCATTTGTTAAGTTTTACTATTATTTAGCTCTTTTTTTTGTAAAACATGATCTTCCTTGTTGAAAACGGCACAGATAAACTCTTTTGAAATAGTTTTTAGCGAGAAAATTGATAATTGATATCAAACCACTAATAGCACTACCTGTAAAAAAAAAATAAAAAAATGGTTGTTTCCATTTTCTGAGCAGGTGAAACCAACTTTCACTCAAACCAGAAAAAAACCCACACTGAATATAGAGCGCTTAAGGTATTGTTACCATACCTGTTTGCTAATATATCAATTCAGATTGGAACATTTCATCATGGATTGTTATGTCCTATACGGCATCAACTTTCTCTTGCTATGAGGCAATAAATATGATTTAGCCATGCTGACAATTTACATTTAATCTTGGGGTATGACGAGTCCAGTGAATCCACAGTTGGGGGCTAGCCTATCGAATGGCTTCCCACAGGGATCTCACGATATCCAGGCTGGAGAGGGAAGCGGCGGACGGGGCACTAGGCACAACAGGCACCAGATACCCGCTGATGACCAAAATGGAGGTCTTATGGGCTCATGAATACTGTCTAAATAACACATGCCTGTTGCAGCAGTTTCAGATATTAGAGAATAGTGCTTATTAGCAGATAAATGCTACCTGCACCGCAGCGACTAAACCAGCAAACAGAACTGTAGAACTCAGTGGTTGGTGCACAACATACAACTAACCCCAATTTAAACATCCCAAGAAAAGAAGAAAGCACCCTACGGTTCCCAATAAAAGGCCCCAGTCACAATGGGCTTGGAAATTTACTTTCTTAAATCCGGCAGCCTGTGGTTTTTCAGATGCTTTTTCAATGAAAATGTTACAATTTTTAAGGAAATCCCGCAGTGGAAAGTTGCACATGAACATAATGGTTAAAAAGTTTCCAAATTGAATGCTTGTTGGGGTTTTTTTTAACGCACAACAGTTTTGCGAAAAAGTATGCGATTTTTTTTTTAAAAAGTAATAGATTTCAATGCAATGCAACGCATAAAAATACGATAATGTCATAAAATCACAGCGTAAAAAAAAACAACAACCATCAACTGTAACATTATCCTACTTAGCAAAACCAAATAGTGCCAGAAAGCGTTGTAAAGGAAGGGAAAGGACCCCCTACCTGAGCATCGCGCTTCCTCCAGTCCTGTGTTTGCGTTTGCTGCTGGACCATGGCGGCCCTCGCCTGCTTGTCCAAACTATCGATTTCCCGCTGGTGGTCCTGGACCAGGCTGTCCTTCTCGGCATTGTGTGCCTGGAGTAGGTGCGTCCGCTCCTGTTCATGCTGCAGTTTCAGCTCCACAATCTGATTGGACAACAAGGAGCAAGACTTCATCAGCAGAACATCCCTGTCGTCATGACAACTTGTGCATGGCTCAGCGAAGAAAAAAGTTCACGGCTTGCCTCACAACACAAGAAGCCTACGCAAGTTTTTGCATCACTATGACCTCACTTGTTGTTGTCCTGCCAATTATGACGAGCTAGCATTTCTTTCAGATCTCATTAGAAAGACAAAATGTTGCACAGAACTGGACACCTAAATGATGGCCAGTATCATCGACATGCGCTGCATTGAAGACGAGGAAGCGAGAAATGAACATAAAAGAATAGCAAATCTTTACCCATAATCCCATTTATTCCAACAGACTGCAAAAAAGAAAAAGAAAACACTCCCCATTCATTCAAATAATTAGAATTTTCTTGTCAGTCCATACTGTGATGATGGATATACCGCAACTTACTGTTACTTAGTCCTTTTCCGAAGTGTTGCGCTTTGTCAAAAATGGAAAATTAAGAATCTCAAATATTCCAATTTGCACGGCATCCCTTGCTAACTCTTATTCAAAAAAAAAAAAGAAAAAGAAAAGTGGTCCGGATTGAAAGCAAGAAGGAAAATGTTGAAAGAACACAAAAGCTAGCAGTGGCATTATCTCTCTGACTTGCACCTGCTGTGCGGTGAGTCGAGCCTCCGTGTCGGTTCCCAAGGTCCGTTCCCAGTCTCCTCTGGATGGGATATGGTGACCTTGGCCATCCGGCCCCCCGTCTCCCAGTTAGAGGCCTGCATCCCGCAGTTTTCCAGCTAATCCCCCCACATTGTGTGGCTCGGCACCCTACCTGGCCTGCCAGCTAGAGGCTGCTGTGGTGCTATTGAGTGTAGGTGATGAATGGGATTTCATCTTGATTCCCCCAGCCAATCAGGCACAAGGCCACAAAAGACGCTTCAAACAGCCCCAATTTTAGTGGATTTTGAAGAAGCTGAAGATTTGGAAAGCGTTATCGATTTTGCCCTTCGACACAGTAGAGGAAGAGACGTGGATGCAAGCAGACGATAGGGCGAAACTCAACAGCCAACAGAAAGAGCCTCAGCTAATTGATCAGGGACCAACGAAGGACGCAACTCTCCAGTCTTAAAGAAATACGATGGATTTCTTCAAGACACCCCATGCATTAATATCCTAATCTCGTTACTTGATGATCTCTTCCTCTAATCCAACCACCAGATTTGCAGTATATACACGTCATATCAGATGAATAGCCGGTGATCAGTGATTACCTCAGTTTACTGAACCTGTCCCACAGCACTTGTCGGACAAAGCAAGGCTTTGGTTTTGACAATCCTGAGTTAATTGTTTCCGACGCAGGGTGAAAATACACGCCAAAAACACGCCGATATGACAGTGGGAAAGCGAAGGGTGGGGGGAGAGATTGAAAACATTGAAAGAAAGAGCCTCTGCTAATTGATCAGGGTTCAACGAAGGACACAACTCTCCAGTCTTAAAGAATAGGATGGACATCTTCATGACACACCATGCATTAATATCCAAAACTCAGTTCTCAATACTCTTACTACAATCCAACCGGCCAAATTTGCTATATATATATATACACGTGATAACAGATGAATAGCTTGGATCAGTGATTACCTTAGTTTAAAGCCTAGCGTACAGCTAATGGGTTAAACCCCGTCCCACAGCGTTTGTCGGACAAGCGACAAAGGCAAGGCTTTGGTTTTGACAATTCTGAGTTAATTTTTTTCGACGCAGGGTGAAAATCCACGCCAAATATGTGCCGATATGACAGTGGGAAAGCGAAGGGTGGGGGGAGAGATTGAAAACATTGAAACGTCACAGAAAGGGCTGCTGGGTGCCGGGCTCTTAAAGCGCTAGCGCTGAATGGCTGCTGTCACCGGGCAGATGTGATTAGCGCCCCCTCCTAGAGTGCCAGCGTTGAATTCATGAGTGAAACCGCTCTGTATCGGACAGAAGGTGCTCAGTAGGGGATCTCTTTGAAGAAAGAGTGGGGGAAAATATATTCAATTATTCAAAAAGTACAGATACTCCAAAGAGGACCATTCCGTCTTTTTTTGTTTGTGTGGCTTTTTTTCTGAAAAATTATTATAAAGAAAGAGAGCACTTGAGATGGACTGTTTGGTTGACGTGGATATGTGAGTGGGACGCTGTTAATGTCATATACTTGACTTCCTACTTGTTGTGACCTCAGACATCAGCTCAATGTTGCCAGCGTGACGTCAAATGGCGAGGAGGTCAAAGAGAAACAACACTTCTATAGAAATGCACTCTTTTAAAGTCCAATTGAAGGGGAATCCTGGGGAATGTTTCTTTGTGTCCGCGTGAATAGCTAAAAGTGACCCTGGGAGCACGGGCCACTCATTAAAGCAGCACTAAACATCTCAGCTCCAGCTCAGAGCTTTATCAACTTACCTCTCACAGGGCTAAATATCATTAACAATAACTCCTTAAACCCTTGATAAATCAGAGCAATGCCTCTGTTATAATATCACTATATTGTGTAATCAATGTCCATTTCAGGCCATAGTTGACCTTTAAAAAATAATATGAAGCCAAGTTTAGCCACATTTTTAAGACAATTGTGATGTGAAATTATGTAAAAGTACCTCACTTAAAATGTATATACAGTAGTCAACATTTAAAGTGAATCAAAACCTTTCATCAAAGTTATACATGAATTTTGAACAATACCCGTTCTTGTCTTAGAACAATTTTGTTGAACTTTTATGATCCAAATGTTGACTACTGTATACATATATATATGCATTAATAAGAAGATTTTTGAAAATTACAATAATGAGAATGGGGAAGAATGTACTTACAGTAATTATCAAGCAAAAAATGTCTTAATATAAAACACATCTTAATGAAATTGTCTTTTTATGAATCACTTTTGACACTACTGTGACATATTATGACTGGTCTGGTCAACTTTAAGTTGTTCTGGGTGAGTGATATCGCAGCTTGAAGAGTTTAGACACTAAATATTATTGAGGGTTTTGTTGTTACCTTGGCAACTGTTTCTGTAACAATAATATTTTATTCACCAACTATAACTGTCCTTTTAGTATGGAATTTTTGTTTTTGTCGCTTGTAATATTTCAGACATGATAATAATTAAAAGTAGTAGTAATAACAAAAATATTTTTTTTACTTATCTAAATCACATTAAATTACAGAGTCAGTTTATGGGACTGATGAGTCTGAATAGTGAATAACAGGGATAGATCTGAATAGTTTCCTGGTTCATTTGGTGTCCACCCTCTAGTGCCACCATCAGCTCAAAGTGTTTTCCTACTTTTTGCTATTTAGAAAAAAAAAAAAAAAATCCCAAGTTTATTATCACAGATGTTCAATTTCAGCATACTCAAATAAAACAACCATAAAATATTTTCTCCACTCCTACAAAATTACATTTTGATAATAAAACAAAACAAAACAAGCATTTGCCTTTCTATGTATTTTCAGCTATTTAATCAATAAACATAGCGCTAATTGATTGGCCAGGTGTTCAATGCTCTTCACAATGATGCTAATTATATATCTATTAGACTTTATAACCACTACAGTTATTCATCCTTGGTCAAATGTTCAAAATTCAACACACTGAACATATTTATTTTCTAAAAAAGCTCCTGGTGTTCCTGTGAATGATTCAGTCTGACTGTGCGAGTGGGAACAATAGGAACGTGCACAGGAATAACCACAGGACACTAGCATAGCAAGAACTAGCCTGTTTTCCCTTTCACAAGCCTCTTCCCATCCCCGAGCCAAACCTAGCCGCATACCCGCCAGCCCGAATTTCTGAACTTTGATGAAGGATGAAAACTGTAGATGTGTTTGAGGCTTCCAAAAGATTTGAGCGACACAAAATGAGGTTTCACTGGCTGATGGGGGTGTACTGGTTCACAAACAAAAAGGTTTTAAAAGTGTTTCTTGTGTTAATTTAGTGAAAAACATGACTTGAATATTTTTTTACCAGATTTTTATACTTGAAAAGTGGTTGTTTATCGTCATAATCTTTATAGAGTGCAACAGTCGGGTTCCGGGAGTAAAAAAAATCCATTAATTTTCTCCGTAGGGATACTGATTTTTAATGATAACTTCTAAAGCTTTAAAGACAGCTCTACTGTGAGCTACGAGGCTGTTAATCGATAGTTCTGTTACTTTTACAGCATTTATTACTCTTAGTTAATATTCATTTTTAACATTTACTAATACATTATTAAAATAAAAAGTTGTATTTGTTAGCATTAGTTAATGCACTGTGAACTAACATGAACAGCTGGATTTTTATTAACTAACATTAACAAAGATTAATAAATACTGTAACAAATATATTATTCATTGCTTGTTCATGTTAGTTAATGAATTATATAATGCTAATAAATAAGACCTTATTGTAAAGTATATATATATATAAATAAATATATATATATATATATATATATATATATATATATATATATATTTATTTATTTATTAGGGCTGTCAAAAGATTAATCGTGATTAATCACATCCAAAATAAAGGTTTGTGTTTAAATAATATATGTGTGTGTACTGTGTATAATTCAATTTGAATATATAAATACACACACATGCTTGTATATATTTAAGAAAAATGTGTAATTTATAAATAAAAAAATTATATTTATATATAATATAAATTATATATAAATATATACAGTATATGTATGCAAATATTTCTTAAATATATACATGCATGTGTATATATACAAAATAATTATACACAGTACACACACATATATATGTAAACACAAACTTTTATTTTGGATGTGATTAATCGCGATTAATCTTTTGACAGCCCTAATATTTATATTAAATCAACATTTTTAAACGAGTATTTTTATAATTCTCCATCATTAACAATTGGATTTAGCTGTATTAAAGTTATTTTCCCATAATAAAGCCGTTAAGAACATGTCTTAGTACTTTTGTCCGATTTTTACATTATTTTTTGTTTCAAATCAAAGTTTGTAATGTTATAATTCACACTGTAGCTGGTTGGTTTGATTCGTGGCTAATAGCGGTTCAGCAAAGACTATATTGAAATCCCAATGGGAGGAATTAATGTAAAAAATAATTCCGGATCCAGCGCCGCTGAAAACGTGAAAATATAACAACTTGCTCTGTCTTATTTTTCAACCAACCTCCAACCATGTGACTCCATTCTGGTATTTCATCACTACATTTCTAGGTAATTATCATGTCACATTACACAAGTAAAACCAAGTTGACTACCAATTATCACTTGTTTTACACACACTACAGTACAGGGAATAGTGTAAAAGAGGTATAAAACAAGCTATTTGATGATCTAGAACCAGATTTAATGATGACACCACAGGCGTTTGACCAGGCCTTACAAATGAAGGACTTTGAGTCGATGGGGGATTGGATTCTGCGGGCGGACTGAATCTTTCACAACACCGGGAAATAAAAACAAAGCATATTGTCTGTCCTTTCTTTTGGATTTTAGGCTTTAGTGTAGTTTCTTACAGCGTGTCACGACCCGCTCTCGTCATTCTCACACACCACTGAACACAAACCTAAAGATGAGAAATTCATTTGTCTCGGTTTTAAATAACCTGAGAAAAAAAAGCAAAGAGCGCCCACCCACAATGCATTGTGTGGGCAGGTTCACAAGTAATGAGCTGCCACAAGAACAAGGTCAATAAAGTGGAACATTACGTTAGAGATATTAAGTGAGTTTGGTTTGTCGAAGTGGGATCAGTGAGTTACTGTACAAACACTCACTCTGACCCGGTGTCACTTTTGATATTCCAGACATAGATAAAAGAGAGAACAACAGTGCAAAGATGAATATTGGTCAGCTTGCTGATAGTTTGATCTTTTTTTTCCTTCAAAAGTACTTGTTTTGCAGTTTTGATATCATTTTATTCCCCTTTCCTATTTAAAAACCTTGCTACATGTGCTAGATTAACTGGTACAAGTCACAGCACTTACATATCGTTGCCATATTGTTGATTTGATTGCTTCTATTGTTCCCGCTTTGGATAATAGCGTCTGCTTAATGTTTAAAGTCCCCCTGTGGTGAAAATCAAGCTTTTAATGTTGTTTATGTGTCTATGTGGTGTTTTTAACGTGCTTTAAGACAAACCATGTGTAAATTCATAAGTCGACAGCATTGCTGAGTATTGTCTCCTTAAAACTGCAGTGAACCAAAGACAGTCTCAAAAACACGCTTTGAAATCGCTGGTGTTTCTGACGTCACAAACTACCTTGTAACCAATCAGATCAACGTGTGATCGTCAACCAGTGGATCTCTGAGCTGAGGGAGTGAGTGGAGGCGGGGCTCATTTGCATATTCATAGAACCGCGCATACTAAATGAGGCAAGGGTGTCGAGTTACATTCAAGATATTTTAAGGCATTTTAAGGAAAAAAAAAACGTTTAAATATGTCATTTTGGTGATCAAAGATGAGTTTTAAGGGATAAAATGATCAACTACAGGGGGACTTTATGAACAATAACTCTTTATGCAAAAACTATGGTTACCAGATGTTATCACCTCTCGCATTAGGTACTGTATAGATATTTGAGTGTTAGCAAACAGCAAACAGATATACGAGTTCATATCTCACAATTCTGAGAAGAAAAATCACAATTGCACGATATAAAAACTCGATATTCTGCCTTTTTTCCTCTCATATACACTGTTTATACAGGTTATGTGATATCAACCGTTTATAAAGTCTGTATTGGGAGATATAAACTCGTAATTGTGGGAAAAAAGTCAGAATTATGAGTGATTATTATAGGTTTAAATGTTACCTATGTAAAATGTTACAGGTTTAAATACTATTTCATGCTGTAACTATAGGGCTAATACATTATGCCTCCTATGAACTATGAATATTATGTAGATCTATTGTTTACATTGCTTTAATAGTAGACTAATCACTGCAGGTTTCATCAGTCCAGTCTGTCGGTTTAATGGATAAACATCTGTGTTTAGCTTCGAAGAGCGTCTTCGACGACGGATTTCTGTAAAAAATATCCGATTCTAGAAATATTTAGGTAGGACTGACTTTATTAATGTTATTTTCAGAGTTATTTTAATGTACTCTTATTATAAAAAGAACTTTATTAACATTTATTTATCTTTAACAAGTAACCTTTTGGTTAGGAGACCTCAGAACTCAAGTTTTTGCTCAATACTAACTGAAATGAAAAAAATAAAAATAAAAATAATTAAATTATAATTCTTGCACAGGAGAGACTTGTTTCCAAACAAAGGGAAACAAGAAATGTATGTCAATATCTGCTATGAGCTAAAAAATGATTGGAAATTCATGAATAAATCTGCAAAAATATACTATCGTGCATCCATACTATATTATATTATAAATCATACATCTAACAATATATATTCTGCTTCTCAAATGATACTTCTACATAAAATCCATTGTTTGGTATCCATAATGCAATATAATGTACTGTTAAATAGCAATGTGATAAGATTAAGGTGAACAATATTTCACTATTCACTAAAAAGAAAGATAAACACATTCCTGTCAGTCAATATTTTTTTCTTTTTAAAGGTAGCATCTTATCAGTTGATTGGACTTTTGATTAAATGGAGAACAAATTACATTTTTAATCAGGTGGAACTGGAGACTGAATGGACTGATATGATAAGGGATTTTAAATTGAACATCGACAGCCCATCCAATCATTTGATTTTGAATGTGAACTGTGATGCTCGGTGTAATAATGCTGCAGTCTGAGTAAATTATTTGTTCGTCACACTTAATATGATGTAAATGAATGGTGACCTGCTGCTCGTATCTCCGCTGTAACTCCTCCATCTGCAAACCGAACTCTTTACACTGCTTCTCTCTTAGAGATTTAGAGCGAATCAGATCGCACTCCACTTTCTCCATCTGCAATCACAAAACAGTGGCAGCGTTGTATTAATGTATTATCAATGGAGATCTTTTTCTTCACTGTACACAAAAATATACATGCACCCTCATAATGCAATTATAATGGGATTTTGGCCATTTGATTAAGCTCGTAATTGTAGCAACCATGATCGCTTTAAACTATGAGGCATACGCTGATTTTAATCACAATAAACACGCACATAATCACATTATTACACA
This sequence comes from Squalius cephalus, assembly GCF_949319135.1. Lineage (NCBI taxonomy): Eukaryota > Metazoa > Chordata > Actinopteri > Cypriniformes > Leuciscidae > Squalius > Squalius cephalus. The sequence continues at coordinate 63,335,668 of NC_137122.1, read as the reverse complement.
TGTGCTCGGACGCACATTATGAAGGATGGCGGTTAATATAACCACACGTCTTAGCCAATAATCAGAATACTGAAAATGGCATTGCAAATTGAAGAGTTTAGCTCGTGTCATGTAAACATCTTACAGCGATTAAGTCCTTACTCTGATTATTGTTAAAAACAAAACATTATTGGTGCATGTTAACGTAGTCATTAATAATTGCATGTCGACAATTAAATGAAGCGATATTCTAATAAGCACAGCACACAGATACTGAAATATGTAATAGTTGATGTATAATTCATTGACACTGTTTGCTATTGAATGAAATATATTTATAATGACTTGTACCTGTCCATCATGTGCCTATGTTTGTTAAAAACACATGCTACTCAAATGTTAATTGTTTAACGGTTTTATCACATATGGTGATAAACTGTAAATTATTTAACATCATATTATGTTTTACATTTTTTCAAACTGGCAAACCCATGGTTATTCGATGTTTATTTATGACATTATTTTAGTGTCATGTGTCACCCTGAAGGTGTTTTGTGTTTGTGTGTATATGAGGATTGATTATATTTGTTGACATGCCACTTACTTTTACCAACTGTATTATCACAACGGTTCCCAGTACAAAAACTGACTTTGGCTTTATAAGGATAGTTAGGATACTTGATCAACATAATGGATAAATCGGTAACACTTTACAATAAGGTTCATTAATTAACATTAGTTAATGTATTAACTAACAATGAGCAATACATTTGTTACAGTATTTATTAATCTTAGTTAAAATTAGTTCATATAAATCCAGCTGTTCATTGTTTGTTCATGTTAGTTCACAGTGCATTAACTAATGTTAACAAACACAACCTTTGATTTTAATACTGTATTAGTAAATGTTGAAATTAGCATTAACTGAGATTAATAAATGCTGAAGAGTTTTGTTCATGTTAACTGAGGTAGTTAACTAATGTTAACTAATGTAAAGTGCTACCAATAATTCATTAAAAGATGCGCTTTACAGTTAGCATGTGTAAGTCAAGGTCGTGTCCCGTTATCCAGAGGACTTTCCTTTCTATGATGCCGTTACGAACAGATGAATGCAAATGGACAGCAGAAAAGAGAAAGAGAGGGGGAGTTGAAGACTTTGATGTGGGCTGAATCTTGGACACATGATGATCGCTGGAGACTCAGGGTGGAAAGAGAAAGGTGAATCAGAAACAACATGAGCTGAATGTGGGAGTCCAGAGAGAGCTTGAGGATCCCCGAACACTCGCCCACAACTACATGACCATTAGTAAACACACACACACACACACACAGTCTGCCAAGGGCAACGCTGCAGAGGAACTCTGCCCACATGACTTAATGCTATCCTGGTTAAAGGTTCCTGTGGGAGCTCACGTCATTACTGATCGTACATAAACACGCAGAACATATTCCTACTTACATATCTCTGACTTGCAGCCATTCAGTGGCTATGTACAAACCACGGCTACATTCAGTTGTCCCTTCACCTTTTGGTGCATGATGATCCTATTCTGTACACACACAGTTTACTTTTCTGGTAAGTTACCTTAATAGATCATGTGTGAACGGGACCTTTCCAAATATACCGGTAAATTACCATAACAGATCATGTGTGAACAGGACCTTTTCAAATAAACCGGTAAATTACCGGTAACAGATCATATGTGAACAGGACCTTTTCAAATATACCGGTAAATTACCGGTAATAGATCATGTGTGAACAGGACCTTTTCAAATATACCGGTAAATTACCGGTAACAGATCATATGTGAACAGGACCTTTTCAAATATACCGGTAAATTACCGGTAATAGATCATGTGTGAACAGGACCTTTTCAAATATACCGGTAAATTACCATAACAGATCATGTGTGAACAGGACCTTTTCAAATAAACCGGTAAATTACCGGTAACAGATCATATGTGAACAGGACCTTTTCAAATATACCGGTAAATTACCGGTAACAGATCATGTGTGAACAGGACCTTTTCAAATATACCGGTAAATTACCGGTAATAGATCATGTGTGAACAGGACCTTTTCAAATATACCGGTAAATTACTGGTAACAAATCATGTGTGAATGGGACTTTTCCAAATATACCGGTAAATTACCGGTAACAAATCATGTGTGAACAGGACCTTTCCAAATATACCGGTAAATTACCGTAACAGATAATGTGTGAACGGGACCTTTTCAAATATACCGGTAAATTACCGGTAACAGATCATGTGTGAACAGGACCTTTTCAAATATACCGGTAAATTACCGGTAATAGATCATGTGTGAACAGGACCTTTTCAAATATACCGGTAAATTACTGGTAACAAATCATGTGTGAATGGGACTTTTCCAAATATACCGGTAAATTACCGGTAACAAATCATGTGTGAACAGGACCTTTCCAAATATACCGGTAAATTACCGTAACAGATAATGTGTGAACGGGACCTTTTCAAATATACCGGTAAATTACCGTAACAGATAATGTGTGAACAGGACCTTTCCAAATATACCGGTAAATTACCATAACAGATAATGTGTGAACAGGACCTTTTCAAATATACCGGTAAATTACCGTAACAGATCATGTGTGAACAGGACCTTTTCAAATAAACCGGTAAATTATCATAACAGATCATGTGTGAACGGGACCTTTCCAAATATACCGGTAAATTACCATAACAGATCATGTGTGAACGGGACCTTTCCAAATATACCGGTAAATTACCGTAACAGATCATGTGTGAACAGGACCTTTCCAAATATATCGGTAAATTACCGTAACAGATCATGTATGAACAGGACCTTTCCAAATATACCGGTAAATTACCGTAACAGATCATGTGTGAACAGGACCTTTCCAAATATACCGGTAAATTACCGTAACAGATCATGTGTAAACAGGACCTTTTCAAATATACCGGTAAATTAACGTAACAGATCATGTGTGAACGGGACCTTTCCAAATATACCGGTAAATTACGTAACAGATCATGTGTGAACAGGACCTTTTCAAATATACCGGTAAATTACCGTAACAGATCATGTGTGAACAGGACCTTTTCAAATATACCGGTAAATTACCGTAACAGATCATGTGTGAACAGGACCTTTTCAAATATACCGGTAAATTACCGTAACAGATCATGTGTGAACGGGACCTTTCCAAATATACCAGTAAATTACCGTAACAGATCATGTGTGAACAGGACCTTTTCAAATATACCGGTAAATCGGTTCCGGCAATTTACCAGTAAGGGAAGTTGTAACATTACCAGTAAATCACCATTATATGAACACGGAATGAAGATTACCGGTGTTTTGCATGTACGAGGTCAGAACTCGCTGATGTAAGAAGTGATTTGGGCCAATCAAAAGCTGTTGAAAGAGCAACGGCTCAGAGTCATTTATTAATGACAACGCAGATGATGCGTTTACTCAGCGCTTTTTACAAATGATACCGAAACTAAAGCGCTTCTCCTTGTCCGGGCGGATGAAGAGATTTTCAGCAACAGTTAGCGATATGATAAAATAACGAGCCTTCTTCAGGAACAAGGCTTCCGGTTCAGGACATCATCACAGAGTTTACTGGTGTTCTGTTACTGATGTGTGAATGGTCTGTTACCGGTAAAGAGCCAGAACGCTGTTGCTTGTGTGAACAGAGCGTTTTTGAATTTACCGGTAACGTCGTTCTGGCAAATTTACGGTAATATACCGGGATTGCTGTGTGAAAGGGGCTAATTGCTCCGTTTACATGAACACTAATAATCTGTTTGTAACTGGACTAGTAGCAAAGCCACATGTAACCACGTCAATGGGAATGAATTGATTTAAATTGAATTTGGATTGCAAGGGGGGGGTTAAACATTTTCCCGATCCGTTCGATAGGACATGAAACACTTGATCGGATTGGAAACTGAAACTGGAGACACAGAAATGGCGTAATGACGTATGACGCACAGAACGAGCAGTTGTTGTTGTTGAATACAGTGTCGTGTCAATATAAATGTCTCCTTCCACTCATCGTCTGACAAGTGCTGCAAGACGGCATCGTCCCATCAGTACAACGCTTCATGAGCTTGTCGTCTGCTAATCAGGACCCCAAATAATAATAATAATAATACATTTTATGTGTAACACACTTTATATTTAAGCAAAAAGTGCAATAGATAAATCTTAAGTCAAGATGGGGAGGATGTATATTCGTATATATATGTGAATATTCATGCAGTGTGCACATCAATCTGATTGCTTTATTTAGCATGCATGTACAAAGCATGCTGGGATTCAACCACTTGACACAAAAGGTGTCGATGTAAACATAGCACAATGATCCAGAAATGCTGGCCACACACTGTAGGATTTATCAAGTTTGCCCATAGGAATTCATGTTTCATGTTCACCGCCGTGAGCCAAAATGTTGCTATGGTTACCGCTGTGTCAATCATTCAGTACGTACACAGAACGATAATTTAGGGGATTCACTCCTGCATTTAAATGCGGTTTTCACTCTTGAAACTTCAGAGTGTGTACATGGCCATTTGAGTCATTTGAGTGTTTAGAAACAAAATTGATGAAACAGTGGTTCATTGGTGGTTTCAAATATGAAATTGTATCATAAGTTTGGTGAACAGCTTTGGAGAATTTGATGTTTCCACATTCAGAGAGACAGAAGCTGAACTTGCATGACTGAAATAGCTGAGGTGTTTCAAAGATGGCCGCCGAGTGAAATTGACTTGCCTGAAAGGAACTTTGAGTTTATCCTCTGTTTTTCTGCATTAAGGATTTCATAAGAGTCCTGATGACAGGACTGTGTCTTTTTGAAGATGGACGCAGCCTCCATTTCACATGTGCTGAGAACTGCTGTGCTGTGTTTTAGGATGCCACTTCTAAAGGATTAGTTCACTTCAGAATAAAAAAATAAATAAAAATCTAAGAAAATAAATGAAAGTTTTTGAGGAAAACATTCCATTATATTGTGACTTCAATGGGGTCCAACGGGTTGAAGGTCCAAATGTGAGTTTCAGTGCAGCTTCAAAGTCTCGACACGATCCCAGACGAGGAATAAGAGTCTTATCTAGACAAACCATCTGCCATTTTTATAACAAAATAAACATTTATATACATTTTAACCACAAATGCTTGTCTTGCACGTCCACGAACCTCACGCTTACGTAATCAGGTTGAAAGGTCACGCGTGTTCCGGTTCAGAAATGCAGGGAAGGGCGAAAAATTCCATCTTATTTTCTCCTCCAACTTCAAAATCGTCCGACATGTTTTATCTTTTATTTATTTACTTGTTTTGTAAAGGCCGTTTGACTTAGTCTTTGCACGTTGGCTTTGTAAACACTAGATCTGTACTTCCGCCACTTCTAAAAGATTAGTTCACTTCAGAATGAAGTGACCTTTCAACGTGATTACGTAATGCGTGAAGCCGTGGATGTGCAAGACATTTGTGGTTAAAAAGTATATACATGTTTATTTATTTTATAAAATGGCGGATGGTTTGTCTAGATAAGACTCTTATTCCTTGGCTGGATCGTGTCGAGACTTTGAAGCTGCACTGAAACTCACATCTGGACCTTCAACCCGTTGGACCCCATTGAAGTCACTATATGGAGAAACATCCTGGAATGTTTTCGTCAAAAAATGTCATTTCTGTTCGACTGAAGAAAGAAAGACATGAACATCAACATCAACATGACGTGGGGGAGAGTAAATGATCAGGAAAGTGAACTAATCCTTTAAAAGTGTCCATAAGCACAGCAGTACCAGGACCATGACAGAACAGAAGAGTTCACGCCATATAAACTACAAGCTTCAGATTGAGTTCATTTAGAGTATGTTTGATAGAAATACAATTCTAGAGGTCTTCTACAAATTAAAACTCGAGTCAGTAACGTTCACAAAATATAAGCATTACACATTAATTACAGCAATTGCTATAGTGTAACCTTATGAAAATTAACCATGGTTTTATTGTAGTATTTGGTGTATTGACTACGATTTGTATTACCACACAAAAAAAAACATAGTTAAACTACTAAAACTTTGTTTCTGTAGCAAAACCATGGTTAATTTGTGGTCACCATGGAATACCTACAAGAACCATGGTTTTTGGGTTTGAATCGTAATAAAACCATGGTTAATGTTTGCAAGGAATCAACAGGGCTAATTACCAAATCCTTAAATTACATAAATAACCATTTCATTTAGCCAATACAATGTGATACACTTCTGAGTGAAAGAATACAACAGCAGGAAATGCAGAATGAGTTTCCCAAATCATCTTAAACCTAGAAACAATCCACTTTGCTTTTGGGAAACGCATCCCAGGATTTGATTGGATCATGGGTATTTGATTACGATTATTATTCATTTGAAGTGTGATGTGTTTTCTTTATAACAATGTGCACTCAGAAATCATTCATAACAAGACCAGTAATATTTATTAAGAAAGTAAACCAAGTTAACTTTGATTGGATCATTTAGTTTTGAATGATGATTTTTTTGGGAACTGGAGGATAATTAAGAGGCTTTTAGCAGCTAGGTAACAATAGCGCGAGTGTTTGTTTGCACACACATTGGACGCAGATGTGAACCGGTCGGTGCTCCAGCATCTGTGCTCAGGATCTGATGTGATGATGCCGAGACGAACAGCGCAGTTGTTATGATGGAAATGGTGAATGTACAAAGACTCATACAGCATACATGTTGGGATGAGTAACAATTCCTGCTTGCTCATCTAATACCAATCAGTGATTCAGAAGGGTAAAAGCTTCTTAAGGCAGCTGAGGAAGCCAATGGAGGCATCACAATAGTTTATTTTGGCACTTTTTGACACTATGGGCCCTATTTTAAGGATCTAAGCACACGCCATGTCCGAAATCCACTTTTGCTAGTTTAACGACGGGAAAAATGGTCGGCGCTCCCGGTGCATGGTCTAAAAGGGTCGTCACTATTCTCTTAATGAGTAATGGGTGTGTTTTGTCCCTATTCTCTTAATGAGTAATGGGTGTGTTTTGGGCGTAATGTGCAATAAACCAATCAGAGTCTCATCTCCCATTCCCTTTAAAAGTTGTGGACCCGCCTATACTAACGCACAATGTGAGCTTGATAAACCTGTACTGTCCGCATGGTCCATGTACTGGAGGAGAACATGTGTTAACTCTTAAGTCATGCTGGAAGCTTGTCATTGATGTGAACTGTCGTCTGAGAGATGCTCAGTGCCCATATGGGGGAATGCAGTGATATCCTGAGAGAATGTGATTTATGACCCGGTCTGCAGTCCTGATCGCTCGCTGTCTGGAACAATCCACGGGCCAATACATCCTGAGCTCAATTACACAGAGATACCAGCGAAAGAACGTCTCAGTCTGCTGCCACAACGCAGTTTGATCTGGTGAAGAACGCCCACTTAGACGGAAAGCGACAGTATGACTGGATTGTAGGTTTCTAAAGTGGCAAAATGTGATGGTGTTTCTTACTTCATCAGAATGAGACGACCACTTGGAGAGTTCCCCAGACTATTAGTCAAAAATTATTAGTTTCTGCAGCAATCCTCATAATGGATCCATGTGTGGCTTTGTTGTTAAAGGAATAGTTCACTTAAAAATGAAAATTCTGTCATCATTTACCAAATTTCTTTCTTCTGCTGAACACAAAGGAAGATATTTTGAAGAATTTCGGTAATCAGACAGTTGATGGACCCCATTGACTTCCATAGTAGGAAAAAAAAAATACTATGGAAGTCAATAGGGTATTTCAACTGTTTGGTTAACGAAATTTATACAGGTTTGTGAAACAACATGAGGGTGAGCATATGATGACAACATTTTCATTTTTGGAACAAATCTTATAATAATACTTATGCTAAAAGGAGCCTTAAAGGGATACTCCACTTTTTTTTAGAAATAGGCTCATTTTACAACTCCCCCAGAGTTAAACAGTTGAGTTTTACCGTTTTCGAATCCATTTAGCCGATCTCCGGTCTGGCGGTACCACTTTTAGCATAGCTTAGCATAGATCATTGAATCGGACAAGACCATTAGCATCTAATGAACTTTGAATCAAGAAAGTTTTGGCTAAAACTAGGGCTGTCAAAAGATTAATCGCGATTAATCGCATCCAAAATAAAAGTTTGTTTTTAATAATATGTGTGTGTGTACTGTGTATAATTAAATTTGTATATATAAATACACACACATGCATGTATATATTTAAGAAAAATGTGTTATTTATATATATATAAAAAAATATTTATATATAATATAAACTATATAAATATAAATACAGTATATGTATGCAAATATTTCTTAAATATATACATGCATGTGTGTGTATTTATATATACAAAATAATTATACACAGTACACACACATATATTATGTAAACACAAACTTTTATTTTGGATGCGATTAATCGCGATTAATCTTTTGACAGCCCTAGTTAAAACTCAACTGTTTAATTTTGGGGGAGTTGTAAAATAAGCCTATTTCCAAAAAAAGTGGAGTATCCCTTTAAAAACAATAGTTCAACTCTATATCCTCAGGTGCATCAGGGTAACACCAGCTATAATAAAATGGCATGTCAAACAGAAATGTGTCAAGGTACTTAAATACCTTCATGATGTTGAAGCTGTTTTTACCTAATGTCACAGTGTGGGAGAAGTCATATCTTTCATAAACCTTCTTATCCATATTTAGATTTTTGCTACTTGGACAAATTCCTACAGGAATGCATCAAGCGATTGGATATCACTCAGAAACGTGCAGACTTAATACATAGATAATCAGATATGATGTTTCTGTCTCATTTAAAACTCTGAATTTAGTGATGAACCGACGTGAATTTTTTTTCTTACATAAACACCAAATCGAAAATATAGTTTATTTAATAATCACATTTTTTTTATTTTTTTTCATTTTTTTTATTTTTTTTTATCAACACTCAAATAAAAACTTAGTTACATAAAAAACTTAAATTTCACATAAGGCAGTTTTTATACGACCTTTTAATTACATAATTGTGTTTCTACTCCAGTTAATCCAATTCGTAATTTCGTTAGATGGTTGCTATAATAAAACCTTGTTTTCATGAAAGATTTATTCAAATATATGTTAAATAATGAAGACCTCATTAACAGGTTAAGTAAAAATATAATGAATATGTAATATAGTGCATATATTTAGTAAAATGCTCCTTTCTAGAGTTATTTATTCTAACTAACAAGGTAGGTAAATATAACGTTACGCAACATTGTTAACAAGCTGTTTTATTGACGTCTTTCCACGGTTGAAACACTGAGCGATTACAAGTTGTACTGTTTCTTCCAACATACCTTCTGATGTTCATTCATGTGTGTTTGTGTTATAACTAGTTGTAAAGAGGAAGATCTTGGGATTTATGAATCAATAGATATAGAAGAAATTGAAAAATCAATATTGTCAACGTTATGATAATGTTATCCACGTGGTGTGCAGGAAAAAGATGCAAAACAATTTCAGCCGAAACTTTTTTTTTCTTTCTTTTTTTTTCTATTTTTTCAAAATATTTGATGCCATCAACTCAAATCCAGTGATTATTGTAGCATCTTAGAAACATAACAAATGAGATTTAAGCTTATTGATTTCAATCTGATTGTGTGCCAGAGGCTCGGTAAATAGACGGAGACTTAGGGGCTGTTTACAAGACACCGTTTTCAAACAAAAACGTAAAAAAATGTATGTGTCTTGGCCATTCATTTACACGACAACAGCGTTTTGGGTGCCCTTCAACTTTTGAAAACGGGTTTAAAAGTGCACGTTTTTGAAAATGGTCTTTGTGTAAACGACAAAAACGTGAATCTGTGAAGACGATGACGTCATGCACATGCATATTACGTGTTCAGTCTACAGTGTTTCATCGCCATCTACTGGCCTGGCAGCAGAATACAGCGTTTTTAGCCGTTTTCACGAATCCGTGTGAATGGGGATTATTTTGACAATCTGTATACGGAAAACTCAAAGGTAAAACTTCTCCGTTTTAAGCATATCGTTGCCATGTAAACGTACCATAACATCTCTTTCATACACCTTGCATTTCTCCTCTTCGAGCTTGTGACGCAGTGTAAACTGTAGTGTGTAAGCGCCCTGGACTCACCTGTTGCTTCATGTCAGCGTAGGTCTTCTCTGAGTTGAGCTCCACTTGCTTCTTAAAGTTCTCCAGTGCGTTCTCAGCCTGATGGGCCTGATGTCTCTGACTGTCCCGAGCACGAACCAGCTGCTCATCTTTATCCCTACAACACAAAACACACACAAACTGGGTCACCCAGTGACTGATACACACGAATATCCATGTGCTTGCATTATTCGGTAACACTTTATTTTACAGTGTCATTGTTACATATGTTACATGTAGTTACTATAGTAATAACTATAAATTATGCATAATTACATGCAACTAACCCTCAACCAAACCCTAATCCTACCCTAACCCTATAGTAAGTACATGTAGTTACTTAATATTACTCAGTACTTAAATGTCTAATTACACTGTAACAATGACACCTTAAAATAAAGTGTAACCCATTATTCTTAAGAGTAAGAACAGAGAGAAAGTAGAGTGAAACCCATAACTGAGACGGGAAACACGTCACATAAAAACATCATGTTGTGCTTTATACTTATTGTTTATCAGCTGATTGGGGAAGTGTTTTATGTTCACACAGAGAACTTCAGCACACAAATGTGTGTCGACGCAAAACAAACAGCGTCTCAGACTCATGTCTGACAACAACGCTGAAACGTAACCGCCAAAAGAGCTGTCAGTTGCAAGCCAGACTGCAACAAAGAGCTTGTCAACCTGCTTTCACTGTCTATATCCGTGCATGTGTGAGGATGTGTGTGAGGCACATCTCGCCCTCCGTTTAAAAGGGTGTAATTACTGTGGTAATTACCTTAAATTGAAAGAACAATTCAGAAACTACATATTAGTTCTTCATCAAACAACACATCCAAAAAGCCACTGACAGAACAATATCAAAGAGGAAACATGACATCAGACATTTAATGTGAGGAATTGTTTTTGTTATAACACATATTTTGTTTAGGGATGCGCGATATATCGGCCACCATATCGGTATCGGCCCGATGTTTGTTCATTTTTAATGTTATTGTTATCGGCCTGATAAGAAAAATTTAGCCGATATATTAAAGCCGATAAATAATGTATTGTTTCCTTCAACTTGATGGTTTTGAATTGCTTGAAATATGATGGAAATCACTTTGGAAAAAGGAAAATACGGATCAGTGTGTTTGGGACATGGATTTTAACGCTGAGACTTTTGTTTTTGTAATCAGGCTCACAAAAATTATATAAAAATTTGGATTTAGATTTATCGGCCAATATATCGGTTATCGGCTTTCAAATATAAAGAATTATCGGTTATCGGTATCGGCCAACATTTTCATATCGGTGCATCCCTAATTTTGTTAATAATGATTTATAGTAATAACTATACAATAATAATGATAATATTTTTACACAATTCTCCACGCACACAAAACATACACATAAAAACACGCTCTCTAAATGAACATCATCAGATCATCCTTCTTTAGTTATCGTCTCATTTAGCACACACATGAAAAACAGACATAACAATAAGAGGAAATTAAAAACAAAACAACTGCAACAAAAAAAAAAGAAAAGTTGGGGACCTTTTTTCTTTTTCTATGGCCTCTTTTCTGTGTAATTTTGGTCTCTCTCATGTTTGACATCAAAAGATCTAGAAATTGTTTCTCCCGGACTGTTGTGTAGTCTGTAATTATTAATCTGTCTTGCAACATGAATGCCTTCAGGGCAGAGCAAACACAAAAGAGCCTTCTGCACATCTCTGTTGTGGAGCAACCAGCAGACACAAAAAAAAAAAAAAAAAAAAAAACACTGGAAGAAAGAAAGAAAGAAAGAAAGAAGAAAACAGGCGTCTAAACAAGAAAGAAACAAGAAAAAGACGAAGCCACAAAAATAGCACTCTCTGAACACTCAGAGCTCCAGAGAGAAGAAAGAGCAGCTCGCTGAGAGGAAGAGAGGATTAGTTAGTTAGTGCTTCGTTTATATGTGTCTATCTGTCTTTAAGGTGTAGTTCATATGTTACAATAACACCAATCACATATTCCATTAAACATGCTCAACAAAACTGCTCCGTTTCTCTTTCTTTATATGTTTCTCTTTCTTTATATGTCTATGTATGTAACCTTTGCTGTTTGCTGTGTGACCCGGCCCTTACTTTGTCTCTGAAACAACTTTACTTTTTGATTGACGTGACGTCAAAGCCCTCTTTCTCAAACCCTCCCCTCTAATTACACACATTTCTAGTGAAAAAATACTAAATTACGCTGGACGACGTTCCTCTCATTACTTTAATGCAATGCATGTTAAAAAAATGCATAGTTCATTCAAAGCGTACTTATCTGATAGTTAATAATTTGTAGCAGTAAATGAAGAGATGTCTCATCGATCGCAAGTTCAGTATGGAGTACCACAAGGCTCAGTACTAGGACCGTTGCTTTTCATCCTGTACATGCTACCCTTGGGTTATATCATTAGGTATATCTCAACTGGTGGGATTTGACCTTACATAATGAACTGTTATGTTTTTATTACCTTAGAATGAGCCATTTCTATCAACACACACCGCGGGTCCCCTTACATCGACATGTTTCTACGGTGGCCCTAAACGGACAAACGTGTTTCGTCACTATGTTGTTCTTCGTGCAAAGAAGCTATAGCTAAAGTCAGCGAATAAACACTGACACATGTAAAGGTTGATCTTCTGGGTTGTATGAAGGTGTGCAGTGCTGTGAGAAGGCAACAAAGCCTGACCGAGGGTGTGTAAGAAGAGCAGACAGTTCGTCACCATCCGTCACAGAGAGAAGTGAGATGAGAAGGACAAATAAAGCAACGCGGCAGGGAACGGGGAATGCCAGCTCCGCAGAGGTTTGAGCTCGGAGAAGAGTGGAAGACGAGCAGACTCAAATTAAAGATGTGCCGTCAAACCAGAGGAAATCCTTCTCATCCTGCACTCTTTAAGGGGATTTTTTTTGGGGGGAAAAAGCAGAAGGAAGGGACTTAAGGAAAGGGCGACAGTGCTTCCGCCTAGCCACAAGTCAGACAAGGAGGGTCAATTTTCCAAACCTCCTTAACCACAGGACGCCTCCAATGTGGAGAGCAGGACGCTTCGATGGGGAGCTCGTACTGTAAATAAGACTGGAGAAGATGCTGCTAATTCAAACGCTATGGCCACACAAACGCACCCATTCATTTTCATTCAGGCTGAGTTCAACCCGTCAGACGCTGAGTCTCTGGCACACACACGGCCTCAAGGAACCTGGGCTCGTGACCCATGAAGGACGCCACAATAAACACGCTTTTATGATTATTTTTAGATTTATGCTGACTCAGCGATAACATAAGTATAATAATGAGCCATGCATTTTGGCGAAGATCTGCTAAAATTAGAAAACATAAAAAAACAAGCCTTTATATATATATATATACAGATTATAAAAGAACCAATCCTAAATTTCACCAGACACAAAATTAGAAGAAAAACAAACTCTCAACAGAACTACCATGATTCTTAAGAGGATATGGACATTTTTTTTTTTTTTTTTTTTTTTTTTTTTTGAGGAGCAGAACATTGTTATAATACAATTAAAGCACTAATAAAGATTCCAAATGATCCAAAAGCACAAAATATCCTGTTGAAAATCCAGTTTATCCAGCAGGATCTTTCCGACATGAATTGATTCTTGTTCGATCTCGTTGGGAGTCTATCAATAAATTATGAAAGTAACTAGAGATATCACTGCTTAATTGTATATTGGCTATAATAATAAGTGCAAGTGTAATTAAAGAACTGAGTAGTAATGATTAACTACATGTACTTGCTATAGGGTTAGGATGTAGATTAGGGTTAGTTGCATGTAATTATGCACAATTTATAGTAATTACTATATTAACTACATGTAATGTGTAACAAGAGCACTGTAAAATAACAATAATGTTGAATATATTGTATATTTTCAATATATCATGGAGCATCTGCATGAAGGAAGTCGTGAGGCTAAAGAGCTTTACATACGCGGCATCTTCACATTAGACTCCCACTTGGCCAACATCAGTCTCTCTGGACGTGGGCTATAAACACACTGGGAGAGACATATGGATTCCAGGTGGATTACACCTCTCCACACCAGTGCGAAGCCAAAGGCCGTCCACTCCATGAGCTCATCATGACGGAATGATAACACATCCAGACCCAGATCAAAGCTGGGGCCCGAAAAAGAGGCAACACATTAAAGCCAGAGGGAAAACTCAAAGCTGAAATTTTCAAAAAGAGGAGAGCCTCATTCCTCTGTCCCCAGAGAGCCAGAAACGCACAGAAACAGTCTCGCACATGCAAAAATACATTTGTCCTTCGTGTCAGAAGTAGCGCGAGCGATTGAAGTGCATCAGAAATAGAACGAAGTTTACTGTCGGGAATTTATCAAGTGTAGACAGCATCACTGATTATAATGGGTTTTATTTGCATTTGTCGCGTCGCACACACTTAAAGTGTAGACAGCATCACTGATTATAATGGGTTTTATTTGCATTTGTCGCGTCGCACACACTTAAAGTGTAGACAGCATCACTGATTATAATGGGTTTTATTTGCATTTGTCACGTCGCGCACACTTAAAGTGTAGACAGCATCACTGATTATAATGGGTTTTATTTGCATTTGTCGCGTCGCGCACACTTAAAGTGTAGACAGCATCACTGATTATAATGGGTTTTATTTGCATTTGTCACATCGCACACACTTAAAGTGTAGACAGCATCACTGATTATAATGGGTTTTATTTGCATTTGTCGCGTCGCACACACTTAAAGTGTAGACAGCATCACTGATTATAATGGGTTTTATCTGCATTTGTCGCGTCGCGCACACTTAAAGTGTAGACAGCATCACTGATTATAATGGGTTTTATTTGCATTTGTCGCGTCGCGCACACTTAAAGTGTAGACAGCATCACTGATTATAATGGGTTTTATTTGCATTTGTCGCGTCGCGCACACTTAAAGTGTAGACAGCATCACTGATTATAATGGGTTTTATTTGCATTTGTCACATCGCACACACTTAAAGTGTAGACAGCATCACTGATTATAATGGGTTTTATTTGCATTTGTCGCGTCGCACACACTTAAAGTGTAGACAGCATCACTGATTATAATGGGTTTTATCTGCATTTGTCGCGTCGCGCACACTTAAAGTGTAGACAGCATCACTGATTATAATGGGTTTTATTTGCATTTGTCGCGTCGCGCACACTTAAAGTGTAGACAGCATCACTGATTATAATGGGTTTTATTTGCATTTGTCGCGTCGCGCACACTTAAAGTGTAGACAGCATCACTGATTATAATGGGTTTTATTTGCATTTGTCGCGTCGCACACACTTAAAGTGTAGACAGCATCACTGATTATAATGGGTTTTATCTGCATTTGTCACGTCGTGTCGCCTTGTGTTCAGCCGTTTCCTGGGCAACCACTGTTTCTGCTGCTCCTAAAGCGCCTCCTGCTGGCACCTCTTTATAAACAGCATCATTTTGTGCAAACCTGTATTAATACTAGTGTGGATTTTTTTCTACAATATTCACTCATGACAGTAAAATAGGGCATTCTAAGTCAATCTACTGCAGTATTTCCTCTCACAATCAGTAAAAAATGTGATTAACACCCAGTCATGCTTGGAAAAAAAAAAAATACCGTCATATACCGTGAAACCGGTATAATTTTGAAAAATACTGTGATATGGATTTTTGGTCATGGGCAGTTCACTGATGCCACTTTTACAGCAATTTCACACTAATGCAATAAAGGAAAGACATGAGACTATTGGTGTGTTAAAGTCAAGTCGGATAGATCGTATTTACGAGTTAAACACACATGAACGGCACCACGAAGGCATAATTATGAGTGAACAAAGACATGGTGGATGTAATGGATGCAACATGTATATTCATAGTAAATATGTAGAAATGGATGTAACTAATTGTACAATTACGATAGGATATGTAATGGTTAAATTTACAGCACCTGCATAAATTGAATAAAAACTTAAAGCAAAAACACGGCTTATGCACATTCCTTGCTCATTATTTTGTAGAAAAGGTACGTAGCCATCTCGCTTTGACCAAAGTCGTAAATAACCAACATGAATGTATTGCAGATATCATTAATTCAAGATTTTAAAGTACAACTTAATTCGAGAATTTATTCTGATTCAAGGGGAATCAGAATGCCAAATCCTGACTGACGAGATGTGGAGCTGGGGAGGGAGGAGGGTAATTCGCTCCTGAGAAACGCGATAGCGGCTGATAATACTGAAGGAGCTTATATATGTATACAGTGATAGGCGCCGTATTCCTATAGGTAGACGTGGATCAGCTGAGAGTCACTGATGCGAGCTCGACTAACGTGATCTGCCAGAACTGATGCCACACTTGATTGCAATGAACTTGACTTGGTATTGGGTTCCGGAATTAAAAACTCAGTTATTTTCTCCAAATTGAGAAAATGATTTTTAACGCTCACTTATAAACCCTTAAAGAGTTCCAATGTTGTTAATCAACGGTATATGCTTTTGTTTAAAGCTATCTGTTTGCATTAACTTATTGCTTTTAAATAACCAGCTAAATGCGCAGTGAAAAACTACATTACCCATGATGCACCGCAAATGACCAATCAATATAATCAAGCTGATTCTCGCGTCAATATGATTCTCGCCTTGCTGTCAAAATACTTAAATATTTGCATTTTATTTGACATGCATATTTTTGCAGTAAACTGAAAATTGTTTCTATAGATATAATCGACAACTTTCAATTAATAGTTTTCGGTTACACTTTATTTTAAGGTGTCATTGCTACAGTGTAATCATATATTTAAGTACTGAGTAATAATAATGCACTTACTATAGGGTTAGGGTAGGATTAGGGTTTGGTTTAGGGTTAGTTGCATGTAATTGTGCGTAATTTATTACTACGGTAAGTACATGTAACAAGGACACTGTAAAATAAAGTGTTACCTAATTTTCTTTCTATCATTTTTTATTTGATTGTCATTCAGAATGCATGATGGTTTTGTAGTTCTTTCCCTCGTTAAGTACACTGTATTGTTTATTTTCTTCAAATACAAGTTTGTAGGGTTGTGATTCACCTTATAGCTCATTGGCTTTGTTCATGACTTCAAAAAAAACCCTACCAGAGCCAACGCCAACACCCTCTTGACAAAAGTCTTTAATGCACAAAACGATTACCGGACAGCACTTTCTAAATGAAATGCATGATGAGGTCTGGTCGAGTGAATGCAACATAACACTGATATCAGTCCAGTAAGCAGTAAGCCAGTTTTCCACTGCAAACACAGTTCAGGATCATGAAATCAACATGCAGCTTCTGTGCCAGCTATATGCTTTTTTTTCTTCTTCTTTCAGACTGCCTGCATGCTGTCGAAATTATTCACTTCGACAGGCTTTGATGGTGAGGAAATATCTGGCAAGAGTTTGTGAAATCTGACTGCTAAACTGCTAAAAGGTTTGTTTTATTCTTTTAAATTTGGAAATGACCCAAATAGACATGCATTTACTTATTTGACCCACATTTTCTGGGTCATGATGGTGTTGATTTGCGATTGTCGCGACGGTGTGGACCACCAGGGGTGTGTGTTGCTGAATCAGTGTGTGACTCTTGGGTGGGATTACACTCAGGGACGCCTCTTAATTAATGTCATTCCCGATGCTAAAGACACATGCAGTGACACACACCATAAGCACTCCTGCTTTAAGTGTGGGCCGATTATTCAACGATGTGGTTTGCGTACGATACAAGAAAACAACATCTGCATCCCTTTAAAACTTCCAGAGGAAATTCCAAACATGAGGAATTTGTTCTTCGTATGCAGCTTCGCACAGAAAGGTTATTCCTGTGGATCAGTGTGTTTGTGTGGCGCCCCCTACAGGACGATGCTGATGGTATGCATGTAATGCTCTGTGGAAAGTGTGACTGTGTTGGATTTAAATGCTTTCAGATGCATGAACCAGCGGGCTGTTTTCTCCATTCATACGCCTCCCGTTTCTCTCCTAGCAACAGCCCTCTCTCTCAATGTGTTTTTGGACACTTTGGATTCATTAATTTATAGTAATGCTTCAGAACATCAGGCATGTGTTAGACACACATGTATGCAGGCCCATAACTCATAAACAATGCGAAGTTTAAAAAACAAAATAGTGCAGATAATCGCAAAGAAGTAAAAACAGATGAGGGGAATGAAAGTGTGTGTTCTTGTCACATACGCAGCTGAACGTCACGTGCCTGGTAACTTCTCTGTGTGTTTAGGCGAGTTGCACAAGCATCTATTTGAATCAACTTGGCAGATCAAAGCGGAGATCAGATTTCAATCATCTTATCCACAATCAAAAATGAAAGCTTCTGCACAGCAACACATGTGAATTGTTTACTGCCAAGAGCAATCCTGCAGATTTTCAATCAAATACAACTCGAGAAGAAACTCATCCTTATGCTGAGATGAGGGGTCATGCGTGTTTCTTCAACATGTTTGATCCACTTTGCAACTAAGAAAATAAACTCTTGCACTTTCACTAGTTTAGATCATTTGTCCAATAACAATGAAGAATTTTTCTGAAACATTATGAACATTTCCCAAATTAAATTTCTGGAACAAAATGACGAGTGTCTTCGTCTTGCTAAGGCTAATTCCATATCTAGTATTGTATTCTAAACCAAAAATAAATGAATAAATTAACTTATTAAAATTGCCTCACACTTTTTGAATAATTTGACAAACCCTTTATAGGAAATTATTAAAAAAAATTGTTTTTGTTTATGCTGAAATAGCACCTGAGACTGTATAAAATGTATGTGAATAATTGTATACAAATTAAATAGTTGATGCTTATTTCACTCTTACATTAGCAGTTTTTAAACACTAAATAGATTTAAAAAATGAATAGTAACACAATACATACAATTTATTTGAAAAGTAGGCAAAATAACTTATTTAGGCATTGAATTTCAAATAAGTTTGTTTTTTTAAATGAGACTTTTATATAAAAACAATAACAAAAGGTAGAAATTGTATATATAAAGAAGCAAAAAAATTAAAAGTGATAATGTGACCATAGTTGAAGAAACACCTTCATATTCATTGTCTGGAAAAACTTAAGAGACTTTAAAAGATTATTATAGCTAACAATATATCTAATATCGATGTCTTTAAATGAATAATGGCAACTTTTTATGTACAGTGCTTCCCATACATTGATCATCAGCATTGACCGCCACGAATAGATTTCAATGCTTCCCATTCATTAACTAGAATTTATTTAAACTTCTCATAATAACATAAAAGGTCTTTAATGTCGTGTTTTGCGCCATTGCTGTCAAAAAAACTAACATCTAAAGTGTGATTAGGCTTTGTGTTTGCTTGCCAAAATAAAACTAGTTTTCTGCCAAAATAAAAGCTCGACTGCAGTTTCCGTCAAAATAAATGTTAACATAATATTAAAACATTATTATTATTAGTAGTAGTAGTAGTAGTAGTAGTATGTAGTGTATTGACTGAGACACTATATCATAGCTAAAAAGAGGTTTGAGCCCCTTTTAAAGTTCAGGTACAAGTCAATGCACACTTTTTCTTTGTTCAGTTTGCACACTGGACATGGGTTGGAGCTAATAATTGTGAACTAACACCAAATGTATGCATCCCAGGCCTGATATTAAACCATTATGCATTTTTACACCAATATTGTATTAAACTGACAGGTAGCATGCATTGCATTGCATTGTGGGATATAATGTTTCATGCAGTGTGCAAATGTAGTAGGTCACCCAGACATGCAAACAGAAAGTTCATACACTCGGCATAATGCAAAAATAGTAGGAGTAGTATGCCATTCCAAACACACCCTAAAAACGGACTCTCCCTGGCTCGGAGCATCAACACAGACTGACAAAAATACATATCTGTCAGCATGGGATTGTGGCAAACACACAAAGAATAGTACTTTGAAAGGTGAATAGTACTTTTATAATCTTCACAGGAGTTTCCAGGAACAGGTAAACCAAGAAAACGCAACCTACACAGTGCGTAACTTAAACGAGACCGGACAAACACTGAGTGAAGGTGATCAGCTTAAATACCCATGATGATGAACTAAATGACGAACAGTTGTGATGAACATGGTTACTGATGAGTGGCGGGAATGAGAACAAAGGAAACATGACTGAAGACAAACAAACTAAGGGGCTTTTTTCAACAACACCGTTTTCAACTAAAAACGTACAACTTTCTAGACGTTTTGGCCGTTCGTTCGTTTACACGTCACCGGCGCCTGAACACACAAACTTTTGAAAACGGGTTTCAAAGTGCAAGTTTTTGAAAACAGTCTCCGTGTAAACAATACAATCGTGAATCTCTGAAGACGATGACGTCATGCGCATGCGTATTACGTGTTCAGTCTACCGTGTTTCATCGCCATCTACTGGCCTGGCAGCAGAATACAGCGTTTTTAGTCGTTTTCGCAGATCCGTGTGATCGGGGATCGTTTTGACAATGTCTGTGAGCGGGAAAACTCAAAGGAAAAACTTCTCCGTTTTAAGCATATCGTTGCCTTGTAAACGTACCTTAAATGTCCATGAAAGTGAAACTAACTGAACACAAACGTGACAACATCACAACACACAGGCATTAATTAGCCTCTTCTATGTCTGTAGGAGCTCAGCAAAAACGCATGTTTTGGTAGAGATTTGCACAAATACAAATGATGAGTTTAATCTGCACTTCATCCAGGGAATGCAACACTGTCGTCTTCAAAACGAGGACGAGTTTAGGGCCAGCTGGTTTATTTTCTTGCCTATTCTTATCCTCCGTCTGATCCAGCGGGACTGCAGTGATTAGCCCGTTTGATGTTGGCCTCTGAACCCCCAGGGATGTGCCCCCGGACTGGGCCGAAGCCGAGACTCAAAGAGATCCGCAGCTGCAGACGTGGGACAACATAGTCGGGCCAAGCACAGATCCCTGTGGCACTCCCCTCATGCGAGTTTACGCTTGCAGTCACGCCGCATTTTAAGACAAACATATTGTCCTGCCATTTGCAGTGATGGGAACTGAGTTGGCCTGTGTATGTGACTCTGCTGTTTGCGAAATGTGTGCTTAAATAGGGATCGATGCAAAGCAAGCATGAAAGGAAATAAACCTGGTTCAGCTCCAAGAAGTTCTGTATCACTTTCGCCAAAATAACATCTAAAGTGTGAACATTCAGAGCACAATTGTTTGTCATGTATATGCATTTCCTCTGATGCTCATGACAAGACAAGAGCTAACTTTTTTTTCTTTTTCAAGTGCGATAGCTCACTATGGCATTTCCATAGCAACGGAAAGTTAAACAATGCACCGATTCTCATTTGCATTGGGAAGGGGGAGCCTCTTTTGATGGGAAGGGGGATCGGGACAAACAAACAGCACACCAGCTGCTTGTGTCTGCATGCATATACATGTTTAAATTCACATGTGCATATCAAAAGGGCACGCAAAAGCTTCAATATGCAACAAAAATGATGCAAGCCATGCTAAATATTACATACATTTCCTTTCTGTCACACATACGCGTGTGGAAGTGTGTCCAACAAGCCAGCATATAATGCGGCGAGCAGCCAGCATTTTATGCGGTTTCATCTCGTTTAAATTTCTCCGCTCATCCTCTGATCTCTGCTATCAAGCGTTGCTCTCTTGATGTGTGCGCTGGCTGGCTGTTTGAAGTTCAGCGCTGACTTTAAAGCGGCCAAAAGACCCTGAACGGCAGGTAGGAACCAGACCGGGGATCCTGGGTGCTCGTTAGCCCAATGACTGTTTAATTAGCTCGATGAGGACCGCGGCGTAAATGCGCCTGCCTATTGACACAAATGGGCATCTGTGTTGTTCATTGCTCATGCGGGGCTAATTTATTCATCCTCAGCCGTGTGTCTGGCGCACTAACACGTACGTCAGATAAAGGCA
This sequence comes from Squalius cephalus, assembly GCF_949319135.1. Taxonomy (NCBI): domain Eukaryota; kingdom Metazoa; phylum Chordata; class Actinopteri; order Cypriniformes; family Leuciscidae; genus Squalius; species Squalius cephalus. The sequence continues at coordinate 63,313,538 of NC_137122.1, read as the reverse complement.
CTCGTTTCATCTCGACACTTTAAAGCAACGGCATAGGGGGGGAAAAAAACACAATTCAGCAGATGAAAGGAAGCGCTGTGCTGTACAGAACAAGACATGCAAAACGTCCTGGAATGGTTTTAAATTACATATGTGCCAATGACAGTCAGACCTGATTTCTTTCGTTTAATAGCTGTCCTATTTCAGTGCTTTTTTTTTTTTTTTTTTTTTTTTTACAAAAGAGCCAACAATAAACTGCCGGGAGGTTCGTTACTAAAAATGTATCATTTGTGATGCAAAAAAATAAAATATTGTAGCAACCTTCATGTTAGATCAGGAATCAACATTGAATTCAACCTGTCCTGTATTATACTAATAATTGATAATAATACAAAACCTTTGGTGCTAAAGACATCCTAATTCAGTATATTACACTAGAGCATTTCAGTAATGATGTATTTTTGTGGGTCAACCTGGAAGTCAGCATCACACTGGTTTCCCTCGACAAAAGGATTTTTCCACTGGCTGTTGGATTATTGTGGAAAATAACTGTCTATGTTGCTGAAAGGGATGTGACCAACGAAACTGTATGATTCTTACATGTTTTGTTCATCGTGATTATCTTCTCAAATGAACATAACATGTATGAATTTTGAAGCCTAAATACTAAGTAAAGCGCTAAACAACAAACTACACCACGGTCGCACTCCAAAAACAGCATCATTAAGCTTTCAGCAACTGAGTTAAGGCCCGTTCACAACAAGGAAGATAACAATAAAGATGGAGTTCTAAAAATCGTTTTCAGTATTTCAGATGGTCTTCGTTTAGCAGTCACACTCAGGGCCTTCCCGGTCAGAAGTGACCGGACACCTAAAAATGAAACTTCCTCCATCCCAGTAAAAACCAATGCAATTTATTTTTGTTCTATAATATTTATTGATTTAATTTAGTATTTTGAGACAATTTGATTGAACTTATTAATTTTTATGCAATATTTATAGTCCATTTTTTGCCATTGAAAATAATGTTGTTGTTTTTTCTTTTTTTTTCTTTCTATTTTCGGTTAAAATAGAGACTAGGCTTTCAGAAAAAAATAAAATAAAAAAAAATAAATCAATTTATTAAACATAAAATTAAATAAATAATGTTATTGCATGGGTTTACCACTAGATGCCTGTAATAGCTCTAAATGGAGATGCTTGTGAATTCTAGTTGTTTTTGGACCAAATTACTTACTTTTAAGATGTGGATTGAATGTATTTTTTTAGAAATTCTCAAATAATACTTTTTGCCAAGGTTTATAACATTTTATAAATTATTATTTTAATAATTTTAATAATTATTATATTAATTATATATTAATTATAATTATTAATTATGTTATGTTTTTCACTCTTGATGTTTTAGAGTTTCACCCCTTCATTGCTGAGCACTTTTTTTCTGCATCGTGGCCAATTTGTAGCGAATTTTTGTGTTTTTGTCAATTTCCCATTAATTTCCTATGGGGGTCATTTTTGACCGAAGACCGAAATCGTGACTAATTTTTTTACGACCACTTAGCATGCTCGGATCATGAACTCAATTTTTTTTGTGTGTTCACATACCTAATGCCAGAAAAGTCACAAAGTTTCGTAACATTCCAATGAAGCTGTGATTTTTAAAAATTCAAAACAGATTTTTTTGTAATCTGAATTTATTGGTGTGTATGTGTATAAAAGTGTGTTTGTATGTGTGTGTGTGTGTGTGTGGGTGGGTGTGAATTTTTTGCACTCTTGATGTTGTAGAGTGTCACCCCTTTACTGCGGTGTACTTTTTTTTAGAATCGTGGCCGATTTGTAGATTGTACAGACAAAAATTCAGAGAATTTTTGTGTTTTGTAAATTTCCCATTCATTTCCTATGGGTCGGTCATTTTTGACCGAAGACCATGAGTGTGACTATTTTTTTTACGACCACTTAGCATGCTCGGATCATGACCTCAATTTTTTTTTGTATTCACATACCTAATGCCATAAAAGTCACCAAGTATCATAACCTTCCGATGAAGCTGTGATTTTTTTAAAATTCAAAACAGAAAATTATTCGGTCAGAAGTGACCGAGGACCATCTGAGGGCTAAAGAATAGCAGAGTTCACACCACAGCTGTAACGATAACGATATAGAGAAACGATATCATAGGGATCACTTTCAGAAAGATTTTTTTTCCAGCGGTCGAACGATAAAAACACTGACAACCAATCAGAATCCATTCTAATTTAAGGGCTTGCGCATTTAAAATGGCAGACGACATTATGGAGAAGATAATCGCCGAGGTCCAGAAAAATCCAGCACTGTTTGACAAGTCAAGGCTCTTTTCAAGAAAATGGATATGGAAAACAATCGTTCATACACTCTGAATAAATGGTGAGAAGTATTAACGTTACCTCAGGTATCGACAACATTGCCTTGCTTCCTTTGAAGTTGCGATGAAAAAGACTAGGTGTTGTTTTTATTCCACAATATTGAATACGTCGCCTAAATTCACTGTTAGATTATTAGCTTGATTACACTAGCTTCACTCTAAACATAGTATGCTGAAGATATCGGCTGGTTAAAGCAACAAGAACAGCAAAAACATGTTCAATGACGTTGAACACACTTTGAAACCGCAGCACGCGAGCTTAGAATAAACAGACCGTTATCGTTCGTTGGTGCGAACGCAAATATAGTTATCGTTCTTGGTGTGAACGGCCCTTTAGAATAGAATTGAGTTAGAGTAGTTTGCAAGAGCGTGATTATAAACACAACAAGGCTGTGAAATTGGACAAGTGATGAGTTTACCTGTTCGGTGTGGTGACATTTAATGCCCCCGACATCCTTTGTAGTCCTATTTAGCCATTTGTTAGCAATCGCCTTTTTTACTGAAGTATTTTATATCATGGAATAAAACCTGGAAATATCTTGAGCTTGTGTTCATCACAGGCCTTATTTCAGCCATTAAACCAAAAACCCATTCAAATAACCAATTGACTCCAGGACAAAGGATCTGGAAGTGCTAAAATGCTAACTCGTTTCAGGTTTTGGACTACAAAAATATATAATAGTCATTCCAGACTATTGGATCATGACATGACAAAAATCCTTCAGTCATAACTATATTTCGGTAACACTTTACAATAAGGTTCATTAGTTAACATTAGATAATGTATTTGCTAACATGAACTAACAATGAACAAAACATTTGTTACAGTATTTACTAATCTTTGTTAATGCTAGTTAATAAAAATCCAGCTGTTCATTGTTTGTTCATGTTAGTTCACAGTGCATTAACTAATGCTAACAAATACAACCATTGATTTTAATAATGTATTAGTAAATGTTGAAATTAGCATTAACTGAGATTAATAAATGCTGTAGAAGTATTGTTCATTCTTAGTTCATGTTAACTAATGAACATTATTGTAAAGTGTAACCTATATTTCTTATTTTAGTTTTAGTCGGCTAGTGACCAATCACTGAAAATACTGAGTTTTATTAAGCGTGCACTTTGACTATGATGGGGAACTTTCTTTGCTCGCTTTCTGTAAATAGTTTATCCTTTAAATTTACAGTACAGCTTCCTCTATTGCTTTCAATCCCAAAAAATGTGTTGATGAAAAGTGATGCAAAGCGACGAAAAAAACAAATCTGAAAGTGTGTCAATTCTTGTAAAATTCAGTCCCAAGTCTTGTGCTCCAGGCGACGATGATGTCACATGTCCACTGGCGGAGTTAATGACTGAAATCCAATTAAATGTGTGGTTGCTGCCAAGAGTGCGTGATAAACCAGGACAAGGGCCAAACAAACAAACAAACAGCAAATAATGAGCTCATCAAGTGGGCTGAATCCAACCTGATGTCATTCTTCAACCTAAATGGAAGTTTTCCACCAATGTTTGGACAATGTAAATAACCTCACATCTGTGCCTGGTGGGTGCGTTATACATGGCAAGCAGTTTTGGGATTGAGTAATGATGCAGTTGTTTGACCATTAATGCAGACATGTTGGTCTGCTTTTCTGAAAACACCTGTAATTACTGATAAAAAGTAACTTAACAAAAGTCAAGGGTCAAGAGTCCAACTAAAGCAAACACTGATCACCATAATGGTGACCTCAAACTAAACATTTTCAACCAACATCAACATCTAAACCTCTGCTAATTCTCAATAAGAGCTTCTGTAGACGTCTGACAGAAATAAAGTCAGTCTGGTTAGTAATAAGTGAAGCTGGTAATGCTGTTTGTGGAGTTGTTTAATCAGATCTTCACAGATTTAATGTCTTTTATCTTCAGTTCATCGAAGGCTGTGTCTGAATAAAGTTGTAGTTTGTGTTCTTATTACTCTTTCTTTCAGTGCTTGTTCACAGCCGGTGTTTGAATGATTGAAAGAACGTTTCAGGAACATCATACTAACCTTTAAATAACATTATATTAACATTCGGGAAACTGGACATTTTTATGTTTTTGGAATATTACAAATCAACATTACTAGAATATTTGAATATTGTTCATCAAAATTAAGTTGAAAGAACGTTTGAGGAACATCACACCTCCTAAAACACGTTCCTCTAACGTCAAGAAAACTGGACATTTTTTACGTTCCCAGAACCAACACTGAATATTTGGAGAACGTTCTTATAACAAAACTCTGTTAGCTGTGTTCATGCTGCTGCATCCTTAAATATATCACAAGCATATCTACATACACTGAAGCCATTTGACAAATTGAAATGCATGATTTCAAAATACCTGCAACAGAATAGTGATAGCAGAGAGAAAAACAGCTGTTGACAACATCAACCTCAACAGTCTTAAACTCAACAAGTGGTACGTTAAACGTGGCACGCAGAGTTATGACGGTGAAAAAGCGAGGCTAGATGAACCAACCTGAAGTGTGTGATTGCACCCGATACACAAACCCTGCGAGCTTCCCCTCAGAACGCCATGCTAACCACTTCCACATCTCCCAATGCATTCCTGCGGCTGGGAACGGGCTCCACATCTAAAGACTCTGCTGTGGGCCAGGAGATGGCCTTCCCAAAACAGGACTTAGAGCAGAGCCTCTTCAACAGCCCCATAATCCAGTCCAGACCACAGCATTGTTCACATTTCACTGGCCTCTGCTAGCACTCAACAATACAGGAGCACTGCTGGATATAAAGCCGGGTTCACACTGAGCGATTTTGGCCACGATTTGGCCATCTGAGACTTGGCTAAGATCTGGAGTCTTTGAACGTTAGTTTGACATGTTCACTGACAGCCGATTAATGACCGCTGCGATCAAATTTTACTCAGACGAAATTCAGGCAGAAGATTTGACTCGGTCCTGCAGTGACTTCTCCTGCGACCACTGTCACATTGACTTTGTTTTTCAAGACAAGCCGTGACCAAAAGTAACGTTAGAGATTTCTTTGTAGCCACCACTTCAATCCCGCGTGTAACGCAGCTCACATCACCAAACTCGTCATTGATTGAGGATATAAAAGTCTGGACGAATATACTTGTGTGTCCGTTTTTAACACGTCCTGACTGTCGTACAGTGTGACATTAACGATAACTGAGATCTTACAGTGTGACATTAACGATAACTGAGATCTTACAGTGTGACATTAATGATAACTGAGATCTTACAGTGTGACATTAATGATAACTGAGATCTTACAGTGTGACATTAATGATAACTGAGATCTTACAGTGCGACATTAAAAGATCTTACAGTGCGACATTAATGACAACTGAGATCTTACAGTGTGACATTAATGACAACTGAGATCTTACAGTCTGACATTAATGATAACTGAGATCTTACAGTGTGACATTAATGATTATTGAGATCTTACAGTGTGACATTAATGACAACTGAGATCTTACAGTGCGACATTAATGACAACTGAGATCTTACAGTGTGACATTAATGACAACTGAGATCTTACAGTGTGACATTAATGACAACTGAGATCTTACAGTGTGACATTAATGACAACTGAGATCTTACAGTGTGACATTAATGATAACTGAGATCTTACAGTGTGACATTAATGATAACTGAGATCTTACAGTGAGACATTAATGATAACTGAGATCTTACAGTGTGACATTAATGATAACTGAGATCTTACAGTGTGACATTAATGATAACTGAGATCTTACAGTGTGACATTAATGATAACTGAAATCTTACAGTGAGACATTAATGATAACTGAGATCTTACAGTGTGACATTAATGATAACTGAGATCTTACAGTGAGACATTAATGATTATTGAGATCTTACAGTGTGACATTAATGATAACTGAGATCTTACAGTGTGATATTAATGACAACTGAGATCTTACAGTGTGACATTAATGATAACTGAGATCTTACAGTATGACATTAATGATAACTGAGATCTTACAGTGCGACATTAAAAGATCTTACAGTGAGACATTAATGATTATTGAGATCTTACAGTGTGACATTAATGATAACTGAGATCTTACAGTGTGACATTAATGACAACTGAGATCTTACAGTGTGACATTAATGATAACTGAGATCTTACAGTGTGACATTAATGACAACTGAGATCTTAAAGTGTGACATTAATGACAACTGAGATCTTACAGTGTGACATTAATGATAACTGAGATCTTACAGTGTGACATTAATGATAACTGAGATCTTACAGTGAGACATTAATGACAACTGAGATCTTACAGTGTGACATTAATGATAACTGAGATCTTACAGTGTGACATTAATGATAACTGAGATCTTACAGTGTGACATTAATGATAACTGAGATCTTACAGTATGACATTAATGATAACTGAGATCTTACAGTGTGACATTAATGACAACTGAGATCTTACAGTGTGACATTAATGATAACTGAGATCTTACAGTGTGACATTAATGATAACTGAGATCTTACAGTGTGACATTAATGATAACTGAGATCTTACAGTGTGACATGAATGATTATTGAGATCTTACAGTGTGACATTAATGATAACTGAGATCTTACAGTGCGACATTAAAAGATCTTACAGTGAGACATTAATGATTATTGAGATCTTACAGTGTGACATTAATGATAACTGAGATCTTACAGTGAGACATTAATGATAACTGAGATCTTACAGTGTGACATTAATGACAACTGAAATCTTACAGTGTGACATTAATGATAACTGAGATCTTACAGTGTGACATTAATGATTATTGAGATCTTACAGTGTGACATTAATGATAACTGAGATCTTACAGTGTGACATTAATGATTATTGAGATCTTACAGTGTGACATTAATGACAACTGAGATCTTACAGTGTGACATTAATGATAACTGAGGTCTTACAGTGTGACATTAATGATAACTGAGATCTTACAGTGTGACATTAATGACAACTGAGATCTTACAGTGTGACATTAATGATAACTGAGATCTTACAGTGTGACATTAATGATAACTGAGATCTTACAGTGTGACATGAATGATTATTGAGATCTTACAGTGTGACATTAATGATAACTGAGATCTTACAGTGCGACATTAAAAGATCTTACAGTGAGACATTAATGATTATTGAGATCTTACAGTGTGACATTAATGATAACTGAGATCTTACAGTGAGACATTAATGATAACTGAGATCTTACAGTGTGACATTAATGACAACTGAAATCTTACAGTGTGACATTAATGACAACTGAGATCTTACAGTGTGACATTAATGATTATTGAGATCTTACAGTGTGACATTAATGATAACTGAGATCTTACAGTGTGACATTAATGATTATTGAGATCTTACAGTGTGACATTAATGACAACTGAGATCTTACAGTGTGACATTAATGATAACTGAGGTCTTACAGTGTGACATTAATGATAACTGAGATCTTACAGTGTGACATTAATGATAACTGAGATCTTACAGTGTGACATTAATGATAACTGAGATCTTACAGTGTGACATTAATGATTATTGAGATCTTACAGTGTGACATTAATGATAACTGAGATCTTACAGTGTGACATTAATGATTATTGAGATCTTACAGTGTGACATTAATGACAACTGAGATCTTACAGTGTGACATTAATGATAACTGAGGTCTTACAGTGTGACATTAATGATAACTGAGGTCTTACAGTGTGACATTAATGATAACTGAGATCTTACAGTGTGACATTAATGATAACTGAGATCTTACAGTGTGACATTAATGACAACTGAGATCTTACAGTGTGACATTAATGATAACTGAGATCTTACAGTGCGACATTAAAAGATCTTACAGTGAGACATTAATGACAACTGAGATCTTACAGTGTGACATTAATGATAACTGAGATCTTACAGTGTGACATTAATGATAACTGAGATCTTACAGTGTGACATTAATGATAACTGAGATCTTACAGTGTGACATGAATGATTATTGAGATCTTACAGTGTGACTAATGATAACTGAGATCTTACACTGAGATCTTACAGTGTGACATTAATACAGTGTGACATTAATGACAACTGAGATCTTACAGTGTGACATTAATGATAACTGAGATCTTACAGTGTGACATTAATGACAACTGAGATCTTACAGTGTGACATTAATGACAACTGAGATCTTAAAGTGTGACATTAATGATAACTGAGATCTTACAGTGTGACATTAATGATAACTGAGATCTTACAGTGTGACATTAATGATTATTGAGATCTTACAGTGTGACTAATGATAACTGAGATCTTACACTGAGATCTTACAGTGTGACATTAATGATAACTGAGATCTTACAGTGTGACATTAATGACAACTGAGATATTTCAGTGTGACATTAATGATAACTGAGATCTTACAGTGTGACATTAATGACAACTGAGATCTTACAGTGTGACTAATGATAACTGAGATCTTACACTGAGATCTTACAGTGTGACATTAATGATAACTGAGATCTTACAGTGTGACATTAATGATAACTGAGATCTTACACTGAGATCTTACAGTGTGACATTAATGATAACTGAGATCTTACAGTGTGACATTAATGATAACTGAGATCTTACAGTGTGACATTACATGGTTTAAATCATACTTATCTGACCGTTATCAGTTTGTAGCAGTAAATGATGAGATGTCTCATCGATCACAAGTTCAGTATGGCGTACCACAAGGCTCAGTACTAGGACCGTTGCTGTTCACTCTGTACATGCTACCCTTAGGAGATATCATTAGGAAACATGGCATTAGCTTTCACTGTTATGCCGATGATACTCAGCTCTATATTTCTTCAAAACCTAACGAAACTTATCAATTCACAAAATTAACGGAATGCATAGCGGATATAAAAAATTGGATGACTTGTAATTTCCTACTTCTAAATTCTGAAAAAACAGAGTTTCTAATTATTGGACAAAAAACTTCCTCACGTAATAACCTAGAATACTGTCTAACACTTGATGGCTGCTCTGTTAAGTCTTCGTCGTCGGTTAGGAACCTGGGTGTGCTCTTTGATACCAATCTTTCATTTGAAAGTCACGTGTCTAGTATCTGTAAAACTGCATTTTTCCATCTTAAAAATATATCTAAATTACGCCATATGCTCTCATTGACAAATGCGGAACAATTAGTTCATGCGTTCATGACCTCAAGGCTAGATTATTGTAATGCTCTACTGGGTGGTTGCCCTGCACGCTTAATAAACAAACTACAGCTGGTTCAAAACGCAGCAGCTCGAGTTCTTACCAGAACCAGGAAGTATGACCATATTAGCCCAGTTCTGTCAAAACTGCACTGGCTCCCTATTAAACATCGCATCAATTTTAAAATATTGCTGATCACTTACAAAGCACTGAATGGTTTAGCTCCGCAGTACTTGAGCGAGCTCTTAACGCATTATAGTCCGTCACGTCTATTGCGATCTCAAAATTCCGGCCAGTTGATAATACCTAGAATATCAAAATCGACTGCTGGCGGTAGATCCTTTTCCTATTTAGCACCAAAACTCTGGAACAGTCTTCCTACCATTGTCCGGGAAGCAGACACACTCTGTCAGTTCAAAGCCAGATTAAAGACACATCTCTTTGACCTAGCTTTCACATAATACATTATAGACTTCTATAATTTAAAGTTAAGCTGCATATAGTAGGTCAGCCGGAACCGGGAACACTTCCCAAAAATCCTGATGTACTCGTTACATCATGAGAAGAATGGCATCTACGCTAATTTTAGTGTCTGTGTTTATCCCGAGGTTTTCCCGCAGCCTGCCGGATCCAGGCCGTATCCAGATCTGACGAAGGACCTTCGCCTGGACCGATGACAACGCAGTGCTGAAGTGCCAACTAGCCTCTCCCTATGGAGGATCCCACTACCACTCTACAGATAAGGCGTTGTCCGGAAAATTTCGTCTCGCGTTCCTACCCCAAAGCAACAAAATAAAATAAAATTCTTTATCAAAATTTATAAGGAAAGACAAGTACTTTGTTTAGGCTTGGCTTGTAGGGAATTCCAAACATGCGTATATTCAAACGCACATAACTATAGAACCCATTCTAAATGCGCATGTGAATGCCATCAGTGTTTCTCACAGGTTCGCGTTTAAAGTCTGTGTAGAGAGAATGGTGTCGTCTTAGCGGCCCCTAATTTAATAACAAATGATCATTGCGACGGAAGCAAATCAATCAAAACTAACTTTAGATGGAAATAACTTAACTCTGCTGTAAAGCCGAAACAATCTCTGTTACCTTAAATTATACGCTTATCTCTGTAAAGCTGCTTTGAAACAATCTACATTGTTAAAAGCGCTATATAAATGAAGATGACTTGACTTGACTTGACTTGACATTAATGACAACTGAGATCTTACAGTGTGACATTAATGACAACTGAGATCTTACAGTGTGACATTAATGATTATTGAGATCTTACAGTGTGACATTAATGATAACTGAGATCTTACAGTGAGACATTAATGATTATTGAGATCTTACAGTGTGATATTAATGATAACTGAGATCTTACAGTGTGACATTAATGATAACTGAGATCTTACAGTGTGACATTAATGATAACTGAGATCTTACAGCGTGACATTAATGACAACTGAGATCTTACAGTGTGACATTAATGATAACTGAGATCTTACAGTGTGACATTAATGATAACTGAGATCTTACAGTGTGACATTAATGATAACTGAGATCTTACAGTGTGACATTAATGATAACTGAGATCTTACAGTGTGACATTAATGATAACTGATATCTTACAGTGCGACATTAATGATAACTGAGATCTTACAGTGTGACATTAATGATTATTGAGATCTTACAGTGTGACATTAATGATAACTGAGATCTTACAGTGAGACATTAATGATAACTGAGATCTTACAGTGCGACATTAATGATAACTGAGATCTTACAGTGCGACATTAATGATAATTGAGATCTTACAGTGTGACATTAATGATAACTGATATCTTACAGTGTGACATTAATGATAACTGATATCTTACAGTGTGACATTAATGATTATTGAGATCTTACAGTGTGACATTAATGATAACTGAGATCTTACAGTGTGACATTAATGATAACTGAAATCTTACAGTGTGACATTAATGATTATTGAGATCTTACAGTGTGACATTAATGATAACTGAGATCTTACAGTGTGACATGACTTACAGCGAGGATCAAATATTGCCTTTGTACACTCAAATGAGAATCAGCATCTAAATAATAGCATAAATAATTGTAAAGTAGGGTGTCGCGATATACAGATGTTGGGTTGGCGATAACCTTAATATTTAAAAAATGAAATAGCGTTATCGTGCTAATTAGGGGTGTCGCAATATACCGGTATTGGCGATAATCGTAATATTTCAAAAGAATAGTACACGTATGATAACATGACTTATTAATGGAATACTTGATTGGTCAATCACGCCATATTTTATTCCCCGATAAAAAACAAGTAATAAAAACTCAGTGAGTGTTTTAGCGCAATTTTCTCACCTCATGGGATCACAACACTAAGAGATAGTAAATCTTTTCCTGGATTTTTTTTGTGCGTTCCCGAGATTAGACCTTCCTTAACATAATGCCGAAAACCCGAAGTCTCTAGGTGGTCTGGTTGAGGAGTAGATAGAAGTGCAAGATTGGTGCGCACAGACGCACAGAACAGAAATCATGAGTTAACAATCGCAATTTGTCCGGTGGAAAATTGCGCTAAAAATAATAAAAAACCGCTGAAAACAGATAACGCAGGCTCATCTGGATTGTACACTGCTAGCACTCAACAATACAGGAGCACTGCTGGATATTACAGAGGCAAGACTGAGCAAATACTGCCTTTAATTTTGTTCAAAAAGCATTTTTTTTATTATTTACTTTTGACAATTTTGTTTTGTTTTACAATTGCTGTTTAATGTACAAAGTTGTTAATGACCTTGCACCCTCACGCTTAAAAGCATTTGTTTCTTCGCGTACAGAGAATATAAGACAAACAAGAGCTTGACTGTAGCTGCGTCTCCATTACTCCTCAAATTGCGCGAATTGAAAATATGCCCAATGGAAACATGTCAAACTCCCATATATCTCAAAAAAGTATTTACACTCGCACGAGGTGCTTTTTCAGGCAATTCGAAAAAGGAATATTTCGCAAAACTGCAAATGGAAACAGTTTTTGCGCATTTACAGTCACCTGACATACGTAACAGTCGATCGTTCTTTAAAGATGACGTGGTGTGTTTGGGCAGAAGACGAGACCGAGTTAGTTTATTAGTTAATGCACTGTGAACTAACATGAACAAACAATGAACAGCTGGATTTTTATTAACTAATTTTAACAAAGATTAATAAATACTGTAACCTTAATATTTTAAAAATGAAATAGCGTTATTGTGTTAATTAGGGGTGTCGCAATATACCGGTATTGGCGATAACCGTAATATTTCAAATGAATAGTACACGTATGATAACATGACTTATTACACGGCTCTGTGAAATACTTGATGTAAAAATCAAACTGAGCCCAGAAGTTTGTGTTATTACAATTTGAAATAACGTCTTTCTACGTTAATATACTACAAAATGTAATTTATTCCTGTGATCAAAGCTGAATTTTCAGCATCATTACTCCAGTCTTCAGTATCACATAATCCTTCAGAAATCATTCTAATATGGTGATTTGATGCTCAAGAAACATTCATTATTATTATCAATGTTGAAAACAGTTATTTACATTTTTATTTCAGGATTCGTTGATGAATAGAATGTTTACAAGGCAAAAAAATGTAAAAGTCAAAAGTTTGACCGGTATTGTACAGTTTAATGGCTTTGGCAGGCCTTACCTGAGCGAGTCCTCCATCTTGCTGATCTTCCTCTTGCTCTCGGCCCGTTCCTTCTCCAGCTGGGCCTGAAGCGTCTGCAACTGGGACAGTGTCAATCACTCAACAGGCTTTCAGCAGCACAGCTCAACCGAGCTGATCTGATTTAGTAAAGGTCAGAGGTCGAGTGCTGGCCTGCAGGTGTATATACGGCCTGTGCTTTGCAGATGTGCCCTTGACAGAGGTCCTGCTTTATAACCGGACCGGCCCTTTGAAGACGGCACCAGGTGTCTGAGGCTGATCTTAAACCTTACCTTCGCCTGATTGTGTCGGGACAATTATTAAAGCGGCCCTTTTTATGACAGTTCTGCAGCTTTGAAGACGTTTGAAAGGGAGCAGCTCCTATTAAGTCTCATAATTAGTGGGGCAATCAGGTCGGGTCTATTACTGTCTCGTTACGCTCCCCTTTCATTTGGGGAAACACTTGACAAATACCAACTTGGTCCTGTTTCCACCTGGTGTTTTAGTGGTCCGATCACATTTGCAAATCATTCGGGTTTTTTCTTTTCTGATGTAGTTTTGGTTCCTTGCTACTGTCACTTTTTTTTGCCTTTGGCTTTTGGCTTGCTTAGTTGGGGACATTTAATTTAATATTCAACAATATTATTGATCTGCCAGCATTGACACCATTATATGCGACCCTGGATCACAAAACCAGTCACGAGTCGCACGGGTATATTTGTGGCAATAGCCAACAATACATTGTATGGGTCAAAATTATCCATTTTTCTTTTATGGCAAAAATCATGAGGATATTAAGTGAAGATCATGTTCCATGAAGATATTTTGTACATTTCCTACTGTAAATATATAAAACATGTATTTTTGTGAGTGAATGCAGCACAATCGCCAACATAAATGCACAACTTTAAAGGAGATTTTCTCAATGTTTAGATTTTTTTGCACCCTCAGATTCCAGATTTTCATAATAGTTGTATCAATAAAGCTGACTTGACTTGACAGGTGGCCAGCGCTAAATACAGGAGGAAACGAGGTCTAAAACGTCTTGTGATTGAGGCACTGAAATCACATACGGAGGAAGTCAAAGATGTTTGCGACTACATCGAATTTGTACGTTAGTCGCTACTCGCCAGCACTCACTTAACGTATGGTTTTTATGGGTTTTGCACACCAAACAAGTGATTTAAACTTCACAGTTGTATTAAAACGGTTGCGGTGGAAATCGTAGTCATGTAACATGAAATTGTTGTTGACAGTGCTACAATATTACAGTGTCACTGTCACATATGTTACTTGTAGTCACTATAGCAATAACTATTACTTATGCATAATTACATGCAACTAACCCTAACCCTATAGTAAGTGCATGTAGTTACTTAATATTACACTGCACTTAAATATATAATTACACTGTAACAAAGACACCTTAAAATAAAGTGTAACCCAATTTTCTCTGTCATAATCATTTGTTAACAAACATGTATTCATTACTTCAATGAGCTCATTGTTTCTGCCTTAAATTATTACATTGTTTAAATTAGTCAATTTTTAGCTAACTGTGTGATTTTGTATATGTACATTTCTGAAATACATAACTTAGACAGTCACCTCTGATAACAGATCACTGTAAATAGTTCTGTAAAGCTGTTTTGAAACGAGGTGTATTGTGAAAAGCGCTCTACAAATAAATGTGAATGAATGAATATGGTATTCGTGTGTTGCACTCAGTGATGTAGAGTTTTGGTGAAATAAGGAGGAAGTGTCTTGATGAAAAAAACCTGTATTAGTTTCTTTCTTCTGCTGAACACAAAAGAAGATGGTAGATGATGGTAGAAGACAGTATTTTTATTCTACTATGGACGTCAATGGGGTCCATCAACTGTCTGGTTATCCATATTCTTCGCAATATCTTCTTATTAGTTCAACAGAATAAACTCATACAGGTTTGGAACAGCTTGAGGGAGAGTAAATGATGATTTGGGTGAACTATCCCTTTAATGCCAGGTGGAAGCAGGGCCCTTGTAACGATCACTCGATTTTACAGCCTCAAATCTTCCCTTCATCAAAGTGAACTAGGGCAATTGAGAGCAGAGGAAATGCTTTTATGTCTAACTAAAACGGCCTGCTTCGGCTTATACTGCTTCTGAGACTGCTGGTGATTATGCAGACTGGTCAGTCTCTTTTCAAGTTTATTATAATTGTTGCAATATAATAACTAGGGCTTTAAACTTATAAAGTTTGGTGTGAATAATCAAAAGTTTAATATGTGCAAATCAATGTAAAAAAAACAAAAACAACCCTGGCTCGAATGAAAGTTAACAGGATTTTTTCAATCAGGCAACTCACCTCACTAAACCACAGTTACTGAGAGCAGGCACACAGAGTCTGTACGTTTCTTTATAATCAATGACTCTTGCTTTGATATTTCATTATGCTGTATAATGACTAGGCTGACCCCTAATAGACAACCAGAAGAGACTTAGACAACCAAATATTCAATCGAGGGCAGCACAAATAATGACATGTCCAAACACTTATAAATAAGCCATATCATATTTTTAAATAATATTGTACAGAGTTTTTGATTAAATTAATTACCTTTTTGGCAGTGCTGTTTTGCAGATCTGTTATCTCTTGCTGCATCTTATTCTCTTGGTCCTGAACAAAACAAAACAAATCAAATCAAATCAAATTCAATAAAATGAAAGAATAAGAAAGCAAAACAGAGCAAAGCACAAGAAAGCAAAGCAAAACAAAGCAAGCAAACAAAAACAAAACAAAGCATAAGAAAGCAGAGCAAAGCAAAACAAAGAAAAGCAACAAAAAAAAAGCATAAGAAAGCAAAACAAAACATAACTAAGCAAAGCAAACAAAAACAAAAGACAACAAAACATAACAAAGAAAAGCAAAGCAAAGAAAAGCAAAGCAAAGCAAACAAACCAAACCAAACAAAAACAAAGCATAAGAAAGAAAAGCAAAACAAAGCAAACAAAAACAAAACAAAAAATAACAAAGCAAAGCAAACAAACAAAACAAAAACAAAGCAAAGCAAACAAAACAAACAAAACAAAACAAAAACAAAGCAAACAAACAAAACAAAAAAAACACAACAAACCAAAAACATAACAAAGCAAAGCAAACAAAACAAACAAAACATAACATAAAGCAAAGCAAAGCAAAGCAAAGCAAAGCAAAGCAAAGCAAAACAAACAAAACATAACATAACATAACATAACATAAGCAAAACAAAGCAAAACAAAGCAAACAAACCAAACAAAACAAAACACAACAAAACAAAAACATAAAGCAAAGCAAAGCAAACAAAACAAACAAAACATAGCATAGCAAAGCAAAACAAAACAAACAAAACATAGCATAGCAAAGCAAAACAAACAAACAAAACAAACAAAACAAAAACAAAAAAACAAAGAATAAGAAAGAAAAGCAAAACAAAGCAAATGAAAAAAACAAAGCAAAGCAAACAAACAAACAAAACAAAACAAAAACAAAGCATCAGAAAGAAAAGAAAAACAAAACAAAACAGATAAACAGACAAACAAATAAGGAGTTGACCTCACTTGTTTTGAGCAGTTATGTTTGACAGCATAATAATCAATAATTGTCATTCACACATAAAGCAAACATGGAACGACAATCGCAAACCATTTTACTGGTTTATTTCAGAGTGAGGAAAAAACGTTTTGATTTTATCCATGGGGATTTCATTGGATGGTGATAAAGTGTTTGGAAAGGGTTTGACCAGTAAGAGGGCACATGGTGACGTCTGACAATAAAGAAAAGAGATTCAAAGGCAAAGCAAGTTATTACACACTGGCAAAAATATTAGGAAGACCAATTTGATTTCTCTGGAATAACATGAACTGACTTGCTGAGGTACATCGGGTCGTTCACACTGATGGATTTGCATGATTTGCATGACAAAGCAACTGGTCGTTAGTTTTCATTGAGAGTTGGCAGCAAAATCTGATTTGGGCTTTTAACATTACGCAAATAAGCAGTGATGTGATGCAGTGACTGTCTATGGAAATGAAGTCAGTGGATTAGCCCTGTGAAATACAGCAACCAGATGTGCCTTACTGTGTGTGTTACTGTGTTAACTGTGAATCCCACCAATAACGAGGGCAACCAGCAGTAAGAACATCCACTATACCCACTATAAGATAGCGTGATGTGTGTGAAGAGTGTGTGTGAGCTACTGACCCTGAGCTGTCTCTGTCTCCTGTTTTCAGTCTCCTGAATCTGCTGGTTCAGGAGGATCACAGTCTGCTCCAAACCCTCAATCGCCTCCGATGCCTGACAGAAACACACACTACATTCACAAAATGCTGTGAAACCATAAACTTAAAAAGATTGGCTCCGTTTCAAAACCTAGTGAGCTGACTGTTTAGCCCACATTTTCATCACAAACATCCTCCTGATGCAAAGTAGACAGCAAGAATATCTCTTACAAAAGAGAAGTATATATATATATTATATATATATATATATAAAAGTGTGAGTATATTCCAGGTGTACAGTAAAGGAAACAGGTGTACTAATATTATTTGTATATGTACTATTTCAATACTTGGGACTAAATTGGCACACTTTTTAGGTTATACAAGTATACTTTTAAGTCTATCGGTCACAGATCATGAGTGAACAGGACCTTTTCAAATATAACAGTTAGCGATACTGTCACGTATGATAAAATGGTAACACTTTACAATAAGGTTCATTAGTTAACATTAGTTAATGTTTTAACTAACATGGACCAACCATGAGCAATACGTTTGTTACAGTATTTATTAATCTTTGTTAATGCTAGTTAATAAAAATCCAGCTGTTCATTGTTTGTTCATGTTAGTTCACAGTGCATTAACTAATGCTAACAAACACAACCTTTGATTTTAATACTGTATTAGTAAATGTTGAAATTAATATTAACTAAGATTAATAAATGCTGAAAAAGTATTGTTCATTCTTAATACATTTTAACTAAGGTAGTTAACTAAAATAGATTTTTTTTTTTTTTTTTGACAAGCTCAGGGAATCATTACAAACGAACCTATACTTTTTGGAGGACAGAAAAACACCTAATATTTGTGTGTACTGTGCATTTTTGTGGTTGTTAGACTATCTTAGAAGTCCTAATATGTCCTAATCTTACATTCATACTTCATGTGAGTAGCAATATAGTTAAATTTAAGTTCAGTCACTCCATTCGGGTTAGGATGCAGTAGAAGGTAGCTGTAATACATCTTGCATAAACCGCTAAGACTAAGTTAGTCGTCAGATTTTTTTCTTTAAGACTGTTCATAACTTTTTTAAGTCAGTTACATAAAAACATAGATTGGCCTAATTTGGTAACAAAAAAGTAAGACCAACTATCCCTTGACTAACTGCTAGTGGGTCACACTAGATCTTAACACACTGTCTTAACATAATGTCTAAATTTATGCAACTGGAACCAGGAATCATTCCTAAGCTTGTATATCAGAAAGTTAACTCACTAAAAGTGAATCTGTCAACTACCACAGCACATAAAAGTGAGTAAAGCATGTGTGAGGTGTGAGAGGTGAGTGAAGATGCCTTGGCTGCAGAGAGTGTGTGTTCCTGCTGGAAGTGGCTCATGTCTGCGTCGTGTCTGGCCTGAAGTTTCTGCAGTGAGTCCTCGTGCTGGTCTCTCATCTTCTCCATCTCAATCTGCAGGGACACGGCCCTGAAGAACACACACAATCACCACACACAAACATTTTCACTAACTGCAACGCATTGTGGGACTGCATCATAGGTTAAGGATAGATGTCAGGCGTGTTTACGATGGGTTACATCAGATCTCTGCACCTGCGATCAGTCGCATCTGAGCCTGGCAGGATTTCTCGTACCTGTGGTTGGCCTCTTGTAGCTCAGCGCTGATGGAGGCGATCTGAATCTCTAACTCGGCTTTCTCCTGCGTGACCTTCTGCCGAAGCAGGTTCCCGTTCTTCACTTCCACGGAGAGCTGCTTCACCCGTGACTCTAGCTCGTGCACCATCTGCTCCTAGAGGAAGGCAAAGAGACAGACAGTTCATACAAATGAACCAGCTCATTAAAAAATATCACAGATCAAAAAATATTCACAGATTTATATTGCTGTAAAACATTTTTTTTTTTTAATCAAGTCGAGTCACCTTCATTTATATAGCGCTTTTACCAATATAGATTGTTTCAAAGCAGCTTTACAGAGATAATAGGACCTTACAGTAACAGAGATTGTTGTGGCTTTACAGCAGATCTAGAATAAAGTTATTGTCCAGCTAAAGTTAGTTTTGACTGATTCACTTCAATTGCAAAGATCATTAGTTATTAACTTAGGGGCCGCTTACATGACACTGTTTTAACTGAAAACTTTTAATGTGTTTAATGCACAACAACAGTGTTTGGGGCTCGAGAACGCAAACCCTAAAATAGGATCCAAGGTGAAAAAAAAAAGGTTATCTATAGTGCTTTAATATATAGTACTATATCTATAGTGCTTTAATATTGTACTTTACACAATATAAGAAATTTCACAGTGATAAACGTGAAAATAGTGTTAATGTTGCAAAACTCAGCAATTATGAAACAAATGTTCAGCTATATAAAGCAGCTCTATAGCTTTTAAAATTGTGTGGTTATTAAAAAAAATAACGTCAATAATAAAGTCAATCAATACCGTCAACTGTCTGGCTACCAACATTCTTCAAAATATCTTATTAGTTCAACAGAAGAAAGAAATGCATACAGGTTTGTATGAGGTAAATGATGATAACGTTTTCATTTTTGGGTGAACTGTACCTTTAATTTAGTTCAGCGTTAGTTCAGTACAGTAATAACAATTTTTAAACAAAATGTTGCACTTATGTTCAAGTAGAAACAAATATTTTGTTTAATGCTTTAGTGTTTTTTGTTTATGAATGTAAATCTATCTGTTCAAGTTTAATTCTGTCACTAAATAAGTAAATAAATAAATATTTTTTTACTGCAAAAGTTATGGCCCCCTTACATAGCTTCAATGTAGTGAGCTGTTCTTCAGTAGTTATTATCATAACCAACGTGGCTCAAAAGTGTAGTTAGAGTGTAGTTGAACTACTTTAAAATTATAGGGTTTAAAAATATAGGGATGTACGATATATCGGCCAACATATCGGTATCGGCCAATATATGTTGATTTTCAATGTTATCGTTATCGGCCTGATAAGAACATTTGTCCGATATATTAAGGCCTGGTTTCACAGACAGGTCTTAGACTAAGCCAGGATTAGGCTTTGGTTCAATTAGGACATTTAAGAAGCTTTTATAAATGTACCTTAGAAAAAAACATTACTGGTGTGCATCTTGAGACAAAACAATGGCACTGACATATTTTAAGATTTGTCAGTGCAAGTTGCTTTCAGTTAAAACAGCTCAAACATTCATTTTAGTCTGAGACTAGTCTTAACCCTTGTCTGTGAAACCGGGGGTAAAACCGATAAATAATGTGTTATTTCCTTCAGCTGAGACGCTTCAGATGCGCACTGTTCAACATGATGGTTTTGAATTGCTTGAAATATGATTGAAATCACTTCAAAAAAGGAAAATACAGTTCAGTGCAACAGTTTGTCATATCGGCTACATAAAATTATCATGAGAACATTATAATTGTGTGTTTGGGACATTTTAATGATTCATTTTAGATTTTAATGGTGAGACTTTTGTTTTTGTAATCAGGCTCTCAAATATAATAAAAAATATATATATATAAAAAAAATATATATATATACAGGTGCTGGTCATAAAATTAGAATATCATCAAAAAGTTGATTTATTTCAGTAATTCCGTTAAAAAAGTGAAACTTGTATATTATATAGACTCATTACATGCAAAGTGAGATATCTCAAGCCTTTATTTGTTATAATTTTGATGATTATGGCTTACAGTTTATGAAAACCACAAAATCAAAATCTCAGAAAATTAGAATATTACATGAAATCACACAGTAATTACACAGTGATACCATGGTCATTGAACCAGGTTTTGGTTCTTTTGGCAGTGTGGGCAGGTGCAAATCCTGCTGGAGAATGAAGGAAGCATGAAGTGCTCTGGAAATGTCCTGGTAGACGGCTGCGTTGACTCTGGATTTAATAAAGCACAGTGGACCAAAGTCCTCTTTTCTGATGAGAGCAAATTTTGCATCTCATTTGGAAACCAAGGTCCCAGAGTCTGGAGGAAGAATGGAGAGGCACACAATCCAAGATGCTTGAAGTCCAGTGTGAAGTTTCCACAGTCTGTGTTGGTTTGGGGAGCCATGTCATCGGCTGGTGTTGGTCCACTGTGCTGTCCACTCAACGCCGCCGTCTACCAGGACATTTCCAGAGCACTTCATGCTTCCTTCAGCAGACAAGCTTTATGGAGATGCTGACTTCATTTTCCAGCAGGATTTGCACCTGCCCACACTGCCAAAATAACCAAAACCTGGTTCAATGACCATGGTATCACTGTGTAATTACTGTGTGATTTCATGTAATATTCTAATTTTCTGAGATTTTGATTTTGTGGTTTTCATAAGCTGTAAGCCATAATCATCAAAATTATAACAAATAAAGGCTTGAGATATCTCACTTTGCATGTAATGAGTCTATATAATATACAAGTTTAACTTTTTTAACGGAATTACTGAAATAAATCAACTTTTTGATGATATTCTAATTATATGACCAGCACCTGTATATATCAGTTATCGGCTTTCAAATTGAAAGAAATATCGGTTATCAGTATCGGCCAAAAGTTTCATATCTGTGCATCCCTAATTATGAGTCGCTTGTATCTTTACACACTACAGCTTCACAGTAGCTTCCTAACACAGAGGCAACAGACGACGGCAGTGGAGACCTCCTGAATGGGGAATTCTTCTGTAGATGTGATAGTGAAAGTTGAACAGTTCAGTAACAGTGAGCTTAAACAGCTTTCTAACAGCATTCATGGCCACCACACCATCCTCACCAGCCTTCAAAGATCATCTTTCAAATCTGATGCACCTGTGGGCCTCTGTTCTTTAGCACAACCCAGAGCATGCTGGGATTGAATATAAAAAAGGCATGTGAAGCAGACCAGCATTAAAGCATAGCTCAGCCCTCAAAAGAACATCTAGGATCTAGGATGGTCTTCATTTGAAAATGAGACAACCGTATCTGATGAAATGCAGGAAGGGGGAAACTTTCCATGGGACAGCAAGAGCTGTTAAACCAAAACCAGACAGCGCTCAGACACACACATACACACACACTCGCGTCTCATCGTTAATGGAGGCCACTGTCCCGTGCGTGGCGGGTGGAATGCAGGCTGATATGAACGATGACAGATTATTGATTGAAGATACATAGTTCAGATGATGAAAGTGGCCAGTGTTGAAAAGCACAGCTTTCTGATGGCGACGTCAGTGTCGAAACTCTGGAAAATAGGCCTTTGTTAACTCCCAGTGTGAAATGCGGCATGATCTGAAAGAGTGAGACTTGTGCTATGACGCACGCTTGTAATTAATACACTGACCCTGATGGCACACACACATACAATCGTCTGAGCCATTCATAACCATCCTACTGTTATTTCCATTTTCTGAATCATACTTCAAACACTGGGTAGGGGAGAGTGGGGTAAGAAACATGGGTTACACTTTATTTTAAGGTGTCGTTGTTACAGTGTAATTATATATTTAAGTACTGAGTAATATTAAGCAACTACATGTACTTACTATAGGGTTAGGGTAGGATTATGATTTGGTTGAGGGTTAGTTGCATGTAATTATGCATAATTTACTGTTATTACTATGGCAAACACATGTAACAAGGACATTGTAAAATAAATTTGGTGTTAAACCAATTCAAGTAAATACTCTGAGAGTCAGTCAGGAACGGCTGCTGATGTAACAGTGATTGAGATCGTGATAAGGCCTCTTACAGTCAGATCCGCAGGTGACATGGGACACGTCTTTATCCTCTCAATCACACATGCCCTCATCTGAGAGCACGTCTCAGTGGCCAGGAGGATGTTGAGATTGTATGTGCCTTTCTACACACGTACTGTATCATCTCTGAGGATACGGATCAACAATTGTTTTATGAATACTCAACCCAAACAAAGAGAAACTAAAAGCATATCTCATTCTCCTTTCAAGATGACATTTTGTTGACTCAAACCGTGTTAATCTGCTAGATTGTATAGGGGCATATTCTACACTATTTTAAGTCTTATTATCGAGGTTATTTTCTACAAGAATTGTGGCCACTTAGACTTGCAAACCTCTTTGCATGTGAAATGAGTAACAAGCCCTGCCGTGTTGGTGAATACTGAATAGAAAAATAGGTAATAAGGAAGACAATGCGAAAGTCATTATGTTGCTTGTGCTTTGCTTTGGGAAAAAGGACAATTCCTTATTATTCTCCATTCAGGCATTCTCATCATTGAAGCATTAAGAGTGCCACTCCTGTCAGACTGAGGCTACAATTCACACACACTCACCAAAACTGGACACTAGAAGATTGGAAAAGCGTTGCCTAGTCTGATGAGTCTGTTTTTCTGCTGCGATATTCAGATATTCAGATGGCAGGGTCAGAATTTGGCATAAATAACATGAAAGCATGGATCATCCTGCCTTGTATCAGCGGTTCAGGTGCTGTAATGGTGTGTTATATATTTCCTCAGCACACTTTAAGCCTCTTATGACCAATAGTGCATCGTTTAAACACCACAGTCTACCTGAGTATTGTTGCTGACCATGTCCATCCCTTTATGACCACAGTGTCCTCATCTTCTGATGGATACTCCCAGCAGGACAACAGGCCACGTCACAAAACTCAAATCCTTTCAAGCTGGCTTCACCAGTCTCCAGATCTCAATAAAATAAGTCTGTAATATCAAGCAGTATAAAAGACTGTTTATGTATAGCTAAAATAACTGGAAGTGGATGACACCAGAAGCCTTTTACACTCAAATTACAAATGGCCGTGTCGTTCTTGTGTTAAAAATAGGGTGGAAAGAACAGGGCAACCATTCACTGTTTACTTACATGTGTTTTGGTTGAGGACACAATATTGTCAATGATGGTTCATTCCTAAAATGTATTTGACCAGCTCTGAGCTTTAACCACTCCCGTCAGACTACACATTTGTTATTTTAATGTGAACCATATTAACTTCTTCTTTGACCTTATATCAATCTTATAAATCCCTTGATATTTGTGCATCAAGTGGCTATAATGTTATGATTATAGAGCATATTTGACAAACGGAGGTTGGTCTTCCCTCAGGTAGAGTTTGTGCTGTGACATCAATGCAAGTCATCAATCTCCATTGAGTCCCAAATGTGATGAATATGCATCTTGTCATCAATATTCAATGTGCTGCTTCCTCTATTGAGCACTGACATTGGCGCATCGAAACTTGGCCACCAATGAGTGTTGGGAATATCAAGCAGAGCGAAGGAAAAGAACAGTTGTGCCAACTTCTGACACGCTCCCAAGCAAGAAGCCACAGGTAAACCGACAAGCACCCGTTGGCGCCCCAATCTCGCCCATTCAGAAGATGTGAAAGGCTGGCCGATGTGACTCCGCATAGCTTTGAAGAGCTTTTTTTGAGAAATAAGGATAGCGTCGGAGTGTGCCGCACAAAAACAATGATGAAAGAATGAAAGATAAACAAAGGCTTTCAAAGGCTAGAGTATTGAGACATCAAACGCAAAGTAGAAACAACACACAGCATCTCACCTCAGCTGACATATTGACAACAGCAGCCTATGAGGAGAGGAGAGGTAAGACAAGAGGCGGGGGGTTTCGGGTGGAGAGGTTGCTGAGGTCAGCCTAAACCAACAGAACGGGAGAACCTAATTTCCAATGACAGAAGGGCCTTTCATCTGGGGCCCTGCCTGGAAATGTGCTGTGTTTAATTATTAAAGAAGGGTCATACTCTGTGGGGTCGGCATGCATTTGAAGTCTCGTAAATTCAGGCCCGCTGACAGGCCGTGTGCCTTTACCTGTATGACAGCCGCTGAATGCTAATTTGTAACAAGCTATACTCATTAGGCCTCAGTCACGGTCTGACGCGCGTCCCGGCTCATCTTAGCCAGAGCGCCACAGTGCTCCAGTCACGAGTGGGACAGCTTCAACCCGAGAATATAAGGCATGCTTTGCTTCAGGCACACCCCGAACGCACACACAAGACGACGTTTACAAGGTGAGGGAAGAGGAGGACAGAACAAGACTAAGAAACATACCTCTACACAAAACACGAACGCAGACGAGAATGATTGGTCCAATGCTTTACAAGTACGCTGCCGGTCAAAGGTTTTCGATCGGTAAGATTTACTAAGGTTTGCACTCGTCAATTTACCGGTATTTGCGCCATTATTTACCAGCCAAAAAAGCAAGTTAACTGTTGGTCATTAATTTGTGTGTTGTCAGTAGATCACGCGCAGAACTTTCGCGTTTCTCAGGAGCGAATTACCCTCCTCCCCAGCTTCACTTCTCTCAGTCAGGATTCGGCATTATGATTCCCCTGAATCAGACTAAATTCTCGAATTATGTTGTACTTTAAAATCTTGAATTAATGATATCTGCAATACATTCATGTTGGTTCTGTTCTGTTTACCTTAAAGGGGGGGTGAAATGCTATTTCATGCATACTGAGTTTTTTACACTGTTAAAGAGTTGGATTCCCATGCTAAACATGGACAAAGTTTCAAAAATTAAGTTGTACGTTTGAAGGAGTATTTCTGTGCCAAAAATACTCCTTCCGGTTTGTCACAAGTTTCGGAAAGTTTTTTTCGAGTATGGGCATGTGTGACGTCAGATGGGGCGGAATTTCCTTATATGGGTCCTAAGGGCACTTCTATCGGAAGAGCGCGGGCGCGCGCGCACCCGTAGACCAGAGCGAGAGAGCGAAACCATCAAAGCGCTGTGCTCGCTGCTAGTGCATTTCGACGATGATTGTTTTATAAACAAGGCCCAGTTCGACGCCGGATTTGCAGATCATCTAATGCTTAAGGATGGAGCAGTCCCAACGATAAAGGTTAACGGTTGTGCGTTGGAACCGTGAGTAAAACTGCTTCAAATGTCTGTGTGTTGTTAGCTATCGGCGCGTAAGCACAGCCCACACGCCACGCCTCCAGCCGCTCGTTTTTTCCGGAAATTCTCGGTAAAGCCTATCTTTCTTTTATAAATATAATAAAACTAAAGACTTTTTGGAGATATGAAGGATGCAATACTACTCTATAGGTACTCAAGATTAACATGAGATTGACTGAAACTGAGTGTTTCACCCCCCCTTTAAGAGGGGTTAATGCTGCTCTCCTGCTCTTATCCATGCTAGACTGCCCAGAACAGAACCATACCGCCAATCCTAGCTGTATGCTAATTGTTAATCGTATTTGACGATAGTGGTCCTGGCAGAACTGGCCCTAAGCTACATCATGTTTCCATTGAATTCAGTTGAAGTGTGTGAGTGCACTCACAGTGGCCTGGTTCTGGCCGCTGTACTCGGTTTCCATCTTGGCGAGGCGTTGGTTGGTGTCCTCCAGCAGCTCCTGGATGTTGTCTGTGTGCTTCTTCTGCATCTCAAACTTCTCCTGTTCCATCTCCGCCACCGCAGCATGAAACTATGGACCAATCATACAATAGAGCTCAACACAAGGGATCCAGGATGGGGGGACAAAAGGTGCCCATTCAAAAAAATTTACTTTTCAAGACCCTGAAATCCTTAAGCAATGGTTTATGCTAGTGTGATTTCAAGTATGGAGAAAACTGTCACTAAAAACAGTGAGTGATCTCTGTAATCTCCACTGTCCACTGGATACAAAACCAGATAATGTTACACTGGCGACATCTGGTGCTCTTCGGTCATTTTTGACAGAAAACATTTACGTTTTGTTTTTGTAGAATTTTTTTACTTCATTGGAATTGTACAAAACTTGGTAACGGTTTTGCCACTTGCTATGTGGACACACACACACACACACACACACACACACACACACACACAAAAAAAATCATGGACATGATTCGAACAGGTTAAATGGTCGTGCAAAAATACTCACGCAGTCAAAAATTAGTGCATAGGAAATTAATGGGAGACGAATTTCATCTAGTGGAAACTTTTGGTACTGCAGCAAAACAAAATCTGATTGAAAGCTCATTTTTTGAGATATCAAGCTCAAATTTTGAACACAACTTTTTTAGATTTATGGTTTTGCTTGCAGATTTAGAGTAAAACTTGATTTTGAAAACATGTATCTCATACAAAAATTTAAAATTGTATTTTTGTGCATTTTTAATAACAATACACGTACAATTATGTTACTTAAGTTTATTTTTTTTTTACTTTTTGACTTCAACAATAATCTTTGCCAAGTGTCGCATTTGAAAAGAGATCAAACTTAGGTCTATGCTCAAAAAGTGAATAAATGGATTATAAATACAGCGTAAATATAATTTAGTATAAAAAATCCCCTAAAAATACAAAGTATTAAATAAAAAACAATGAAAAATTTGGTAATTTTTGACCGACACGCGAAGAGCACCAGAGGGTTAAATCAACACAATTCACAATGATGTTCATTGTGTCAAAGAAAACTAAATGTTTAAGTTTGTGAGACATAAAAAGACGATTTCACGTTGCATTCTGGCCTTCCTTATTGTTGAGCCCTGAACACGAGTCCTAGAGAATATTACGTTTAGAAACAGAGAACAAAGAGAATGTTTTATAAGGCCTGAAGCAAGATAGCCTTCAACCAAAAGCCCCTACAGAGGCAGGGGTCAGATTCTCCAGGAAAAGAAAAAAAAAAGAGAATTTGTGAGTTTTTCTTTTCTATCTCTATCTGCAATAAACATACACATCTACAGAGCACTCAGAAGAAGCTGGATTTTTGAGATTCTTTCTCGGACTCAGACGGGATTGGCTGAGCTCTAAAACTCACTGAGTGTTCAGTGTTCAAAGGAGGGACAGGCCTGTGGAAACCTGAGCCTTTTCAACCCTTCCTTACCTTCTTCTCCCATTCGTTTTTCAGAGATTCAGCACTTTGATCAGACATTTTCTTCAGCTCGCTGATCTGTTTCTCTTTGGTCTGTCGGATGGCCTGGGACTCTCGCAGCAGGCTTTGAACTACAGGGGAGAGAGAGAGAGGCAGACACAAACATTCAGGCCTCTCTCTGTCTTCTCGAACCCCAGGCCGCCCCCAAGTTATAGCACCACTCTTCTTGACTCAATAAAGAACAAAAATAAAAGTTAAAGAAATTACAAAAAAAAATAGGTATGCAAACAGCAACAGATATCTCAGTGTTATGCGAGTTAAAGGGATAGTTCACTTTGAAATTAAATTTTGGTATGTTTTAGCTTACCTGAAGGGCATCCAAGATGTAGGTGTCTTTTTTTCCGCAGTAGTTTCAATTTTGATATTTTTAGGTCAAACCGTTCTTGTCTGACAGTCATATCATGCAGGTCTATGGTCACTGTCTCAAAGAGCATGCACAGAGTCCAAATTAAAACAATTCCCCATCGTCCAAATTTAAACAATTCCCCATCGTAAGTACACATTGATGGCCTAAGACACGAAACGAGCGGTTTGTGTGAGAAAACGAACAGTATTTATATAGTTTTTACCTCTTATAACACAGCCACGTCCAAGTGATCTGAGGGCGCGGGCGCTTCCTGCTGTGTGACGTCTACGCAGACTGGTGCATAGATATATACACTAGATGTCGCCTTGGCTACGGCAGGTCATTGGAACGAATGTCTTTAATGCGAAATCTAGTGTATATATCTATGCACCAGTCTGCGTACACGTCACACAGCAGGAAGCGCCCGCGCCCTCAGATCACTTGGACATGGGTGTGTTATAAGAGGTAAAAACGATATAAATACTGTTCGTTTTCTCACACAAACCGCTCGTTTCATGTCTTAGGCCATCAATGTGTACTTACGATGGGGAATTGTTTAATTTGGACTTCTCTGTGCATGCTCTTTGAGACAGTGACCATAGACCTGCATGATATGACTGTCAGACAAGAACGGTTTGACCTAAAAATATCAAAATTGAAACTACTGCGGAAAAAAAGACACCTACATCTTGGATGCTCTTTAGGTAAGCTAAAACATACCAAAATTTTATTTCAAAGTGAACTATCCCTTTAAGGTGAAGTCTATTACAGCAGAAAGCCGTAAAAGGTTAGTTGTGTGAGTGATTTTAACATTTTAGGCTGGTGTTTGTTAGATTAAAACAGCTGTTCCTGAAGTTACCAAGTACCCTTAAAGTTTAGTTTATGCCTGACATCAATTCCACATCCACTTTACTTTTCAGGAATGTCATCATTAAAGGCCGCCTGAAATCAAAATGCAGTTTTTTTTTAGCTTTTGGTTTGAATATGTTAGCCTTAAGGTTATGAATAAGCTGGTGTGCTCCAAAACAATGACAAAATTTGCATTTATGAGATATAAGCATTCAAAACTTACAGTCTCTCACTTACGCTAAAATGGATCAGGGATTTTATGACATCACCGCGGACTCATCACATCTTCTGTCCAATCAAATGCTCTCTAGAATCTGAAGCTCCGCCCCCTGTGCTATAAACACCACCTGGCTGAAGCGAGTGTTGACACACAGAGCAATATGGGTGGGAGTGTGTGTTCGGTTGCTCAAACGCTCGAGTTTTATCCCGTTTTCCAACCGTAAGTTGGTTAAGAATGAAATGGCTAGAAGTTATTCACTTCTACTATTGAATCCAGCGTATCATCAGCGCTCGGATTCGCTTCCATGGTGCCGTCAAGTACGACTCGCAGTCTGTGAGGGAAACTAAACGCTATTGGCTGTTTGAAAAGGGGGAGGAGCCATTCAATATGTCCCGCCTTTCAAACAAAGCTGCGCGATCCAAGGAACTTCAGTGGGACTTTAATAAACATTTATTTGACTGAAGAGTTCTCAATAAATAAATAACAGGTTGTCAGTTAGTATGATAGTAAATGAGTCAAACTGAAAAGCGCACTTTGTGATTTTGGCGGATAATACATAACTAGGTCAAAGGCCACAAAAATAAAGACTGACCGCCTCTCGAGTAACTTTCCTCCAACAAATACCTGGTTTCTGAGGACTACAAGGAAAAGCCAAATATCAAGACATCAAATCACTGCTTTTCCTGAGTGGAAAGATAAAGCCTTTTTGTGTGTGTGAGTGTGATTCATGCTGTAAACACAAGCCTGTTTACAAGGTGCCGCGTTTGTTGGGTCCTCTGAGCAATGTTTTAAGGGCCGTTTTATTATTATTATAGATTATGAGCTCACCTCTCTTCTCCAGCCTCCGAACCGTCTCCTCCGCCTCCTTCTGCTTCCCACGATACATGCTCTTCAGCTCATCAATCTCACCGTTCTTCCGGTCCAAAATCTGAGAAAATACACACAAACCAGACTTAAAGGCTATTCACACCAAGAACGATAACTATAACGTTAACTATATTTGCGTCCGCACCAATGAATGATAACGGTCTGTTTATTCTAAGCTCGCACGCTGCGGTTTCAAAGTGTGTTCAACGTCACTGAACATGTTTTTGCTGTTCTTGTTGCATTTCCACGGCTTTAACCAGCCGATGTCCTCAGCATGCTGTGTTTTGAGTGAAGCTAGTGTACTCGAGCTAATAATCTAGCAGTGAATTTAGCTGACGTAGTCAATATAGTGGAATAAAAACAACACCTAGGGCCCTATTTTAACGATCTAAGCGCGTGGTCTAAAGCGCACGCGCAAGTTCACTTAGGGTGTGTCAGAATCCACTTTTGCTAGTTTAACGACGGGAAAAATGGTCGGTGCTCCCGGTGCATGGTCTAAAAGGGTCGCCCCTATTCTCTTAATGAGTAATGGGTGTGTTTTGTGATTTACATGCGTTAAACCAATCAGAGTCTCATCTCCCATTCCCTTTAAATGCCAGTTGCGCTCGCGCCATGGCGGATTCGCTATTTACATGGATGCCAAGTTCCCAGATTTAAAGTTTGGGGTTTGTTAAGGCCTCGGCCGACATCAAGCGAGCCCTAAGCATCTGTCCGCACAAGTCGAACCTCGTAAGGGGCTTTTCACTCGTAAGGTCGACAGTTCACTGGTGGAGAATCCAAGACCTTAAAGGGCTGTTTTTGTCATTAATGATTCTGAATGAATCTATTGAGTAAATGATTCAATGACTCACTCATAATACACAAAAACAACGATTTACTGGTGTAATAAACTGATGATGAAGGGGGTCACTAAATGAACCAGTGGAAGATTGGTGGAATATCAATATATCAAAGATTGATATTCTTAATGAATCTTTTTGGTTCAAAAGAGTCACTTTTGGACATGGTAAATTGGCCTCGGTCACTTGGTGAGACAGATCACTCTGATTGGCTGTTTAGATTAACAACCCGGTGAACGAGAAGAAAAGCGAAAGTGATGAAAGCAGGCAATCAATGAAATCAAGAGGGAACTTTAACTTAGCTGAGCTTTCCAATACATTCATATTTTTAAAACGACATGGCCGTCAGGAATGAAGCAAGTGAAGACCAATTGATCAATATGATTCATATTCAAAATCGTAAGCTTTGTTTACGATTTGTATATTCGCAGTCCTAGTTTCATTTTTGAATGACGAATATATACTACTGCCACCTGGTGGTATGGAGAGTTATTTCATCTCAAACCTAGTTGGCCTTTAGCTGTTGTCTTTGTGGTGTGTTCAAGCGACAACTTAGTCAGCTTTCGTCTGCAGTCGTTTTTTTGATGTTGTTTTGATGTGTCATAGCCTTTAGATGTTTGTTCAGATTCACTAACTCTAAGCATGAGCAATAGCAATAGTGATACTTGCATTAGCAGAACAACACTACAAACAAGCAGAATTCGTGACACTGAGACGACAGATGACAGAATGTTTATGTTCCAGACTTTCCAGCTAATCTAAGAGCCATAAATACATTTCAGTGGGAACAGAGTTTAAATAGAGGTTTGTGGTGCTTCCATATGACAAGCTAATGCTGGCTGCAGATTACAGAGGATAATGTTCTTATTCACAAGCATGACCATGAAGGAACTCGCCCTCTCCTGCGTCACTGAATGCTGGAATTTGCTGCTTTGAAGCCGACATTTAGCGGATGGGGGGGCAAGATCCCCATTTTTGGCCCTTTCTTCAGCAAAGGCTTTTTGCTTAAGTATATTATCTGTAACAGTAGCATAAGCTTAAAGCAGCGGATGACAAACCCGTATGAATCTCACATTATGCTCTGGGAAGGAAGACCACTCCAGGAGACGCACCCATGACCCCACTGACAAGTTGTAGTGTTTTGGTTGTGAACCAAACAAATCATTCACTTCTGTGCACTGACATATTTTTTTTTCCGCTCGCTGAAGTCTCTCCCTTTGGCTTTGGTTGCTTCTCTCTGGGTATACCATGAGCAAATAGCATGTCATTAGCATACATTAGCATATGAATAGCATATCAACTGTTGGACCTGCTGAATGTATACGCCCTTCGCTGAACAAGTCTATGGTTTTAGAGTCTGAATGACTTGAAGCAGTCCTGAATGGACTGGCACTTGTTCACGGACAAACTAAACAAACTGGGACATGGCATTTGTGAATGTGCTGAATGAACAAGGTATTTCATTTGTGAACAGGGATCTGCTGACCAACAGTGACTGAATGAAACGGGGCATTTGATCATTCAGTTCAGTATGTGAATCACTCGTCAACAATGAGAGAAATGAGGGAAGAAGGAATAGTCCATTTTATGGCTGTGTAAAAATGACTTTTACATAAGAATTGTACTAATACATTTAAAGGATTAGTTCACTTCAGAATTAAAATTTCCTGATCATTTACTCTCCCCCACGTCATCCAAGATGTTCATGTCTTTCTTTCTTCAGTCAGAAAGAAATTAAGGTTTTTGAGGAAAACATTCCAGGATTTTTCTCCATGTAGTGACTTCAATGGGGTCCAACGGGTTGAAGGTCCAAATGTGAGGGATCGTGTCGAGACTTTGAAGCTGCACTGAAACTCACATTTGGACCTTCAACCCGTTGGACCCCATTGAAGACACTATATGGAGAAACATCCTGGAATGTTTTCCTCAAAAACCTTCATTTCTGTCTGACTGAAGAAAGAAAGACATGAACATCTTGGATGACGTGAGGGAGAGTAAATTATCAGGACATTTTAATTCTGAAGTGAACTACTCCTTTAATTAGACCAGTGCACTTCTTATATGTCTCTCTAATAAAACACACCTGATTCAGGTCATCAGTTCAGAGAATCCAAGACCTTAAAGGGCTATTTTTGTCATTAATGATTCTGAATGAATCTATTGAGTAAATGATTCAACAACTCACTCATAATACACAAAAACACACTAATTTAACTGGTGTAATTTATGCAAACTACAAAGGGGGTCAACTAAACGAACCAGTGGAATATTCTGAATGATTCTTTTTGGTTCAAAAGAGTCACTTTGGATGAATCAAAATCTCCACCACTACTCACAAGCATGTTTAACAGCAAAAGAGACCATATGAATATGCAAAACAGACATGCAAAAGTCACTTATTGAAGTTCTGTGTTCTCTGGAGTAAAAAAAAAAAGGAAAAAAAATGGATAAAAGGAAACGGAGTGATCTTTCCACTGAAAACAGTGTTACGTATTCTTTTTGATGCGTCTCAGGAGCACGTTGAGTGTTAACATTCCAGGCTCTCTGAAGCATGAATGAGCGCTGCCAGTTTCTGAGAGGACTCGAGCCTCAGCTCTGAGGAACTCACTCATGACCTTGTCCCTCATCTCTCAAAGACCTCTACGGTGGGCTCCCAGACTCCAACGGACCGGTTCTGCGAGTCCTCAACAATCCGCCCATTGTGCGACACAGTGTGGGCTTTTGATGAACCCAAGGAATTCAGAAATCCTTTGTGGCGGGGCGGGACGGAGCCAAGTGTAACCCGTATTTAGCGAGCTCCAAATAAACAGCAGATCTGCTGGGCTTGTTCCCAGTCTTGAGCTGTGGGTGATAAGATGCCTGGGCTCAAGGTGGGGCATTTCAGAAATGTGTTTTATCTGATGCGGTTTGGCCGTTTGTTGGGACCGCTGTAACTCCTTTGATGGCCTGACCTTCTGCAAGCCGCCTGTGTCCG
Source organism: Squalius cephalus (assembly GCF_949319135.1). NCBI lineage: Eukaryota > Metazoa > Chordata > Actinopteri > Cypriniformes > Leuciscidae > Squalius > Squalius cephalus. The sequence continues at coordinate 63,279,021 of NC_137122.1, read as the reverse complement.
AGTGGGAGTTCAAAGACTGTCGGCCATTGTCTCAGTGAGGGTGGACAACAGCGTCACAACCAGGGGTCTGTAAATCTCAAAGGACCCTATGGAGATCAACGGCTCCGAGGACATGACAGGGCACACGAAAGCGGGCCCACCAACGGACAGCTCTGCACAACACTGCATGTGTGTGTGTGTGTGTGTGGTGTTTATAGGGTCTTCAAAGAAAGATGCACCTGAGCAAATATTGACATTCTCAGAACAGAGTCTTTCAGAACCAAACAACAGCGCTCATTAAGAGCAAAGCGGACACAACGACAGACCAAGAGTTCATGTAACGTTGAGCACAAAGAATTGGTGAATTAATGAGTTCAAGATCCAGAGGAAGCCATTGAGGCTACTTCGCTCCCAGTGCACACTGGAGAAACTAAACAAGAGTAGTCCTCATCAACAAGAGCGCATATTTACAGAAGCACTCTCTGAGGTTGGGGGTGATGGTCTCTCATGAGGCCTAATAGACCTTATTCACAGCAGCGCCATCTTTGATTTTTAACGGGAATGAAAGTGAGTTGAAATGTTATTTAACCCTCTATGGTATGACGTTGCCATATGGCAACAATTAATTTCTACAAATTTCCTTGTTATTCAGAAAAAAATACAATATATTTCACGATGGGAATTCAAAGGGCAGGCCTTAAGGTAGCCAATGATGTGCTGTTTTTAAGTCACATGACATTTGAACGTCCCTCTAAAAACTCTCTTTCCCACGATCACCATCCCACCTGTTGAAGAGCTCCAGAAAATGCTCTTTTATAACCTCATTTCTAAACATCTCTTCTCAAGTGGGATTTTTTGCAGCATCTTTGATAAGTAACTTAGATATTTGTATTCATAAATCAACTTTGTGTAACATAGTTTTACTGTAAATTGAGAAAATATCAATGTTTCCATATGGCAACGCTGTACCACAGTGGAATTGCAGTAATGTATTTCCCCATTGGGATTTTTATTTTATTTTTTATAGATAGCAGCAACAACAATATGATTGCAGATATGTATTTATTTCAAGTATTTAGTTGTATTTATTTCAGAAAATGAATAACGCGACAGAAATGTTACGGAAAGAGCAAAAGTGCAGAGTTAGCTCTTCAATGTGATGAGAGTGAGGATGAGTTAGCCAAATGATTGGGAATGATAGGGATTAAATGGTAGGGATCTACTTATTTTTGGTTTGCATGAGTTTCAAGTATATAAATCTATCAATTTCTAAAAGAAATGTGCAATTAAATAGAAAAGAAAATCAAAATTTTATAGAAAAACGACTTATTTGACCATTTTCCATTGTGGTGCAGCATTGCAATATGGCGCAGTTTTCCTAATTGCCCCCCAAAATATATTTTTTCAAAAATCTTTTTTAATTTGTATGATTGAAGTTATTTCATGTAATAAAAACTTATTCCAAAAAATATTTCATGGTTAGAACATTAAACTGTTTTTTGATTGTTCTGCTGATGAAACTCTGCAACATATCTTTCAATATAGTAGACGTCAATACGAGCAATATGAGTTTTATACAGCTTTTTTACAGCGGATGCCATTGAAAACATGGTAAGTCTATCCCTCACAGCCTCACTTTCATGGCGCCGCACTGAATAAGGTCAATACAACAGTGTTCAGTGAAGAAAGGTTGGGAATAGCAGGCGAAAGAGCTGGTTTTTCCTTTAAACACAGATGCAACTTGGTTCAAACCAAACACGCCTCCCAAATGTTATCATTTTCTCCCTCTGAAAAGTCAGCGAGCCCATCATCAGTGGATTATTTATCCTGCCAAACAAGAGCAGTCCTCATCAACAAGAGCTCTTATATACAGACGTACTCTCTGAGGTTGGGGGTTATGGTCTCTCATAAGGCCTAATACAACAGTGTTCAGGAAAGAAATGCTGGCGAAAGCAGCGTTTCAGAGCTGGTCTTCCCTTCAAACACAGATGCAACTTGGTTCAAACCAAAAATGCCTCCCAAAAGTTATTATTTTCTCTCTGTGAAAATCCGGCTCAGCCATCAGTGGATTATTTATCCTGCTTTTTGTCCATCAGAAGTGCACTCTGTTGCTAAGCTCATCATCCAGTGAGACGGTGGCCTGTGAAAGATGAAAGCTTGCAGCCAAGAGCGAGGGAAAGAGGAGGTTAAAGGGAAGTTCCTGGAACATTTAGGGACACGCACAATTTTCCCATCGTCTCCTTAAAGAGCTCTCTCGGACACCTGCAGTCGTAACAGAGTGTCGAGGACGAGGGCCAGGGGCCGATGGGCTTTTAGGGATGACATGAAAGACAACGGTCTGCCAAGAATCATGCTACGGCTTATAAATGCTGGTGACATCTGTAAACCTAGTTCATTTAATAGGCTTTGCTGAAGCAGGATTTCGAGGTGTGATGCCACTGGGAATGATTGAAACACACAGTAAAGGTGGAAGTCTCAATGCCAGTTTTTAAGTTTCAGAAATATATTATAATACCTGTTTGATTGTTGGTGCAACTCTGGCTTGATATTGGTTTTGAAAAACAGTATCACCACAACAATGAAACTTAAATGGGATGTTTGCAGAGTCTAACCTGCGAGATGTGAGCAGTCAATCTGTGTATCATCAACATACTTGTCATTTACTCTTTTTCTGCCCCCATTAACAGCAGATTTATTTATTGTTAATAAAGAAATCTCGTGCATTAAGCAAACTGAGATGGACTTTGAGTTTAAAACATGGATTGTGGTTCTAATGAATACAAGTTGTTAATTCAGAGGTCGCGTTAGACTTCCCCAATCTCCATTATTTTGACACAGGCTCGTAAAAATTCTGTCATAATCTATTAATACCCGTCATTTTAATGTTCATATTTTAATGATAGTAGGGCTCTATGATAATAGGCTCTGTTTTTGTCAATAGAAGAATTTACAGGACAATATAGGCTAGATTATGTGTGTATTTATTTAAGAGAAAGTTGAATGTTTGTCCAATAAATCGCAATAACTTTGTGCTTTATTACTTTTGATATGAAAAGTCTCAGCTTTCAAATTCTGTCCATTTTTTGGGACTTTTTTATGATTATATGGACTCACAGAGATGGATTATTTGTGTTCATCTGAAGAAAGAATGTCATGTACATCTGGCATGGCATGACAGTGAGTAATTGATGAGAGAATTAAAGGGGGGGTACAATGGTGTTTCATGTATTCAGAGTTGTTTACAGTGTTAAAGAGATGGATTCTCATGCTAAACATGGGCAAAGTTTAAAAAAAATATTTTGGACGAATAACGGAGAATTTCTGTGCCGAAAATCTTACTTCCGGGTTGGTACAAGTTTCGGCTGGTTTTTTTTTAGATCGTGGATCTAATGACGTAGATCAGAGTGCAACTCCTTATATGAGCATTTCTCCCGGAAAAGCTCGCCCGCGCACACGTCGACCAGAGGAGAGCGAGACCGCGCACATCAACGCGCTTCAACAGGAAATCATCGGCAGCGCTGCATAGGATTTGTTCAAGAATGTCTCCAAAAAAGTGTGTATTTGGATGTGAGGGAAAGCTTACCGTGTTCAGTTTTCCAAAGAACCCAGTGTTACAGGAACAGTGGATGCAGTTTGTTTTTCCGGGGCAGCAACGGAGTGTAGGAAGTGCGGTTGTGTGTTCTGGTCGTTTCAGTGACGAATGTTTTATTAACAAGGCTCAGGTCGACGCTGGATTTGCAAATCGTTTGCTATTAAAACGTGGAGTGGTCCCAGTGATAAAAGACCCCAGTCATGTAAGTACAACTGGATCAGATTTCTGTCTTTTGCTGGAAATCAAGAACTACCGCTTGACTCTATAGCTCCGCCTCCAGGACCTCGGCTTTTTCCGGAGAGAATCGGAAAGCTGTATTTTTCTTTTATAAATATAATAAAACGAAACACTTTTTTGAGATATTAAGGATGCACTACTACTCTATAGGTACTCAAGATTAACATGAGATTAGGTGAAACTGTGCATGTTATGTACCCTTTAAGTATTTTAAGAAATCTTTGACAGGTAATCGATTAACAAAGCAGTTTCTGTGTCGTTCACCTTCTGAATCTCGGCATCATGTTTCTGCTGGATCCTCAGTGTATCCTCCTGATGTTTGGCCTCCAAGACTTTAGTCCTCAGCTCAACCTACAAATGAGAAACAGATCAAATGACACAATTTAGTGTGACAAATGTAAACCATTTTTCACTCTTTCTGACCATTAAAGTCCCTGTGTAGTCAATAATTGTATCCCTTAAAAAGTCATCTTTGATCACCAAAGTGACATATTGATTTCTTCATGCCTTAAAATATCTTGAATGTAACTCGACACCCTTGCCTCATTTAGTATTGGCGGTTCTATGAATATGCAAATGAGCCCCGCCTCCACTCGCTCACTCACTCAGCTCAGAGATCCACTGGTTGACAATCACACGTTGATCTGATTGGTTACAAGGTAGTTTGTGACGTCAGAAACACCAGCGATTTCAAAGTGTGTTTTTGAGACTGTCTTTGGTTCACTGCAGTTTTAAGGAGGAAATACTCAGCAATGCTGTCGACTTATGAATTTACACATGAGTTTGTCTTAAAGCATATTAAAAACACCACATACTAGACATATAAACAACATTAAAGCTGGATTTTCACCTCAGGGGGACTTTAAATTCAACAGTCTTCTATATGTAAATGATTGGCTAGCCTCCTCATAACGGTGTAGTACACAATGAGATTCATCAGGACAGGTCAAGCTCAACACAGAATAGATGCTGATAGGTCATATGTTAACTCAGTGCAGGGATTTCATAACTATAATGATTTCTAAACCATCCCTTTTGGTGGTTTTGCTTTAGTAAACGTCCTGAGATGACTGGAGAGGAAAGCGTAAATATTAAAGTATGTCTAGTACTAGGTTTATAACTTCTTGACTATTTTTAAAATAAAAGATTTCCTGTATCATAAATCGATGAACTTTTGATTAAAAACAAGGAAAAAGGCTCTGAAGATTAAAAAAATTGTCACCCCAGATAAAAAATGGTCCATAATTTTGTGACTTCTATGAAAATTTCCACTATTCTGCCTTTGATTTGTGCTCCAAGAAATTGGTATATGAAGTGGTATTCTGCATTATATATTGCTACTGAAACAAATATCAAAAAGTATCAAGTTGAGTTGTTTGCTCATAAAGCTCCCTCTCTCCTATATATATATATGTGTTATATACTTTATATGTATACCAAAAATCCAGAAAGTTTCAAAACAGTTCTAGAAAGTTTTAGGAAGTGCTACTTATAAGCAGTGATGTTTGTTATGGTTGTTCCCATGTTTTATCTGTGGTGGCCTTTTTGAAACTTAGATGAATTATGGTCTTTTTCATTGTTTTTAAGCAAACGCTCATTGATTTATGATACAGGAAGTCTTTTATCTGAAAAACAGTTAAATGGTTTTAACCATAATGTCTACACAGCACATCAAATTAATTAAAGAAAAACATGCAAAACGTATTTCAAAAGGAATGTTTTTCATGATATGACCAATGTACGAAAAGCCACAGCTTAGAAACGTCTGAATTACAATGTTGGGTTTCCTCCACACCCACAGAGAAACAACACCTCCAGCCTCTCTGCTTTTAACATCGCTCACTGAAAGTCAGTTAAGACAGTTCAAAGCAAACTCAAAGCCACATGTACTGCGCTTTGAGACATTAGGAAAGAGAAGGACACCGATGATCAACACAGGACAGGAAACAGCAGATAGAGGAAGATAAAAACATTACTACATACATAATGATGACAGTTATGGAGGCTTGTTTCCTCCACAGCAAAAAACATTTCAAAAGATAATTGCGACTTTTTATCTCACAATAAAAATCGAGATATAAAGTCAGAATTGTGAGATATAAACATGCAATTCTGAGAAAAAAACTTCTGACTTTATAACATGCAATTTCAACTTTATATCACGTAATTCTGACTTTATAACTCACAATTGCAAGTTTATATCACGTAATTCTGACTTTATAACGAGTTTTTATCTCACAATTCTGACTTTATAACACACAATTGCAAATTTATATCACGTAATTCTGACTTTATAACTCACAATTGCAAATTTATATCACATAATTCTGACTTTATAACACAATTGTGTGTTTATATCTCACAATTCTGACTTTATAACACACAATTGCAAATTTATATCAAGTAATTCTGACTTTATAACTCACAATTGCAAATTTATATCACGTAATTCTGACTTTATAACGAGTTTTTATCTCACAATTCTGACTTTATAACACAATTGTGTGTTTATATCTCACAATTCTGACTTTATAACACAATTGCAAATTTATATCACGTAATTCTGACTTTATAACACAATTGTGTGTTTATATCTCACAATTCTGACTTTATAACTCACAATTGTGTTTATATCTCACAATTCTGACTTTATAACACACAATTGCAAATTTATATCACGTAATTCTGACTTTATAACACAATTGTGTTTATATCTCACAATTCTGACTTTATAACTCACAATTGTGTTTATATCTCACAATTCTGACTTTATAACTCACAATTGCAAATTTATATCACGTAATTCTGACTTTATAACACAATTGTGTTTATATCTCACAATTCTGACTTTATAACTCACAATTGCAACTTTATATCACGTAATTCTGACTTTATAACGAGTTTTTATCTCACAATTCTGACTTTATAACACAATTGCAAATTTATATCACGTAATTCTGACTTTATTACACAATTGCGACTTTATATCACGTAATTCTGTATATAAACTCGCAATTGTGAGATAAAATGTTGCAGTTACCTTTTTTTTTTTTTATTCTGTGGTGGAAACAAGCTTTCATTCACAGTTGATTTGTACTTCAAAGACAGTTTAACAGTAGATGCACCCAATGACTTTGCTCAGAGCAACACAAGCATGGGAATCACAAGGAGATGAATTTATGATTGAGGACCAATTTAAAATACAAGTTTTGTTTTGTTTTTTCCAACTGGTTTTTGATTATCACCTGTACTTAAGCAAGCAGACGCTAATTAACTTCCCTCACCCAGAGCAACCTCAGGCTTTTAATGTGCCACAAGATTTCTGAGATCGAAAGTTCAACATTTTTGTGAACCGGCCAGTCAGAACACGCTCTTCAACCCAAGCACACACACACACAGTAGAGAGGTGTGAGCACACACTTCCGCTTATAAGTGCTGAAACTTTCGTCACTATGGCCGCCGGTCATTCCTGAAGCGGTGTCTTTCTTCTCATGTATTTTGGGAAGCATATTTTGATGTGGCATGAGCAGGATTTCTGTGTGAGCCTCCCAAGCCTCCGGCTGACTGCGGATCAGGGCTTTCAACGTCTGCCACCAGCGTGGGACACGATCTACTGACTTATCAGATCCGCTGCAGGGCACTGTACGGCCAGAGTAAAAGTGTGTGTGTGTGTGAGATCCACACGTCTGCTACACAGGCTAGCCACAGGCCGGTTCTAGTACAGGAAAAACCAACTCAACTGGAATGGTCACTGATGCTTGATCAATGTCTTGGGAAACTTTCCATTGCGTTTGAGCTTCCTCTGTGAATGCTGGGTCAGTGAGAAAATTACTCACTGCAAAAACATCTTAACATTATATATAACAGCAATAAGGCTGTCAAATAAAACATTTAATTTCAAATATTCGTCGAATTAAAAAAAAAGAAAAAAAAACCCTGCGCATTCGAATTAAACTGAATTGAATTGTTAATTTGAGAAATGGCTACTCTAAAAAAAACACTCTTGTTTCAACCCAAATCTGGGTCAAATATGGACAAATCCAGCCGTTGGGTTCAATTTTTAAATACAATTTTTGAAGCAGCGGTTGAGTTTGTCCATATTTGACCCATATTTGGGTTGAAACAACCCAGCATTTTTTAGAGTGTAACCTTGCTGACGAAAACCCTCTCAGTTGGTGGCAAAAATTGTGCAACATTGTCAACAAAAAGCGCTCAGCGTCTGGTGTTATTGACGAACAATATGTAGAATGAGTAGAAGTGGATTGTTTCTGAATGGCAGTTTGCTATTGTGTGTTCATGTAGTGCACAGGTGTCAAACTCAGTTCCTGGAGGGCCACAGCCCTACAGAGATTTGTTCCAACCCTGCTTCAACACACACACACACACACCTGCAGTTTTCAAATAAGCCTGAAGGACTTGATTAGCTGATCAGGTGTGTTTAATTAGGGTTGAAACTAAACTCTGCAGGGCTGTGGCCCTCCAGGAACTGAGTTTGACACCCCTGATGCAGTGCATTACACTGTCTGGAGGCTAAACTGAGTTTGGGTTAAACACAGATAGCAACGTGTGCTGTTCGTGTATCAACACCTGGGCGATGGCGCCGTAAACGACTGGTCATATTAGAGCAGGGATGAACAACTTCGGTCATGGAGGGCTACTGTCCTACAGAGTTTAGCTCCAACCCTAATCAAACACACCTGAACAAGCTAATCAAGGTCCTCAGGATTACTAGAAAATTACAGGCAGGTGATTTTTTCAGGGTTGGAGCTAAACTCTGTAGGACAGTGGCCCTCCAGGACAGAAGTTGCCCATCCCTGTATTAGAGCATACGGCCCTCGCATTGAACACAAGTTTAGGGGAAACCAGAATGTGTATCCATTGACAGAGACATACATAAGCCTAACCCCGTGTCCTAACTACACACAACGCATAACATGCCTCTTTTCCATGTTAATCAGAGTGTTTGTCCTAACCAGCCGCGACGGCGACACGCGACGACTCTATTTTAGAAACGGTCTCTATTTTTCTGCGACGTCGCGCTGGAACATCAAACACAAAGTGTGGCGATGATAATCTCAGGCACTGTTTATGTGCTTTATTTAATGTTATAAGCGTGTAATGTGACTCTGAATATCATTTAGTGCTCCAGCTTTGTAGCTGTAAAAGCAACAATGGATAATTCACCGCAGATCTGTGTATTTTATTGCGAATGCCGTCCAGATTACTCTCTGGTGCCATGAGACGCCGCCCACACGCTGTTCTGATTGGCTGACTCCGCCCACATGCTATTCTGATTGGCTGACTCCGGCCACACACTGTTCTGATTGGCTGACTCCGCCCACACGCTGTTCTGATTGGCTGACTCTGGCCACATGCTGTTCTGATTGGCTGACTCCGGCCACACACTGTTCTGATTGGCTGACTCCGGCCACATGCTGTTCTGATTGGCTGACTCCGGTCACAGGCTGTTCTGATTGGCTGACTCCGGCCACAGGCTGTTCTGATTGGCTGACTCTGCCCACACACTGTTCTGATTGGCTGTGTGATACTGGCTATATTCGATAAAACTGATTATTCCTGATGAAGAGATTGCATGATAAAGAAAAACCAAAATGAAAACACTAAAAAGCCAGATGTTCTTTATTGACATCAACATTACATGGGCAGAATTGCAGATATACTGAAATCGGGTTGAGTGCAGACACAACGTAATGTAACTGTATAAAATATTAATTGAAGAAAATATTGTGAAACTATTTTTAACACATCACTCTGCCCTAGTATATACCGTAGTGTCATTTCATATTCAAGCCCGAATCATGAAGACATCTCATGTGTTCTACGTAAACAATGTATTTATTTACACATCAAAAACTTGAATACAGCCCAGGAGGCTTTTGTCAACTCCAGAGAGGATCTTGAGTCTTCTTCTGTGATTCACAAAAGCTATTTTGTGTCTAGTGCGTAATACACAGCACATCAGCTGCGGGTGTTTGGCTGATGAGAACATTTACACAAGCACAAGATCTTGTAGCACCTAAAATTGTGATGATGAATCTTCATAAATGCTATAGCCAAAGTTTCCCTTCAGATCTTCTCTTTACCTGGCTCTCCAGCCGGTCCCTTAGAGCCAAACCACTTTATGCTTATTATTACATTTTGCAAACTACTCTAAATAACAATATCTGCTAAATTACTTTAATGTAAATGCATTTGTAGTATCTTAGAGATCCTAAGGACCTTCGCCCAATTGCCCTTACATCTGTCCTGTGCAAGTGCATGGAGCGCATATTGTGCAACGAACTTCAAGCTCAAATTAACGGATCTGTTGACCCATTACAATTTGCTTACAAGCGCAATCGGAGCACCACTGATGCCTCCCTGACCTTACTTCATAAAGCTCAGCATCATTTAGATAAAACAAATGCTCATGTTAGAATGTTCTTTATGGATTTTACATCAGCATTTAATACTGTACAGCCACAAATTTTAAAAGAAAGGTTGCGAGATTTAGGTGTACGCAGCTGGTTAATTTTATGGATTGATACATTTTTAAGTAATAGGCCCCAAAGAGTCTGTGTTAACGGAATTTCATCTGACTGCATAGTCTTACATTCTGGGTTACCACAGGGATGTGTATTATCACCTTTGCTCTTCTCTGTTTATACCAATGAGCTTCAGTGTAACAGGGATGATCTTACCTTGATCAAATATGCAGATGATCTGGTTTTAATTTCTTGCCAAACAGACAAGAACTGTCCCACCTATTTTGAGTATATTGAAAGTATGGTACAATGGTTTGACAACAGTCATCTACGGTTGAACACTGAGAAGACAAAAGAACTATGCTGTGGGAATCAGAATAAGAAATGTACAGTTGGCCTCCCATACGAACAAGTTGCTATAAAAGGTGTAAAGATAGAGCAAGTCTCAAATTTTAAATATTTAGGTACAATCATTGATGACAAACTTTCGTTCAAGGATAATGTGGACTATGTACATAAGAAAGCAAGGCAGCGTTTAAGTCTACTTAGGAAGTTGCGTAACTTCGACATCGAAAGGAGGATCTTAACTATCGTATATAGATCGATGATTGAAAGCATTTTAACTTATAACATTGTTTCATGGTATGGAAATTTAACAATGAAACAGAAGAATAAATTAACACGAGTAATTAACGAAGCGAATAAGATTATCGGCCATAAACAGAGCACACTGCAAGAATTATTCTCACATTTTCTGGAGAAAAGGGCATTTGTGGTTTATTCAGATCAGACTCATCCCCTCCACTTCTGTTTTGAGGTCCTTCCGTCGGGGCGTAGGCTACGCGTACCATATGCCAAAAAGAACATTTTTAAAAGATCATTTGTCCCACTGGCAGTGACTGTTTTAAATCAGATTCTCAATTAGGTTTGTTTTTTGTGAACATGCACATATTGTATCAATTTAACTGAATCATGTATTTATTAATTATTATGTATGTATTATGTGGTTTATTATGTGGTGTGTAATGTGGTTGTAGAATGTTGTTGAAGCCAGTGTCAAAGATGAATTTCTGACCAGTAAATCTGAACAGACAATAAAGATAAACATAAACATAAACATTAGACCACAATCATACCGTACACAAACTAGGGCTGCGTATCGATTCAGATGTTCCAATTCAATTCGCAAGCTCTCAATTCAATTCGATTTCGATTCTCGATTCGATTTCAATTACAGATAAACTACAGGAGAATGTTTTTCAGTAAAAAGCTGTACTTTGCCAGTTAATCACTGCAAATTTACACTGCAAAGTTGTTCAGTGATATTATTAATAAGGGAATAATAACCATCTTTAAATTAAGCATGATAGTTAAATAAATAACTTTATTACATGGCTCTCTATAATTGGTAATTCTGATCTTTAGTAATCAGACATATTTACTGTTGCCCATGGGAACACTGTGCTCATACAAACGCAACTGGCACCGTGTCACGTTTTATTTATTGATTGCATTGAAAAAAGATAATCAGAGAACTTATATTAATATTGTAATATTGTTGCACCCTGTCAGGGTTTATTTTGTTGCTGTTAGCACATTATCTCTTACATAACACATATTAAACAAAAGGCCAGTTACAGCTGAGCACAGTGTATAATTTCCAAATGTTCCCCTCAAATGAAAACAAAAATGAACTTTGTTAAAAACTGACCCACATGTTCATGGATAATTAGGCAGACTTGGCAGCGTGATTTTTCTTAATTTAACTTGTGCAATCGAAGACGGCCTCTGTAACAACAAGACACATAAATGACTTTTAGTCACAAATGATTTGCTCTTATCATCCAATCGTGGTTGTATCTCTCTATTGGTGTTACTCGATCTTAGTGCTGCATTTGACACTACTGACCACAACAGTCTTTTAAATAGACTCACAACTATGTTGGCATTAGTGGAATTGCACTAGCATGGTTTAAATCATACTTATCTAACAGTTATCAGTTTGTAGCAGTAAATGAAGAGATGTCTCATCGATCACAAGTTCAGTATGGCGTACCACAAGGCTCAGTACTAGGACCGTTGCTGTTCACTCTGTACATGCTGCCATTAGGAGATATCATTAGGAAACATGGAATTAGCTTCCACTGTTATGCTGATGATACTCAGCTCTATATTTCTTCAAAACCTAACGAAAACTACCAATTCACTAAATTAACGGAATGCATAGCGGATATAAACAACTGGATGACTAGTAATTTCCTACTACTAAATTCTGAAAAAAACAAAGATTCTAATTATTGGACAAAAAACTTCCTCACGTAATAATCTAGAATACTGTCTAACACTTGATGGCTGCTCTGTTAAGTCTTCGTCGTCGTGTAGGAACCAGGGTGTGCTCTTTGATACCAATCTTTCATTTGAAAGTCACATAAAAACAAGACACATAAACGACTATTAAATTCCAGAATGCACTTTCATTATAAGATAGATCATTTTTCCACTAAAAAACGCTCAGTTTTCAAGTAATTTCAGGTATGTGCAGGAAAACAAGATTCACCTCGTGAACAGCATAACAAGCCAATCATAGCGCAATGGAGACATTGTCTCCTGTCATGTGACTCCTTTTATTCTCAATTACCCCCCCCCCCCCCCCACCGAACGCTTTAGGGTCTGTTAAAACTCAAAGGGCGGTCATACTTTATTACCTAGTGTCACTTTAGAAAAAAAAAGAAGAATGATTTAGACACTTTTTAATGTCATATTTGATACTACATTGTTTTAGTTTTGTACTGTTTTATTTTCTCATTCAATTTTCGGGGAAATGCCCCTGGTTGAGACGTAGTCCAAGTTGAAGATCACACCCCGGAAGAGTGCATATGATTTGACAGGCTTCATGAATAAACCCTAAAATCAATGTCCAGACACAATTTATAGAAACCAAACGCATAAGTTTGTCTCCTGACAGCATTATCTGGAGGCTGGAAGGGATCTTCTAAGAGCAAAACACACAGTTTGCTCCAGTCACCTGCCCTACTTCCACTCAACCCTGAGAAACAGCTCTCGCTTTTGCGTACGGCTCTTCTTGTGCAATCTCAGAGACCACATGAGACCTGTCAGAGGAGGAGATTGCACTGATTGAAGCCACGCAGTCAAACACATCCCGGCAGCGCAGATGCAAACGTGGGCGGCACTTTTTTCTTTTCGTTTCTTGTCTTCTTTCTTTTTTTAAAGCTTCAATTGGTGCTTTTAGAAAAGTTTGTCAAACTACATCAGTGGCGTTCTGAAACTCTCGTCTGAAAGGGTGCGGCGGGCGAGCGCACACCTCCGGGTTTTCAGATTCCCTGGAATCAGTGAAGCGAATGACATTGGTGCTTTTACTCCTGTTAAACTCACAGAGACGCAGTGCTTTTTGAAGAGTAGAAGGAGAGATGGAAGGGTGGGAGGAGGAGGAGGAGATAAAGACGGTGCGAAGGAGACGAGAGCAGCTGTTATGTCTTTTCTTTGCCCGGCGTTTCCTTAGGGAATGTTTTCACAAAACGTCTGCTACGTTTTAGCGCCACACTGCGGGTCGAGTCTGTGATTCCAGCTATTTTGAGAGTCAAAATCTGGGTGACTTTTCACCAGAAAGCTTCCTGATGACATCTCAATCGGATCACTGGCTTGGCTCTATGAAGGAAAATAATACAACTGAAATGTGTTGATGCAAAAAAATCAAATGTGATTGTCAAATACGTAGGATAGACCACAGAATAGGGCTTTTCACACTTGAAATAGTTAACCCTGGGTAATCCTATTCTCAGACGTCACACACCCATGAACCGCTGGATAAACGTCTTAATATGGCAATTGGAAACACACTTTAGGAGTTTCAAAGTCATCATCTGATTGGTTGAATTCAACAAGATTTCCAGGTGACGTGCCTGTCGCATTACTTAACGCTGGTCCTGGAAACAAAGACGCGATGATGCCAAACCCCCTCATGGAAAAAGCAAGCAAATCGTGTTTACAACTGACAATGAGCGCTTATCAGGATCAACTAAACTCTGGATTTCCAAAAGTATGTGATGTATGTCATGTTGAGACACTTTAAAATAGGTTTATGTTGCACTAAAAATAGAGTTTTTTGATGGATAGATGCACTTTTATGATTGATAGATGCACTTTTATGATGGATAGATGCACTTTTATGATGGATAGATGCACTTTTATGATGGATAGATGCACTTTTATGATGGATGGATGGATGCACTTTTATGATGGATGGATGGATGCACTTTTATGATGGATAGATGCACTTTTATGATGGATAGATGCACTTTTATTTTGGATAGATGCACTTTTATGATGGATAGATGCACTTTAATCATGGATAGATGCACTTTTATATTGGATAGATGCACTTTTATGATGGATAGATGCACTTTTATCATGGATATATGCACTTTTATGATGGATAGATGCACTTTTATCATGGATAGATGCACTTTTATGATGGACAGATGCACTTGTATCATGGATAGATGCAGAGAAGTTTGATTTTATATGCACTAGTGCACTAATACATAATAAACAGTAATATTCACCAACAAACAGTAAGTTTTTACAAAAAATATTTTATTATATGGAAAAATGCCACGAGACTAGAATCTTTTTATGTGATGCTGCAAACAAAACACAGAATCAGAGTTTTGAAGTGACTCACAGACCATGATTCATCAGATGATTGCTCTAAATCTCTAAACGCTAACTTCAATGCTGTTTTTACTAACGTTGAAATAATAACGTGTCCCACCACAACAAGAAAAGGTAGCAAAATGAGTCTACAGACAGTTTTCAGGAAACGTATTGGAGAAATAAAGATAGAACCCATCATTTCAGATTGCAAAGAAAGAGTAAACAATAATGGCGTGGCACAATGCCAAGAACGCACACCAAAAGTAGTGCCGGTAATGAGCTTTGTTTTTCTCTGCCCTCAACTCTATAGTCATTTCAATCAGGGGCAGCGAAGGGCAACTCACGCACCATTTCCCTTCATCAAAGCCTAGCAGCTCCTGAGGTACGTTTGACTCACCCTTCACCCCATTACCTGGGAACGTTTCTTCAGACAATAACTGAAACGCTCCTCTCGCTGCCACCTGTTATTAATTACCACGCTCTACAGCCCAACGCAGGCGCAATTTACTCTGCTTACAGCAAAACAATGTTTTTGCTAATCTCAGAATCTCTTCGCTTAAAAGTGTGTGGAGTTAATGTGGTGGCTTTATCTTTCAAACGTCAGCCCTGGAGACTTAAAGGGAAAGTTCACCCAAAAATGAAAGTAAGCCCATGATTTACTCACCCTCAAGCCATCATAGGTGTGTATGACATTTTTCTTTCAGATGAACACAATCAGAGTTATGTTAAAAAATGTCTAAGCTTTATAATGGCAGTTTTGAAGTCTATCAAAGTGCATCCATCCATGATAAAAGTGCTCCACAGGCTCTGCGGGGGTTAATAAAGGCCTTCTGAAGTGAAGCAATGCGTTTGTGTCAGAAAAATATCCATATTTAAAACTTTATCGACTAAAATAACTAGCAGACGGCCGTACATTTACGGGCAAAAGAATAACAACTTTTATCATGGATAGATGCACTTTTATGATGGATAGATGCACTTTTATGATGGATAGATGCACTTTTATGATGGATAGATGCACTTTTATGATGGATAGATGCACTTTTATGATGATAGATGCACTTTTATCATGGATAGATGCACTTTTATGATGGATAGATGCGCTTTTATGATGGATAGATGCGCTTTTATGATGATAGATGCACTTTTATGATGGATAGATGTGCTTTTATGATGGATAGATGCACTTTTATGATGGATAGATGCACTTTTATGATGGATAGATGTGCTTTTATGATGATAGATGCACATTTATGATGGATAGACGCACATTTATGATGGATAGATGCGCTTTTATGATGATAGATGCACTTTTATGATGGATAGATGCGCTTTTATGATGGATAGATGCACTTTTATGATGGATAGATGCACTTTTATGATGGATAGATGCACTTTTATGATGGATAGGTGCACTTTTATGATGGATAGATGCACTTTTATGATGGATAGATGTGCTTTTATGATGGATAGATGCACTTTTATGATGGATAGATGCGCTTTTATGATGGATAGATGCACTTTTATCATGGATAGATGCACTTTTATGATGGATAGATGCACTTTTATGATGGATAGATGCGCTTTTATGATGGATAGATGCGCTTTTATGATGATAGATTCACTTTTATGATGATAGATTCACTTTTATCATGGATAGATGCACTTTTATCATGGATAGATGCACTTTTATGATGGATAGATGCGCTTTTATGATGGATAGATGCGCTTTTATGATGGATGCACTTTTACCATGGATAGATGCACTTTTATGATGGATAGATGCACTTTTATGATGGATAGATGCGCTTTTATGATGGATAGATGCACTTTTATGGACTTCAAAACAGAAACAGCCATTCACTGCCATTATAAAGCTTGGAAGAACCAAGACATTTTTTTATATAACTCCGATTGTATTCGTCTGAAAGAAGAAAGTCATACACACCTATGATGACTTGAGGATGAGTAAATCATGGGCTAATTTTCATTTTTGGGTGAACTATCCCTTTAAGGTCCGTTTGAAAAGAGTGTTTAGCTGTTTTGGAAACGGCTGTATTCTAGTGAAGACGAACACTGATGATGCTGTTTGACTGAAGTTGACCTAATTGAGCACTGCTCTTCCCAGAGGAAATGTGATTACAGCAGGTCACGCTCACTATATTCAACAATACCAGTCAACTGACATCAAAGAGAAGCTTGTTCTATGGGATTTTCAGCTTAAACCCACATACAGCGGGAAACTGTCATCACAAACAGGGTTTTGTAAAGCTCTTAGGAGAAGTCGGTGTCCCTAAACAAGCGAAACTCAGAGAGGCTGGCTTTGGTAAGGTGTGTGCAAGCTGTCATCCAGGATCGCTTTCTTGAGTTTATTAAAAGCAACCAGGCATCATACAGCATTTACTTAAGAAGTGGAAAAGTGTGGCGGATGACAAATCTCAACAAGACAGCAGCACTGAGGAAAAAGTCACTGGTTAAGTGAAAATCCTGTCATCATTTAATCATGTCGTCCCAAACCCGTAGGGATGTCTTGCTTTTGTGAATAAATTAAGACATTTAGCAGAATTATGCTGTTCTTTTCCATGCAATGAGACTGCCATTGTTCACTTTTAGTTGAACTATAGGGGACTGGACCAGTTTGAAGACATTTACAGCACATTACAAGCACTTTGAGAGAACATCAAGTTCCTACCTCCTTATCGGCTTTCACTGGGGAGGCCTCGTCACAAAGAGTGCTGTTTCTACCAAGACTCGACTTGAAAATCTATTAATATAAAAGACAAAGACAAAAAATTAGCAAATACGGAAAAACTCGGGATGTCAAAAGTAGGGATGCACAATATATCGGCCACCATTTCGGCATCAGCCGATATACGTTAATTTTTAATATTATCGTTATCGGCCCGATAAGAAAATTTGTCCGATATATTAAAGCTGATAAATAATGTATTATTTCGTTCAGCTGAGACACTTAAGATGCGCACTTTTCAACATGATGGATTTGAATTGCTTGAAATATGAGTGGAATCACTTAAAAAAAGGAAAATACAGTAAAGTGCAACATGTGCAACACAAGCCTCTCATATCGGCTACATAAAATTATCATGAGAACTGATATATTGGCCGATAAATCTAAATCTAAAAACAAAAATTTAGATTTAACAGCCAATATATCAGTTATCGGCTTTCAAATATAAAGAATTATCGGTTATCGGTATCGGCCAAAATGTTCATATCGGTGCATCCCTAATCAAAAGTACTGTCAATACCAAAATGATTAATCATTAATCAAATACAGTAAAGTGCAACATGGCCGATATATTGGCCGATAAATCTAAATCCATATATATATATATATATTTGGATTTAGATTTATCGCCCAATATAACAGTTATCGGCTTTCAAATATAAAGAATTATCGGTTATCGGTATCGGCGCATCCCTAATCAAAAGTACTGTCGATACCAAAATGATTAAGAAAAAAGTTGCAATAACAGTTCTACAGAACTCGAGAGAGATTATCCTTTCTAATCGCTTTTTCATTAAGTGTTTTTTTAGCGACTACATGCATAAATTCTAGCATTTTTGTTTTCCTTTTTTGTTTCAATGGCCAGAAATGCAGTGTCAGTGCCTTGCTGTATGCTTTGAGCTGGCCAATGTATTTGTGTTTTTTGTAGTACACAATAATTTAGATTTACTTTCAACTGCTGTTAGATTACCCTGGTAATCCAGAGTTCTCGCGAGAGCACAAGTTGAATTTGCTCAGCGAGTTACTCTGGTGTTGAGTAATGATGCTCATTAAATATGCCCTTTTATCCGAGCTGCACCAATCACATCGGGTTATCTGATATAGGCGGACCAGAGGTGAGCTAAAGATGACGACAGCGCTGCGACGTCGAAGTCATTAGTAAACATTGCAAGATGGCTATGGATGAATACCAGCTGTTTGAAACGGCTTTGGCCGCTACAATGAATGAGTAAAGGCCATTGCACACTGAGTCCGAAATTTTCGTATGCGTTTTTTCGTGTTCGTCAGTCTTAAAATTCGTCAAGCACAGAAACCTTGCACACTGAGTCCGATGCGTATTTATTAAACCTTTGCGGAAAAAAACGCAAAAAATAGGATTCGTCAAGCAGTGAGGATGATTTTGTTGCCCTCTTTCTAAAAAGAGAAAAAGAAAGAGGAAATATTGGGTCCATCCAATCCTGAGATTGCGCCGAGAGGAAGGAGAGTTTCACCTCCTTATCAAGGAGTTGTGAAATTATCCCGAGCGATTCAAAATTTACCTCAGAATGTCAGTGGAACAGTTCGATGCTTTGCTAGCGATACTGGAGCCACATATTAAATAGAAGACCACCAATTTCCGTGAACCAATCGATCCTGAACAGAGACTGGCACTGGCACACACACACACACACGGCCGGCGGAAGCGCTGGCCAGACAGAACAGCTGTATACAGGTTATATTTTATACCCAAATAATACATGGATTTTGTCGTTCGCTTGTACGGTGGCTCTGAATTGTCAAACACCATTAAAAATGCTTGCTACGGATGCAAAAAACGCAGAAAATCGAACCTGATCCGAATTTTTTTTTGACGGAGGAAAGTTTCGTAGTGTGCAAGCGTGCTTGACATAACGTGAGGTCGTATTTATTTTTTAACGTGCGAAAATTTCGGATGCGAATTTCGGACTCAGTGTGCAATGGCCTTTAGACTTAGCTTTTTATCTAAAACAGGAACAGAAGACGCCGCTCGAATCGTTGCTTTGCAAGAAGGACGTTTTTGCTGTTTTACCAACCGGTAAGAGTCTTACAGTAAGAGTCTAATCTACCAGTTAGCTCCACTGGTAGCTAAGCGTATGGGGTTTATTGTTGTGATTGGTCGTAGTGTTATCCAGTTGCGTGCAGTGAGATTTTCAAATGCAAGCTTGGTGCCGCCCCTCGAGCTGGGCGATTTTCATTAGTCGACGCCAGACCATTAATCTTTTAGATTTAGGTCTGGATTTCCAGGCTACTGTTAGATTGCTTTAAAGCACTGATTACTTAATGTGTATCTTCTGTTTATATTTGTTCTATTTCTCCAAATTGTTTTTTTGTTCTTTATTTTGCCTGTTTCCTTGAACATGTCATGCTTTAATTGAAATGATTTAACTGTAAATGTGTGGAGATCAATGTTGTTTCACTTACCGGAGACAGAGGGACAGGGTTCTCACGCAGATATCTGGGGTTTTCTATCTGTAAAAATAAAACAATACAACACAACTTTACTCTCCTCCTCTTTTGGTAAGTCCCAAACATCTCCCGTCCACCTCTGACCTCCTTTTATTTGTCATAAACAATCTGGAATGACTTCAAAGAGAGTCATTAAGTACAGTCTCTTCCCTACACTGGCTGTGTTTACAGAAATCAGACCTCGAGCCCACAGAGGCATTGTGTGAAGCGAGGCCATTTCCCCTTCTTTTTAAAAACTCTTCTTCCCTACACTGAGTTTGTGTTTTGTCACCATAACCCATAATCTGTAAGCTATAGGAGTCTGTCCTCATCGATGAGACCGTAGAAGACACGTCTAACACATAATGAGACGGACCACGATTGAAACATTTCATTTCACTTCAGTGAAATCCAACTTGAACTGAACATGAGCAGAGCAATTTCCTTACTGTTTGTTTTCATTCATTCTTTTG
The DNA here is from genome assembly GCF_949319135.1 of Squalius cephalus. NCBI lineage: Eukaryota > Metazoa > Chordata > Actinopteri > Cypriniformes > Leuciscidae > Squalius > Squalius cephalus. Next base: position 63,258,369 of record NC_137122.1, on the reverse strand, counting down.
TCATGTGAGGGAACGAAAAAATACAAACGCTGTGTGAAAACTGTGTGTAACAGTTTTTCTTAAATAACAATTTTTGACCTGAAATCCTTCAATTTGCGAATGTGTGTCATTTAAGCCCCTATTATGTGTTATTGTGGGTATCTGAAGGCATTCATTTTGTGTAGTGGTGGTTTGACTTATTTTCTGGGAAACTGAAATGTATTCATTTTTTATTTATTTTTTACTTGACAAGTTTTGACTTGTCTGGCACCCAAACAATTTAATTAAATTTGCATTATTAATCAATCAAATGTGATTTGGGACAGCCACCGTTACAATTCATAATGAAGCCAATAATTTGACTTTAATCAAAAAAATATTTAAAATATCTGGCTCATATTAATACTTAGGTAAAGTTTTATCCCCCTCAAACACTTTACCCTTGACTACCCTTGAATGTTGGTACTTCAAACCCAACATCTATTTGTTTATGTTTTATTTTTATTTTAATCATTATTTTTATGTTAATTGGCGCTCAAGATTCTTGTTCTGGTTCATTCTTGTTCTTTTGCCTTAGAATTTATTTCAAATGTAATGATCAAGATCCCCTCTAAAAGTCCCACTTTTTAAGGTAATTTTACAATGGGAAGGGTTCGAAACTCAGTCTAATTTTTAAGAAGCTTAAATATAGGTATATTAGAGTATATGAGATTCCACTGGTTAGAAAGCCAGGGCTAGTAAAATGGCTGTTGGGAAAAGCCTACTTTATTCACAAGTTTGGAGAAATGGACAGATGTAATATACAAGCATAACAAATAATTAAAATGAATAGTATTTCACAGCAATTATGCTTATGCTTGTCAATGAGGTCTAAATAAAGTGAATAAAGAACTCTGAAGGCTGAGGACTGTGGATTAAGCATGACCCCTTATGTATTATTATGTATCTATGTGTTTGTCTGTATGTATATGTATGTTATTTTATTTTATATGTTTATTGTTTGTTTAATGTAATGCTGGAACCTGTACCAAAGAGCTGTACTGAAAACAAATTCCACCAGCTTGGCTGTGTGGTCATTAAAAAATCAAATCAAATCAAATCAAAACAGTGGTTCTCAACCAGGGGCCGGTGCCTATTAGGGGCCTCAAGCAGGGCAAATATATATTTGTTGGTATATATGACCCAACAAACAATGTTTCACACTATGCATAAAGAGGACTGGGTGTTAAGTTTCAAAAGTGTGTTGTGCCAAAAATCCACACATAGTGTGAAAAGTCAACAGAGTCAACTATAAGTAAGCCGTAGGTTGACTTATGAAGAGTGTGATGGTGTGTTCTGGCTCAACCAAACATTGGGGAAGTGTCTGGTAAACCATTTGCAAACAGGCCTTGTTTTGCAATTCCATTTTGGTGAGATTAGCAGCAACAGAATTTACACACTGCTACTTCATGAAAGTTAAGTTACCCTAATATGACCCAGTAAAAAGTGTTCAATAAGAGCTCAAACACAGCATGAGTGTGATGTGGCTCTGGGCCCGTATTTATCAAGCTTCTCAAAGTGCCATTTTAGTCTTAAGTGCTGAGAATTCATGAAACTTACTCCTGCTTACAAACTTAAGAATAAAAGCAAGTTATCAAATTTCTTAAAGCTAAGAATCACTCTTGGTTATTTAAGACAGCTCGAGAGGTCTCTCAAGTGGTTACACTCTAAAAAATGCAGGGTTGTTTCAACCCATGATTGGGTCAAATATGGACAAACGGAAAGGTTGGGTTTAAAATGTAATGTAAACCCTTGGTTGGGTTTGTCCATATTTGACCCAAACATGGGTTGAAACAACCCAGCATTTTTTAGAGTGTAGGAGTTGCCAGTAGGGGCTTGTGATGCACTGAGGAGAATATATTCAGTGATTGGTCCATGCCTATATGTCGTCATCCAAAATCCCATTTGTGGCACAGCAAAGTGTCGTGAATCATCTCTAAGACTGACACTCAAGATTTAGTTCAATTACGCCTGAGATGCTTGATAACTCACTTTTAAGCGCAGCTTTGAGCTAAGAATTTTTTACTCTTAAAGGTGCAGTGTGATGTTTAGCGGCATCTAGTGGTGAGGTTGCGAACTGCACCCAACAGAAGTTACGGTGGCCGACAGGAAGTGATGTCGTCGTCTGAGACAGCAGAGAGTAGCCAGTTCAGCAATGAGGTTTCTTTACAAAGATAAATTAAGAAATGAGGTTTACTTAATTATTCAGTAAACTGATTTGTTATTGTGATTATTATTGTTACCTGTTCATCATTGTGCCAGTGTTTATTCACTGACTTTAGCTATAGCTTCTTTACACGAAGAACAACATAGTGACGAAACGCGTTTGTTCGTTCAGGGCCACTGTAGAAACATGTCGATGTAAGGGGACTCGCGGTGTGTGTAGACAGAGACGGCTCATTCTAAGGTAATAAAAACATAACGGTTCAATATGAAAGATCTTTATACACCACTGAAAACATAGATATGTATATGATATTGCATTTCTGTGAACAGATCCTCCTAAATATTCCACAATGCACCTTTAAGGCAGTGTTCTTGTGAGTAATTCTCAGAGGCTTGATAAATACGGGCCCTGAACTGTTTCTGAATCTTCAGGCCACAGCACTGGACGGCAGGAGTGTGTTATCGCATCGGTTTCCAGTGCTACGCTTCACGTCCACACACGATGCAGATGTCGATTAGCCCAGCATCAGTGCCCACAGAAAACAGGGGCCCGGAGCCACTAGTGCACATATACTTATCTCAACACTACACTCTCTGATAACAGCAGAGTTCAGACTCTTGTTTTTCTGCATAAACTTTCTGATGAAACAAGGTTTCGCAATTTGCTGGGAAGTCAGAAGTGGCTATTGAGGAAATCTGGAGGCCAACACAGTCCTATAAAGCTTCAAAAGCTTTGAACCCAAGAACTCAGCATGCCAACGTGTTGAGCAATCGCTGCAGCACATTTTTCCTCCCACATGGTGTAGTCATCCATGGCAAGCAATGCTATGCTTTCTCTTTTTTGTTTAATTTTAAGGTTTAACTAAGAACTCAAACTCAGGATGCGCTAAAAATGAACTACGGCCACTGATAGTGACATTTTCTGGAATATATATTGTACAAAATTGTGTGTTGTCACGATAATGCAATTTCTAATTTTGATAAGATACCTTAAAGTCCCCCTGTGGTGAAAATCAAGTTGTTAATGTTGTTTATATGTGGTGTTTTTAATATGCTTTAAGACAAAGCATGTGTAAATTCATAAGTCGACAGCATTGCTGAGTATTTTCTCCTTAAAACTGCAGTGAACCAAAGACAGTCTCAAAAACACGCTTTGAAATCGCTGGTGTTTCTGACGTCACAAACTACCTTGTAACCAATCAGATCAACGTGTAATCGTCAACCAGTGGATCTCTGAGCTGAGTGAGTGAGTGGAGGCGGGGCTCATTTGCATATTCATAGAACCGCGCATACTAAATGAGCCAAGGGTGTCGAGTTACATTCAAGATATGTTAAGGGATGAAGAAATTTTTCAAGGAATTTTTTTTTTTTTTACATATGTCATTTTGGTTTGAAATTTTTACGCTTTATGGGATAAAATTATTGGGGGGACTTTAAAAATACTGATATTCAATACCAATTTTGATACCGCAGGGAAAAACTGCCATATAGATATCAATTATATTATCTCCTATTTTTTTGTCTATCCACTGAAAGTCTAGGCAATCAATATTTTTCAAGCTATAAACACTATTTCAAAACACAATCAATGTCAAGCACACAAAACATTTGGATTCATGCTGAATTAAGAGAGGTACGTGAGAGCAAAAGATTATTCGTATAGCGTATTTCCCACATGCAGGCAGTTTCAGTTTAGCTTTTAATAAATGTTTTTAGGCTTGATGCATGACATTTATAATAAATTATGTTTATAATGAATGACTACAATCATTTACAGTAGTTTTATACTTATATTTTTCATTCCTGTTCTTTTCTAAATACGGTAATGAATTTATAGGATTTGTCGTGGAGTGAGGCGATTCATAATTGTTTGTAAAACGTTTTGTTTTATTTTGTCAATATATTACATTATTTCCGAATGTAATAATAAAATGTGACATACACCAATGTAACCTATCTGGGGTTTTTTTTTTTTTTTTTTTTTTTCTCTGGTTACACTTTATTTTAAGGTGTCGTTGTTACAATTTAATTATATGTACAAGTGCTGAGTAATATTAATTAACTACATGTACTTAGGGATAGGGTAGGATTAGGGTTTGGTTGAGGGTTAGATGTATGTAATTTACTGTTATTACTATGGTAAGTACATGTAACAAGGACACAGTAAAATAAAGTGTTACCTTTTCTCTCAACAATGCAATTTTAACCAGGTGCATCTTATTTTCCAGAAAATACAATATTTGCACATACGTGGTTTAGCAAATGAATTATGCATATCAGGCAACACTGCAAATACACCCACGAAACTGGCATGCATCCATTTTCAACAGTGCAACGATAATGGTATGGGGATCAATATAGTGCTGATTTTGGTGAAGATCCTGTAATAAGCATGTGTGCTCTGCAAAGAATGCCAACGACCTCATTTAAATGCGCATGGCATGACACTGCACCTTGTTAAACTGGCCAGGTTTTTTGATGAAATACTGCATGTTGAAGTTCAGTGATGAATTAGCATTGTTTTACACCATTAGGCAAATTATGTTTCATTGTCATCAATGCTAAAATGATCAGTGAAGGTCTCCATGACAGTCAGTTCATATGAAATGGTCGCTGTCGTATATGAAAATACGTGGTGAAAACTGACTTTTAAAGGAATGGGTGGATAAAGGGGGGAAATATTTGAAAAATCCTCCAACTTTACCCCCAGGTTCCAGCTGTTGAAGCGAGCCTCAAAGTCACTATCATCAGAGGAGACGAGCCTCCTGTGCGCCTCCGCCTGGAGGAGAAAAACACAGTGAGGAACAAAGACACGGAAAACCATGTCCAGGGATGGAGATTCACCAAACTAAACCTGCTAGACAAGGGCAGAGACCATCAAACCTTACAAAGCTTCAACTCATGATAATAACATTATAATCTAACATCCTTCAGTCAGTAACAACCTTTGAAAACCACTTTAATCCACTATTTTTATCATTTGGAAGAACATATTGTGAACATATTATAATTGTGTGTTTGGGACATGGATTTTAATGGTGAGACTTTTGTTTTTGTAATCAGACTCTCAAAAATGATATACAAATTTGGATTTAGATTTATCGGCCAATATATCGGTTATCGGCTTTCAAATATAAAGAATTATCGGTTATCGGTATCGACCAAAATTTTCATATCGGTGCATCCCTACTAAATATTAAGTTATGTATATTGTCACAAATTAAATAAATATTAAAATGTTTATAGACGTTTGATATAGAAATGGACATACTCTCCTCATGGCATGACATGTTTGACTTGAAATATGACTGGAATCACTTCAAAAAAAGACAATACAGTAAAGTGCAACAGTCTCTCATATCGGCTACATAAAATTATAATGAGAGCATTATAATTGTGTGTTTGGGACACGGATTTTAATGGTGAAACTTTTGCTTTTGTAATCAGACTCTCAAAAATGATATAAAAATTTGGATTTAGATTTAACGGTCAATATATCGGTTATCGGCTTTCAAATATAAAGAATTATCGGTTATCGGAATCAGCCAAAATTTTTAATTTCGGTGCATCTCTACTAAACATTAAGTTATGTATATTGTCACAAATTAAATAAATATTAAAATGTTTATAGATGTTTGATATAGAAATGGACATACTCTCCTCATGGCATGACATGTTTGACTTGAAATATGACTGGAATCACTTAAAAAAAAGGAAAATACAGTAAAGTCTGTCAAATCGGGTACATATAAAAAAAAAAAAATATCAAGAGAACATTATAATTGTGTGTTTGGGACATGGATTTTAATGGTGAGACTTTTGTTTTTGTAATCAGACTCTCAAAAATGATATAAAAATTTGGATTTAGATTTATCGGCCAATATATCGGTTATCGGCTTTCAAAGATAAAGAATTATCGGTTATCAGTATCGGCCAAAATTTTCATATCGGTGCATCCCTACTAAATATTAAGTTATGTATATTGTCACAAATTAAATAAATATTAAAATGTTTATAGACGTTTGATATAGAAATGGACATACTCTCCTCATGGCATGACATGTTTGACTTGAAATATGATTGGAATCACTTCAAAAAAAGACAATACAGTAAAGTGCAACAGTCTCTCATATCGGCTACATAAAATTATAATGAGAGCATTATAATTATGTGTTTGGGACACGGATTTTAATGGTGAAACTTTTGCTTTTGTAATCAGGCTCTCAAAAATTATATAAAAATTTGGATTTAGATTTAACGGTCAATATATCGGTTATCGGCTTTCAAAGATAAAGAATTATCGGTTATCGGTATTAGTCAATTTTTTATTTTTTTTCGGTGCATCCCTACTAAACATTAAGTATATTGTATATGTATATTGTGTAATGTATATTGCCACAAATTAATTAAATATTGAAATGTTTATAGATGTTTGATATAGAAATGGACATACTCTCCTCATGGCACACCAGATGTTTGACTGTTCCACATCATTTCTGCTTTCACATCTGTAAATTCCTGAGAGGGTCACATGACGTCCCGCCCCTCTTTGTTTCGAGACGCTGCTCTTTTTATCAGGAGAATCCAGCTCTTTAAAGAGCTCTATATAATTTGAAAGTTTCCAGGGAGCTGTTGTTCCCAAGTTCAGTTTCCTGAGTTCAGCTTTGGCTCGTCAGGAATGAGAAGCAAGGAAATGTCCAATAAAGCTCAATTCTAATGGATACTGTTGAAGCGTAATAGGACTGAGGGAAGGGGATAGTTCACATCGAGCAAACAACTCACATTACAGGAAGGTGTCTGAACCCAAATACCTGATAAAAACCAGGACACATGGGAACAATTCAGGTTATAACCCACAGATATAGAAGTTTTGTTGGTTTGAAAGGTCATGGTGATTCTGTGTGGCCGATCCTGTGAGGTCTACAGCTTTGTATTTGTGTGGTCATGTTGGTTTCGGTGTTTTATTGAAGGAAGTTGAGGCTGAGAGGCCAGATCTTGGATAAGCAGAAATCCTAACACTCACCATCTTTGCATCATCCTTGATATCGCGTTTGACGGGACTCGAGGACAAGCGTCTAGCCGGTGTCTTATCGCTGAGCAAGTTCCTGTGGAGGACAAAAGATTTCAGATGCTCATCCTCACCTCATTTTTAAAGGGGTGGTTGATTATGATTTGACTTTTCTAACTTTAGTTAGTGTGTAATGTTGCTGTTTGAGCATAAACAACATCTGCAAAGTTACAACGCTCAAAGTTCAAAGCAAAGGGAGATATTTGCTTTTACAGAAATCACTTTTTAAGGACTACAACAAACGGCTGGTAGAGACTACACCACATTCCTCCCGGGTTAGTGACATCACCAACCCTAAAATTTACATAAACCCCGCCCCCGGGAACATGATATATATAGGCCCTGTCCCAAATGGCGCACTTCAAGTGGACTTTCGGTCTTGTGGACTTAAATTGCACGTGCTCGCCGAGTCTACGAGTCCGTAGGCCGTCCCATTCAGCATTTTAACGCACTGAAGAGTGCTCAGCAGCGCCCCCTTTGTACCCTTGAAGCGGTCTTCCGCGAAAACCCGCATATGCAGGCTCCACACACTTTAACTACCCAGGAATCCTTGCGAAAGGCCAATCAGACAACGGATGGGAGGAGATTTCACTTAAGGAAAATTGTTGATATGGCTGAGAAGAAAATAAGCTCCGCCCTCTGCGCCGGGAGCATCAGCTCATTTGCATTTAAAGGGACAGACACAAAACGGTGCGTTTTTGCTCACCCTCAAAAACTGACAACTTTAACATGCTATATAAACATATCTGGGGAGTATTTTGAGCTAAAACTTCACACACACACTCTGGGGATATCAAAGACTTATTGTGCATCTTGTGAAAAGGGCATTATAGGACCCCTTTAAACAAGAGCCAAACGTTAACCTGTATCAATGCTCAATCACATAGAAGCAAACATTTCGAAATCCACACGCAGATGCTTCAGCCTTTCCCACGTTGACGGTGTTTAACACGTTCATGCAGGGAAGCATGTGATGGAAACATTGCATCATCTTCAACACATGGTTCATGTTCCTCGTCTAAAGCAACAGCAGACTTGCCACACACTAACGCCTGTCGGGGGCATTTATTATATATATCACTTCCAGTTGACTGATATTTATGATCTCTTTCTTTAGCTCAGATAATTCCAGTTTTGATCGGTTACGCTGAGGCCACCAACGACAACTTCAAAGCCGAGACTCGTCTGACTAGATGTCGCTGATTTCAACAGCCATGACACATTTGTTTCACGGGCAAATTAAGAACGTGTTCTCGAGCTAATTATGAATGCTTAACGCAGATCTCAACTAATTAAACAAATCCCCCGTTAGTCAAATGATGAAGAGAGGGAGGATGTGATGACTATATGAAAGTCTCGACAAGTATTCGGGAACACATTCACCCTCTTTTTTTTTCTATGGTTTCCTTTGGACTAACTATTAAGCTCTAGCCTAAAATACACATCAAAAGACTGTCAATCACAGTCATAGATGAATGCACAACCTAGGATTATGTATGTGCTTATTGGAAAAGATGACCGTATCCTAATATGCACAGAAGTGCATGCATCGCTGCGGACGAGAAAGTGCATGCTTTTAAGTGTGCAATAAAAACACAGTGCTGTGATTCACTAATCTTAACGTGTCATAGCATATCAATGACTATTTTACACGGTTACGTGACACATAAGCACCATGCAAAAATATCTCATCGCATGCAAAATGATGCATTCAGTGATCAAAATCTGACAGACATGCATTTACGTTCCATAAATATGATATGCTTATAATGTCTGTCAAATTGGCAAATAGCCTGACATCGTTTTGAAATAGTAATCACAATCTCACTAATCAACCAATCACATTTGTAAGCGTATATGTGGAGTTTGCATAGCAAAAAACACCTCATGCGAGCACAAAAACTTTTATGCGACATATGGGATTTTGTGCAAAATTTATGTGTTTCCTTTGGGTGTATTTTCAATTCTTGGCTAATGCCATAAACACATATATACATATATATATGTGTGTGTGTGTGTGTGTGTGTGTGTTTCTGTGGACAGACATTTGTATAATGACATAGAGGACATTTCCTGAGTCCTCCTATTTCAAATGGCTTTAAAAACATAATAAACTGTTTTATTAAAAATGTGTGTGTGTGTGTGTGTGTGTGTGTGCGTCGCTGTGTTTGCACACTACATCAAAAGCACAGATCTAAAAGGGCACAGCAGTTAAATCTGCTGGACTGCATGCACACACACACACACACACACACACACACACACAGTCCACCTTGGCTTTGAGCTGTCAGAGGAGGCTGGTCTTTGTGATTGGCGGCTGGCCGTTAACTGGTGGATAGGGATAATTGAATGAGATGAGAGTGAGGGATGAAAGAGCTATGTGTGTGTGTGTGTGTGTGTGTGTGTGTGTGTGTGTGTGTGTGTGTGTGTGTGTGTGTGTGTGTGTGTGCAGATCGTGGAGGTGCTGCTGATTAAACCCCGTGTCCTGACCCGCAGCTGCTCACAGCGGCCTCATACACACCACTTACACACACAAGGCCAAAGCATTCATGAGTACTTGACTCAAACCTTGGACTCGGGAACACATCTGATGTCTCTTACGGCCGTAACGGTCTGAGACTCTGGCTAGTGTTTCGGGGGAACACATGAAACTCACACAGACAGAGAGGGACGAAACAAGTCTGTAGATGATCTGAACATGTGAGTGGTCACAAGTGTGTCGCTGTGTGGTGTTCACTGCAGTGAACCAAAGACAGTCTCAAAAACACGCTTTGAAATCGCTGGTGTTTCTGACGTCACAAACGACCTTGTAACCAATCAGATCAACGTGTGATCGTCAACCAGTGGATCTCTGAGCTGAGTGAGTGAGTGGAGGCGGGGCTCATTTGCATATTCATAGAACCGCGCATACTAAATGAGGCGAGGGTGTCGAGTTACATTCAAGATATTTTAAGGGATGAAGAAGGAAAAAACATTTAAATATGTAATTTTGGTGATCAAAGATGAGTTTAAGGGATAAAATGATTGACTACAGGGGGACTTTAAGATATTTTCTGTATTTGTGGTCAAATTATGACAAATCTACTTAAAAAAAAAGAAAAGAAATTACCACAATTTCAAAGTATTGATATATTTAACCATTTAATTTTGTGATTCAAGTTTAAAAAAAATAAAAAAAAATATATTTTTTTTTTATTTTTTTTTAACAATATAAAAATTGATTTTATGTGTTGTTGTGGTTGTGTGTATTTTTTTTAAAACACATTAATAATAGTTTAAACTGACACACTGCTAGGCATGATGATGTGGGGCGTCATTTAACTAAGCAATAATCATAGAGAAGCGTTCCTTTAGCAAACACCACTAATGATCTAAAGTCCACACATTAACCCACAACTGAACACAAGACATCAACACACATCTCTAACTGTTCTCAGACCTGTTCCAGGACAGCCTCTCTCAACTCAAAACTGAGGGAAGAGCGCCACCAGATGGACAGACATGGAACTGCTCACACTGGCATTTTAACATTCACTCTCCATTGGCTTTAATGGTTCCATGAAGAACCTTTCCATTCAACAGAAGGTTATTAAATGTTATTAAAATGTTCTTCACACCGAGAAATAAAATAATTATGACAATTTAAGACATTTCTAAAACTACGGATGAATAGCGTCAAAATATTAACTGATAGATATCAGCACATTCCACACTCAATTAATCGAGATTAAGATGTATTACAAGCTTATACAAGGTTATGTTTAAATACGCATATTAGGAATTATTATCTATTTAAAAATGCATTTCATCCTACCGACATATTACATCTAAAGGTTAGCTGTGAGTCTTTTTATCACATAAATCAGAATATACATATAATATATATATATATAATATATAATTTTATTTCCTTCTTTTCGTTTTAGGGCGAAATATGAAATATGACCCAGATATGTTCTTGTTTGTGTTATAGTCACACGATTTTCACATTTCATTTTACATCAACCATCTGAAAAGTCAAGTCATATTTAATTTATTTTAGAATTTATTACAGAGATAACAGGAAAATAATGCAACACAGTTTGTTTGTTTCGTCCAGCTCAGTTTTTGTATAATAGTGTCAATAATATTGTTGAATATTAAATTAAAAGTTAAATTAATGTCCCCAACTGAGCAAGTTAAGCCAATGGCAACAAATGTGGGGAAAGTCCATAAAGTGTCTAAAAAGCATCAAACTTTATGACTTGAAGAAGCATGTGCAATTCCACAAAAACTAAAATTGTGTTATATTCAGACAATGATTGTATGCAAAAACATAAAAACTTCACACAATGTTCAATAGCAACGGATTAAAGTCGAAGAAGAAAGAGAAAACTCCCTTGAAAAGCACAAAAGCTGAAGAAGTGTTATATCATGATCACCTGACTGAGTGAACACACACACACACACACACACACACACACACACACACACACAACCACATCAGAGAAGAGCTTGACGCTTTAATCTGTGACACACACTCTTCTGCAGCAGAACTGGAGTGTGTGATCTGAACGAGAGCGACACACACTCTTCTGCAGCAGGACTGGAGTGTGAACGAGAGCGACACACACTCTTCTGCAGCAGGACTGGAGTGTGAACGAGCGACACACACTCTTCTGCAGCAGGACTGGAGTGTGTGATCTGAACGAGAGCGACACACACTCTTCTGCAGCAGGACTGGAGTGTGAACGAGAGCGACACACACTCTTCTGCAGCAGGACTGGAGTGTGAACGAGCGACACACACTCTTCTGCAGCAGGACTGGAGTGTGTGATCTGAACGAGAGCGACACACACTCTTCTGCAGCAGGACTGGAGTGTGAACGAGCGACACACACTCTTCTGCAGCAGGACTGGAGTGTGTGATCTGAACGAGAGCGACACACACTCTTCTGCAGCAGGACTGGAGTGTGAACGAGAGCGACACACACTCTTCTGCAGCAGGACTGGAGTGTGAACGAGAGCGACACACACTCTTCAGACATCAGCAGCTCTATCCATGTGTTCAGATGGCCGTCAGTAAAACACACATCTCACTTCATCACTCGGAAGAGATGGGTTTTTTTTTATGTCCTTGATGGGTTATTCCTCCATCCACTGCTTGTCCTGTGTGGGATTGTGGGAATGCTGGAGCCTGATTCACAATCATGCCCTTAATAAACTACATCAGGAGTGCTGTGTGAAGACTGAGAGGAGTCGTGTCATACCTGTGTGTGTTTGAGAGGGGTGTTGTGGCCCATGAGCCGTCAGCCTGACCCAACTCTCCAGACACCCAATCCGGCACTGCCAATCTCTGATCCCGATCCGAGCTTCCCAGCGGCTCGTCGAAATAGATGGACTAAAAACAGGGAGACAAAGCTTTAACATCACCACTGATTCCAGCTCTCAACACTGATTCAGGTTCGCCTTAAAGGGAAAGTTCACCCAAAAATTAAAATTATCCCATGATTTACTCACCCTGAAGCCATCATAGGTGTACATGACATTCTTCTTTCAGACGAACACAATCAGTTATGTTAAGAAATGTCCTGGCTCTTCCAAGCTTTATAATGGCAGTGAATGGCTGTTTCTGTTTTGAAGTCCATAAAAGCTCATCTATCCATCATTAAAGTGCATCTATCTGTCATCTATCATCATAAAAGTGCATCTATCCATCATAAAAGTGCATCTATCCATCATAAAAGTGCATCTATCCATCATTAAAGTGCATCTATCCATCATTAAAGTGCATCCATCATTAAAGTGCATCTATCCATCATAAAAGTGCATCTATCCATCATAAAAGTGCATCTATCCATGATAAAAGTGCATACCCATCATAAAAGTGCATCTATCCATCATAAAAGTGCATCTATCCATCATAAAAGTGCATCTATCATCATAAAAGTGCATCTATCCATCATAAAAGTGCATCCATCCATCATAAAAGTGCATCTATCATCATAAAAGCGCATCTATCCATGATAAAAGTGCATCTATCCATCATAAAAGCGCATCTATCCATCAAAAAAGCGCATCTATCCATGATAAAAGTGCATCTATCCATCATAAAAGTGCATCTATCCATCATAAAAGTGCATCTATCCATCATAAAAGCGCATCTATCCAATATAAAAGTGCATCTATCCATGATAAAAGTGCATCTATCCATCATAAAAGTGCATCTATCCATCATAAAAGTGCATCTATCATCATAAAAGTGCATCTATCCATCATAAAAGTGCATCTATCATCATAAAAGTGCATCTATCCATGATAAAAGTGCATCTATCCATGATAAAAGTGCATCTATCATCATAAAAGTGCATCTATCCATCATAAAAGTGCATCTATCATCATAAAAGTGCATCTATCCATCATAAAAGTGCATCTATCATCATAAAAGTGCATCTATCCATCATAAAAGTGCATCTATCATCATAAAAGTGCATCTATCATCATAAAAGTGCATCTATCCATCATAAAAGTGCATCCATCCATCATAAAAGTGCATCTATCATCATAAAAGCGCATCTATCCATCATAAAAGCACATCTATCCATGATAAAAGTGCATCTATCCATCATAAAAGCGCATCTATCCATCATAAAAGCGCATCTATCCATGATAAAAGTGCATCTATCCATCATAAAAGTGCATCTATCCATCATAAAAGTGCATCTATCCATCATAAAAGTGCATCTATCCATCATAAAAGTGTATCTATCATCATAAAAGTGCATCTATCATCATAAAAGTGCATCTATCCATCATAAAAGTGCATCTATCATCATAAAAGTGCATCTATCCATGATAAAAGTGCATCTATCCATGATAAAAGTGCATCTATCATCATAAAAGTGCATCTATCCATCATAAAAGTGCATCTATCATCATAAAAGTGCATCTATCATCATAAAAGTGCATCCATCCATCATAAAAGTGCATCCATCCATCATAAAAGTGCATCTATCATCATAAAAGCGCATCTATCCATCATAAAAGCGCATCTATCCATGATAAAAGTGCATCTATCCATCATAAAAGCGCATCTATCCATCATAAAAGCGCATCTATCCATGATAAAAGTGCATCTATCCATCATAAAAGTGCATCTATCCATCATAAAAGTGCATCTATCCATCATAAAAGCGCATCTATCCAATATAAAAGTGCATCTATCCATGATAAAAGTGCATCTATCCATCATAAAAGTGCATCTATCCATCATAAAAGTGCATCTATCATCATAAAAGTGCATCTATCATCATAAAAGTGCATCTATCCATCATAAAAGTGCATCTATCATCATAAAAGTGCATCTATCCATGATAAAAGTGCATCTATCCATGATAAAAGTGCATCTATCATCATAAAAGTGCATCTATCCATCATAAAAGTGCATCTATCCATCATAAAAGTGCATCCATCCATCATAAAAGTGCATCTATCATCATAAAAGCGCATCTATCCATCATAAAAGCGCATCTATCCATGATAAAAGCGCATCTATCCATCATAAAAGCGCATCTATCCATCATAAAAGCGCATCTATCCATGATAAAAGTGCATCTATCCATCATAAAAGTGCATCTATCCATCATAAAAGTGCATCTATCATCATAAAAGTGCATCTATCCATCATAAAAGTGCATCTATCATCATAAAAGTGCATCTATCCATGATAAAAGTGCATCTATCCATCATAAAAGTGCATCTATCATCATAAAAGTGCATCTATCCATCATAAAAGTGCATCTATCATCATAAAAGTGCATCTATCATCATAAAAGTGCATCTATCCATCATAAAAGTGCATCCATCCATCATAAAAGTGCATCTATCATCATAAAAGTGCATCTATCCATGATAAAAGTGCATCTATCCATGATAAAAGTGCATCTATCATCATAAAAGTGCATCTATCCATCATAAAAGTGCATCTATCATCATAAAAGTGCATCTATCCATCATAAAAGTGCATCTATCATCATAAAAGTGCATCTATCATCATAAAAGTGCATCCATCCATCATAAAAGTGCATCCATCCATCATAAAAGTGCATCTATCATCATAAAAGCGCATCTATCCATGATAAAAGTGCATCTATCCATCATAAAAGCGCATCTATCCATGATAAAAGTGCATCTATCCATCATAAAAGCGCATCTATCCATGATAAAAGTGCATCTATCCATCATAAAAGCGCATCTATCCAATATAAAAGTGCATCTATCCATGATAAAAGTGCATCTATCCATCATAAAAGTGCATCTATCCATCATAAAAGTGCATCTATCATCATAAAAGTGCATCTATCATCATAAAAGTGCATCTATCCATCATAAAAGTGCATCTATCATCATAAAAGTGCATCTATCCATGATAAAAGTGCATCTATCCATGATAAAAGTGCATCTATCCATCATAAAAGTGCATCTATCCATCATAAAAGTGCATCTATCCTCATAAAAGTGCATCTATCATCATAAAAGTGCATCTATCATCATAAAAGTGCATCTATCCATCATAAAAGTGCATCTATCATCATAAAAGTGCATCTATCCATGATAAAAGTGCATCTATCCATGATAAAAGTGCATCTAT
The DNA here is from genome assembly GCF_949319135.1 of Squalius cephalus. NCBI lineage: Eukaryota > Metazoa > Chordata > Actinopteri > Cypriniformes > Leuciscidae > Squalius > Squalius cephalus. The sequence goes on along the minus strand of NC_137122.1, from coordinate 63,242,489 downwards.
CCATGATAAAAGTGCATCTATCCATCATAAAAGTGCATCTATCATCATAAAAGTGCATCTATCATCATAAAAGTGCATCTATCCATCATAAAAGTGCATCTATCATCATAAAAGTGCATCTATCCATGATAAAAGTGCATCTATCCATGATAAAAGTGCATCTATCCATCATAAAAGTGCATCTATCCATCATAAAAGTGCATCTATCCATCATAAAAGTGCATCTATCATCATAAAAGCGCATCTATCCATCATAAAAGCGCATCTATCCATGATAAAAGTGCATCTATCCATCATAAAAGTGCATCTATCCATCATAAAAGTGCATCTATCCATCATAAAAGCGCATCTATCCTCATAAAAGTGCATCTATCCATCATAAAAGTGCATCCATCCATCATAAAAGCGCATCTATCATCATAAAAGCGCATCTATCCATCATAAAAGCGCATCTATCCATGATAAAAGTGCATCTATCCATCATAAAAGTGCATCTATCCATCATAAAAGTGCATCTATCCATCATAAAAGTGCATCCATCCATCATAAAAGTGCATCTATCATCATAAAAGTGCATCTATCATCATAAAAGTGCATCTATCCATGATAAAAGTGCATCTATCATCATAAAAGTGCATCTATCCATCATCAAAGTGCATCTATCCATCATAAAAGTGCATCTATCCATCATAAAAGTGCATCTATCATCATAAAAGTGCATCTATCCATGATAAAAGTGCATCTATCATCATAAAAGTGCATCTATCCATCATTAAAGTGCATCTATCCATCATAATCCAACTCCACATGGCCTTTATTAACCCCCGCAGAGCCATGTGGAGTTAATTTATCATGGATAGATGCACTTTGATGGATTTCAAAACAGAAACAGCCATTCACTGCCATTATAAAGCTTGGAAGAGCCAGGACAATTGTAATATAACTCTGATTGTATTCGTCTGAAAGAAGAAAGTCACACACACCTACGATGGCTTCAGGATGAGTAAATCATGGGCTAATTTTCATATTTGGGTGAACTAGGCCTATCCCTTTAAGCTCAAGTCAAGATAAAGCTAAACTTCAGTGGTGTGTTTACCATGTACGTGGGTAAAGTCTTGAGTCCGCCGGCTTCAGGTTTGTGTGTGAAGGGGCCGTCTAACACTCCTCTCCTGAGCATGTGCAGGAGGAGTCGGGCGTACATGTTACGATTCTTCCTCCCCGTCAGTCCTGATCCACAAGCCACAGGATCACACAGCTTCTTAATCCACAGCGCGCACCGCTGACGCTCTGAGGACACGTGTGGAAGATGAGATGGACACACACACGTTTGAGCTGGGAGATCATTAATGCTTTTAACAGAAGTCTCTTCTGCTCACCAAGGCTGCATTTATTTGATCAAAAATACACAAAAAAGCTGTAATATTGTGAAATATTATTACAATTTAAAATAATGGGTTTTCTATGTGAATATACAGTAAACTGTGATCAAAGCTGAATTTACAGCATCATTACTCCAGTCTTCAGAGTCACATGATCCTTCAGAAATCACTCTAATATGATGATTTGATGCTCAAGAAACAAATTATTATAATCAATGTTGAAAACGGTTTTCAGGATTCTTTGATGAATATAAAGTTCAAAAGAACAGCATTTATCTGGAATAGAAGCTTTTGTCATATTAAACACAAACATTCAAATGTTTGGGGTCAGTAATATTTTTTTTCTTTCGTTTTTTTTGGAAGTAAATTAAAGAAATGAATAATTTTATTCGGCAGGGATACATTAAATTGATCAAAAGTGTCAGTAAATACATTTATATATAGAATAGAAAGTTCAAAAGAACAGACATAGAAGGCTTTTGTAACATTAAAGCACAGTATGATATTTATTTATTTTTTCTAGGGGAAAGAAATGAAAGAAATCAATACTTTTATTCATCAAGGATGAATTAAATTGATCAAAAGTTACAGTAAAGACATTTATAATGTTGCAAAATATCTCTTTTGAACTTTCTATTCATCAAAGAATCCTGGAAAACAATTGTGCACAACTGTTTCCAACATTGATAATAATCATAAATGTTTCTTGATCATCAAATCATCATATTAGAGTGATTTCTGAAGGATCATGTGACACTGAAGACTGGAGTAATGATGCTGAACATTCAGCTTTGATCACAGGAATAAATTACATTTTAAAGTATAATAAAATAGAAATCCATTATTTTAAATTGTAATAATATTTCACAATATTACAGTTTTTTATATATTTAATCAAATACACAGGCTTGGTGAGCAGAAGACTTCTTTTAAAAACATTAAAAATCTCACCGATCCAAAACTTTTGAACGCCAGTGTACATAATATCAATATTCAACAATATTATTGATCACACACACACACACACACATACTTTAAACACGTAGTGTATTCTCACCTGTTTTGTGTGTCAGTTTCAGCACATATGGTTTCATATCGACCAGATAATGATCAAACTCAGAGTCCAGAATCCCAAAGGATTGATCCTGATCACTCATGTTGCTCCTGAACACAACAAAATATCATTTTTATATACTGTATACTTTAATATACTTCAGCAAATATAATGCAGTATTATTGATGCATATTAATTATCATAGCAGACAGATGTCATGATTTGTCAGCCTACAGAAAACAAGTCAAGTGACAAGCTTTTAAAATTATTATGAATATTATTATGAATACATAATTAGTAATCTTCATGTAATGTAGTTAGTGTACATAGTTTATATTAGCTCACCAGTTCGCAAAACTCCTTCACAAATATTGAGAAGCGCTACTTCTTCTGTGATATGCTACATAAAGTGCTAATAAACACAAGTGTTTGTCTAAGGCAAGTACTCGCTGAGCACTGCATCATTATGAATGATAATCATATTGATATCTCCGTGTGGTGTTGTCTGTAGATGTGATTGTGTGCGGTCCTCCACTTGTTGCTAGTTTACGCTCCCAAACGGTTTCAAACTGATCGACTGTGAAGTCATATATATCACACTCGTCTTTCAGAATTCAAAATAAAAGTCTCCACATCAGATTTGTGCTTATGTTGTTTAAACTATATTGTTATCGTTCATTTCGTGTACTGTTTTTTCTGTGTTATTTGTTCTAATTAATGAGCTTTGTTTTATGTGATTTTTTTGTTTGTTTTCATTATAAGTTGTGATGCAAATACTCAACATCAAAACAAACTCGGTTATTTGTCGTTAAGCGCACATTATACAGCTTTTCACAATTGTCCCACACAAATATGAGAATCAGAACTAGCTGTTGTAATGTTGACATTTTTTCTACACACTTTTTAAACACAATTGCCGCATGCTTTTAGCATCAGCTTGCACGTTTACATCTTTAAAACTTAGCAATGCCGCTCACATTGAGTGAATTTTATTTAGCTGTTGTTTCTATGTTGCCTTTATGTTTTATATTATATGATAAAATGCACTTATTACTATTAATATGAAGACTTTTTACTCCCAATAACGACGGAAAGGAGCTCATTATTTGTGGCTTCATTCCGGTTCTCGCGAGAAGCGTTTCCGTTTCCTAGCAACCAAACATCGCTTGTTACAGGTTTCCTCAATCGCCTTGCCTCAGTTCTCGAATGAGAATTTTTTCTTTTATCGATGAGAGTCTGATTAGTGGCAGGTTCGGGTGATGGAGAGTTAATTTTTTAAATACTGAAGCCAGTTTCTTCATCGAGTCTGCATTAGCAACATGACTCCTGGTCACACAGTTCCTCTGACCTCCAGAACTCACTCACACAACACAACTCTTCATATCTGTCTCAGGATAAGCTCATTCCACCAGTCACTGGCAACACATTCAGAAAACATGCATTTCATTCCTACAAATATTCCATCTATCTGTCTATCTATCTATCTATCTATCTATCTATCTATCTATCTATCTATCTATCTATCTATCTATCTATCTATCTATGTATCTATCTATCTATCTATGTATCTATCTATCTATCTGTCTCTCTCTCTCTCTCTCTCTCTCTCTCTCTATATATATATATATGTCTGTCTGTGTGTCTGTCTGTCTGTCTGTCTGTCTGTCTGTCTATCTGTCTGTCTGTCTGTCTATCTATCTATCTATCTATCTATCTATCTATCTATCTATCTATCTATCTATCTCTCTCTCTCTCTCTCTCTCTATATATATATATATATGTCTGTCTGTCTGTCTGTCTGTCTATATATCTATCTATCTATATATCTATCTATCTATCTATCTATCTATCTATCTATCTATCTATCTATCTATCTATCTATCTATCTATCTATCTGTCTGTCTGTCTGTCTGTCTGTCTGTCTGTCTGTCTATCTATCTATCTATCTATCTATCTATCTATATATATATATGTCTGTCTGTCTGTCTGTCTGTCTGTCTGTCTATCTATCTCTATATATATGTCTGTCTGTCTGTCTGTCTGTCTGTCTGTCTGTCTGTCTATCTATCTATCTATCTACAACCCGAATTCCGGAAAAGTTGGGACGTTTTTTAAATTTTAATAAAATGAAAACTAAAGGAATTTCAAATCACATGAGCCAATATTTTATTCACAATAGAACATAGATAACGTAGCAAATGTTTAAACTGAGAAATTATACACTTTTATCCACTTAATTAGCTCATTTAAAATTTAATGCCTGCTACAGGTCTCAAAAAAGTTGGCACGGGGGCAACAAATGGCTAAAAAAGCAAGCAGTTTTGAAAAGATTAAGCTGGGAGAACATCTAGTGATTAATTATCAGGTCTGTAACATGATTAGCTATAAAAGCTTTGTCTTAGAGAAGCAGAGTCTCTCAGAAGTAAAGATGGGCAGAGGCTCTCCAATCTGTGAAAGACTGCGTAAAAAAATTGTGGAAAACTTTAAAAACAATGTTCCTCAACGTCAAATTGCAAAGGCTTTGCAAATCTCATCATCTACAGTGCATAACATCATCAAAAGATTCAGAGAAACTGGAGAAATCTCTGTGCGTAAGGGACAAGGCCGGAGACCTTTATTGGATGCCCGTGGTCTTCGGGCTCTCAGACGACACTGCATCACTCATCGGCATGATTGTGTCAATGACATTACTAAATGGGCCCAGGAATACTTTCAGAAACCACTGTCGGTAAACACAATCCGCCATGCCATCAGCAGATGCCAACTAAAGCTCTATCATGCAAAAAGGAAGCCATATGTGAACATGGTCCAGAAGCGCCGTTGTGTCCTGTGGGCCAAGGCTCATTTAAAATGGACTATTTCAAAGTGGAATAGTGTTTTATGGTCAGACGAGTCCAAATTTGACATTCTTGTTGGAAATCATGGACGCCGTGTCCTCCGGGCTAAAGAGGAGGGATACCTTCCAGCATGTCATCAGCGTTCAGTTCAAAAGCCAGCATCTCTGATGGTATGGGGGTGCATAAGTGCATACGGTATGGGCAGCTTGCATGTTTTGGAAGGCTCTGTGAATGCTGAAAGGTATATAAAGGTTTTAGAGCAACATATGCTTCCCTCCAAACAACGTCTATTTCAGGGAAGGCCTTGTTTATTTCAGCAGGACAATGCAAAACCACATACTGCAGCTATAACAACAGCATGGCTTCGTCGTAGAAGAGTCCGGGTGCTAACCTGGCCTGCCTGCAGTCCAGATCTTTCACCTATAGAGAACATTTGGCGCATCATTACGTCAAAGACGACCACCAACTCTTCAGCAGCTGGAAATCTATATAAGGCAAGAATGGGACCAAATTCCAACAGCAAAACTCCAGCAACTCATAGCCTCAATGCCCAGACGTCTTTCAAACTGTTTTGAAAAGAAAAGGAGATGCTTACACCATGGTAAACATGCCCCGTCCCAACTATTTTGAGACCTGTAGCAGAAATCAAAATTGAAATGAGCTCATTTTGTGCATAAAATTGTAAACTTTCTCAGTTTAAACATTTGCTATGTTATCTATGTTCTATTGTGAATAAAATATTGGCTCATGTGATTTGAAAGTCTTTTAGTTTTCATTTTATTCAAATTTAAAAAACGTCCCAACTTTTCCGGAATTCGGGTTGTAACACAGTAAAAAACGTTGTTGTTTTTTCTCCAGAAATGTTGGGTCATTTTTAAAATCGTTGGGTAATTTACAGTAATAACTGGCAGTTGGGTTAAATACGCTTGTTGTATGGTCACTTGTCAATTATGTATATTTACATTCAATTCTAGACCCCCCAATATTTAGTTTGTAATTCAAAAAAATACATTACGGTAGTTGCAACATATTTATTGTTTTATACAAATAAACAGTATGTATTTGAAAACAACGTGTATTTTATGTATTACAGTTTTTCTCAATCGCTTTGGCGCGTTTTTCTAAACAGTGTTAACATTCTCTAACCTGTAAGCTCAAGAGTCACAGCGGTTTGCTGGAACATCACAACTCTAAAACATTTCATTCATGCTCCAAAACCTAGTTATCATGTCAGTAAACTGGCCAATGCCACCAACATAATAAGTGTTTTTGTCATCGTGAGCCACACTGGTCTAAACGTGTAGATGCTTTTCACCATGGAAATACTTGTTATATTAACATGGTATGTTATTTATTTATTATTGTTGACTAAATCCTTTTTATACTGTACAAGAATGTCAGTTTTGTGTAGATACAGATTCAGAGAGTATGTAATATTGACTGGGACTGTAGCACACAAAAAGAAAATGAACATTTCTATTTTTTACAGTACATTTATTTTTGCAGCAATGTGTTTCATGTAAACTGAGAACTCTCAGTTGCTTGTTCATTTTTGCACACTCTATTATGTTTTGCTCTAACACATATCTTCTTAGTTACATATCTTCCTATTGCTCTTCCATGACAAGTATTTATTTCTAGAAAACAATTTACCGTAAACATACACATGTATTTATACAATCCTGCTGTGGTTCAGTTCCTCCATGTTCAAAAATGCTGGTTATTATTTTTATATAGTTTACAAACTTGATTGGTTGGTTGATTTGTAAGATTATGATTCCTATTTCTTTACAACGGCAGTTTAGCAAACATCACAAACATTTCATGTCATAAATATTTATGGATATACAGTATCATGTCAGACAGATTTTGATCACTAAATGCATAATTTTGCATGCGATGAAAGTTTCATTGAGAATCAACTCCTCAGTTTTGATCAACTAGTCATAGTCATTGAGTAAACTGTAGACAATTGTACTTAAAGCTACACTGTGTGATTTTTACCCCCATCTAGCGGTGAAATTGTATATGACTACCCAGTGAATATTAGTTTCTGTTCCTCTCAATTCCGAGGGCGTTTTAACTCCTACGGTGGCGTATTATTCCAAGATTAACATGGCTTCCAGTTATCGACTTCGTCCATGACAATAATAAACAATACGTCTAAAATGAATAAAACTACAGGACAGATGTCAGGAGGTAAACGTCACCCTTGGAATCGGCTATCCCAGCATAATCAGATTAGGCTAACGTTACAATGTGTACAAAGTAAAAGCAATTAAAAATAACTAAAATTTACAGTGTCCTTTTTTATATATAGCTTAAAAAATTGCGCCTTTAAAACTATTCATCACCTGTGATCCGTCGCAGCACAGATTTATGTTACAAGGTAAACAATACTTTTTCACCATTGACGCGAGGATGAAGTTATACTAGAGGTCGATCTGGCGTTATGCACAACCATGCTATGGTTAGACAAGCAACTATAAAACTTCGAATTTACACAAATGAATTACAACAGGCTGAATTACCTGTCGAGAAGAAAGCAGGCAACCTCGGCGTCCGTTTTAAAATCTTTTCTCCTCATGAGCTCTTTCCATCTGGGAAAAGTTACTCCAATATTGTCTATGGTCTTGCTGATTTGTCTGTCGCGTTGACGTTTTAATTCTCTCTTTCAAGTGTGAGTACGCACGCACGCACACACACACACACACACACACCACACTATCTTTCAAATCTGCCGGCACTCGCGAGCTCGCGAGTAATCTCCCCCTCGCATTCGTCACGGTGTCACTGAGTGAAAAACGCAAAAGGCGAAGCTTGAATTTACAGGTATGTCCCTCTTTGGCTAATGTAGTTTCAAGATGGAGGGGCAACATGGCGACCGGCATTCGAACCCCTCACCCGTATGTACTTTCAATGGCAGATTATAAACTTAAGAGAATACTTTATTACTTGAAAGAAGTAAATATACATTAATGAGCACTTATATTTTTGAAAGAACTAAGTGTTTTTTGCTAAGAATCAACTAAAAAAGTTACACAGTGTAGCTTTAATATTGTGCAATAACACATGTAATTTGCTTAAATCAATAAGAAATTCAAATCTGATGTGAACAAGAAACTAATTTTTCAGAAACATTAACTTTTTTCAGAAAAATTAACAGAAAAAAAAAAAAGTCTCGTTAGAGAATTGAGCCAACGCAGTTAATTTGCAAATTTGCACCATTCGATTCTAATGACCAATAAAATGTATGACCAAACACCGCTATATTTATAAATATCCATTCTCTAATACAATCACACACCGGGTTGCTGAAAAAAAAAAAAAAGTTGCTGGCTTAAATTTTTTATGTGCAATCAACTTGGATGTTTAAGTCATTTTAACTTAAATTAAATTAAACTGACTTAAAAAAATGTGTTGCTTAACTTATTTTGATGAGTTCAAGCAATGTAAAAACATATGTTGTCATAACTTATTGATCATATAATTTTTTTTCAGTGTAGTGTGCTGTTCCTGTTTTCCTCCGCGTGATGACGCTGCACACCCTCGCGTCGCGTCAGGAATAGACGGAGCGTTGACGTCAGCGTCAGTGAGAGAGCGCGCGCGAGAGAGAGAGAGAGAGAGAGAGAGAGTGAGAGAGAGAGAGAGAGAGGGGCGCGCGGGTAACAGGAGAGACGCGTACAGTAGAGGACACACACACACACGCACACACACACACCTGAGGAATAGCGATGGCTGATCATCTGATACAGATCAATGACTCCACTATCGTCAATCGATTCGCGCGCAAAGGAGCCTTGCGACAGAAGAACGTGCACGAAGTTAAAAACCACAAATTCACCGCGCGCTTCTTCAAGCAACCCACATTCTGCAGCCACTGCACCGACTTCATCTGGTAACACACTCTCTCCACACACACACACACACACACACACGAGAGCTTTACACTGCAAACTTTCACTAATGCACTTTTAAATGAGTGAGTTGACAGCTGTCTAGAATTTATCACTTTTTTATTTTGGCATGCATTTCATTTTAAGCAATACCTTAAAAACTATGTTTCCTTTCATAGAAAATTGAGGCGCATAATTAAAAAATGTGCATGACAATGTGTTTGCATGTCTAGTTTGGGCTTGACAAAAAAATGGTTGTGTTATATTTACTTTGCATTATTTAGCGTTTAAATTCATTTGTAAGTTATGTTTACTAGATGGTTTGTTTGCATGAGAAAAAAAAACTGCTTAAAATGATATAAATGTTTAAAGTAAAAGGAGATATTTTGTTGTTCCTCTGCATGAAGCCATTTTATATTATTTTTGTTTTGTATAATTCCATAATTTATAGTTTTAGGTATCCCAGCAGGCTTTGTGTGTGTTATTATTATGATCATGCATTCGCAATAATAGTAATAATTAAAATAAATGTAACGTTTCATTTCGACTAAAGACAGATAATGGTTGCAGATGATGATAATGAGCCATTAATGCATGACATCATCATCATCATCATCATCATCATCAAACTGGATTTGCCGAACAGATGTTTCATGCATTTAATATCTAAATCCTGCTTTAATGCTATCCAACCTTTCACCATCATTAAGGTTAAAGTGTGTATCTTGCACATTTCACCTCAGAAATCCCACTTTTGATAAAGAGGGCAATAAAACAAATTTAATATTGTTTTAAAACAGTGAAAGTTATCAAGTTATAGTATTTTGCAGCTTTGCGACTAACACTTTTTTCTCTGTCTTTCTCTTATCGAATGCAACTCTACAGGGGATTTGGAAAACAAGGCTTCCAGTGCCAAGGTACTGTGTGTGTGTGTGTGTGTGTGTGTGTGTGTGTGTGTGTGTGTGTGTGTGTGACCAAATGTCCCAGAAGTATGGCAATACCAGTCATTTTTTACCTTGTTGGGATGTTTTTTTTTTCTTTGGTCACAATGATGTTTTCTGGTTTGGGGAAATAAATCCTGAATATAAAAATATAGTACGGTATAAAAATCATTATATTTATGAAATGTCCTCATAATGATAGGAATACCTGTGTGTGTGTGTGTGTGTGTGTGAGAGAGGATGTGGTTTAGTGTCACTGAAGCTGATTGTGTTCCTCAAGTATTGAGCTTTACCAGGGTTTATTAGGTTGTTCAGTTTATGTCATGGGTGTGTGATTAGAGGAACACATGGTTTGGATAATGTGGAAAGTGCAGGTCTTGCCAGAGCTCTGGTGCTTCTGTAATGTTCTTGGACAAATCTGGTTAAATCTGTTGGCTTTTGATAAGTGGCAGACCCCAAATCAGAAAGGGGTTTGATGAACACTATGCAGCTGAGTAAATGTTTCTGGCCAATCCCGTGCTTCCAACTCTGTGTTTGCATGTTGTTTCTCTGTTTCTGCTCCGAAATTACAACGTAATTGTGCCTTCACAAAGCCCAGACCTGAGTGCCAAACCTCAAAGTGTCCCCTTTCAAAAGAGACCAAAACCCATGCATATACTCCAAATGGTTCAAGAACAGCATGCAAATTATTTTGAGTATGCCTTTTTTGAGGCGTTTTAGGGCAAATTTGACAGGAACGCTAAAGGGTTAACCTAAAAAAATATACCCATTGACTCCCATTATAAAGCTTGGAAGAGCCAGGACATTTTTAATATATCTCTGATTGTATTCGTCTGAAATAAGAAAGTCATATACACCTAGGATGACTTGAGGTGAATAGATCATTGGTTAATTTTAATTTTTGGCTGAACTATCCCTTTAAGTAGCTTTTATAAACGTGTCTAAGAAGACATTACTGATGTGCATCTTGAGACTAAACAATGGCACTGACTTATTTTAAGATGTGCCTTTAGTTTAAACAGCTCAAACATGTTTTACTTTAAGCCTTGTGTGTAAAACCGGGGAAAAGTAGGCTATATTTGTGTAATTTAACATTTAATTATTGCAGTGTATAATATTACGAGTTCGCATTTCACCCTTTATTAATTTTGAGGAATACTGACTCACATTGCTCACATTTAGTCTAGTGCTACAGTAACCATCATGTTCACACACACACACACACACACACACACACACACACACCGCCTCTGCACTTACTCATGATTTATATCAGTTAAAAGTCCATGAATGGGAAAACAAAGTAACTTGCAATATTCATTTAAAAAAGTAACTTTAAAAAAAAAATTACTTTACTAGTTACTTGAAAAAAGTAATCAGATTACATAAGTCGCATTAATTGTAATGCTTTACCCCCAACACTGTGCATGAGTACACACATATAACTACAAAGTGTCATTTGGGACATAATTATATATATATACTTATATTATATATAAATACTGTATATATTAGCTGGGAAACGATAAATCGCGATTAATCGCATCCAAAATAAAAGTTTGTGTTTACATAATGTGTGTACTGTGTATAATAATTTATTTATATATATATATATATATATATATATACAGTATAAATACACACATGCATGTATATATTTAAGAAAAAATGTGTTATTAATATATAAAATATTTATATAATATAATATAAAATATGTATAAATATATATTCAGTATATACATGCAAATATTTCTTAAATATATGCATGTGTGTATTTATATATACAAAATATTTATACACAGTACACATACTTTTATTTTGGATGTGATTAATCGCGATTAATCGTTTCCCAGGCCTATATATATATATATTAATAGATTTTTCTAGGAATTCCTGTCCTTTCCAGCACACATACCCAAGAAAGAAAAAAAAGCTATTGCATATACAATCCAGTACAAGAAAAATAATCTTTTAGACTATTTTTTAACTATATTAGCAATTAAATGTGTTTTTACATACAGGAAGACAAGTGCAAAAAGTGTGTAGCTTCAGACAGCTGTCGCTTCAAATAATAAACTGCTTGAAAAATGGAGAGGCAAAGCCCTTTTAAAGTAGATGCCAGGTAAAAGATGCCAGGTAAGCAGTCTTCCTGGACTATCAGACCGTGTCCTAACCAGGCGTGACGAGTCCAGGACTTTCTCTCCGCACACTGAAAGTGAAGTGCTGTGTAATGTGACAGCCTGTCAAAACATATTTGATGTTTAATATACTGTTGATGAGCAGTGAAATGGACATTTGGGCCAATGAGAGGGGCTTATCAGTGCCAACAAAACGTCTTAGAGTGAAACTAGCATCGCTCGCTAATGCTACACTGAGACTTCTTCTGTCCCCGAACACTGTTTATAAATATTACAGGGGTTAGAGTCTGTCAGAGCCGTGGTGCAGCAATAACATTTGATTTGATGCTCACGAAACATTTCTCATTATTATCAGTGTTGAAAACAGTGTTTTACATTTTTATTTCAGGATTCTTTGATGAATATAAAGTTTAAAAGAACAGCATTTATCTGAAATCTAAAGCTTTTGTCACATTAAACACTACCGTTCAAAAGTTTGGGGTCAGAAAGATGTTTTATTTAATTTTTTTGGGGAAAGAAATAAATTAATACTTTTATTCATCAAGGATGAATTTAGTTGATCAAAAGTTACAGTAAAGACATTTATAATGTTAATAAAGATTATATTTCAGATAAATGCTGTTCTTTTGAACTTTATATTCATCAAAGAATCCTGAAATAAATTGTACACAACTGTTTTCAACATTGATAATAATCATAAATGTTTCTTGTCCATCAAATCATCATATTAGAGTGATTTCTGAAGGATCATGTGACACTGAAGACTGGAGTAATGATGCTGTAAATTCAGCTTTGATCACAGGAATAAATTACACTTTACTGTATATTCACATAGAAAACAGCTGTTTTAAATTGTAATAATATTTAACGATATTACTGTTTTTTGTATTTTTAATGAAATAAATGCAGGCTTGGTGAGCAGAAGACACTTTTAAAAACATTAAAAATCTTCCCGATCCAAAACTTTTGACTATATATATATATATATATATATATATATATATATATATATATATATATATATATATATATATATATATATAGTCAAAAGTTTTGGATCGGGAAGATTTTTAATGTTTTTACACTTTGACTGTAAGTACTGATGCTGTCAATTAACATACAAACATGGATGGATTTTGGGGTCCTGGGAACATAATGGTTCAGTATCCCCATCCCCATATATACATACATATATATATATATATATATATATATATATATATATATATATATATATATATATATATATATATATATATATATATATATATATATGTATGTATATATGGGGATGGGGATACTGAACCATTATGTTCCCAGGACCCCAAAATCCATCCATGTTTGTATGTTAATTGACAGCATCAGTACTTACAGTCAAAGTGTATGTTTTCATCATGGCTCTTGGGAATTATTGAGCAGAAACACACACACACACACACACACACACGCACACACACACAGGATGAGTTGGCAGACTCAGATGCTCACAGATGGCAAAGGTATATCATGTATCATATTTGTGTATCTTCCTGTCAACTGGACATTAGCCATGGAAGATGGTCAAGTCTTCGAGGATGTGTGTGTGTATATATTTCTGCTGTGTTGGACCACAGACGTGCTCTACACGAGTATGCAAGTGTGAATGACGGGTCAACGCATTGCAAGCATGCTTAGCATACACTTTTAGTCATTTTATTAGGATTTTTTTTTTCTTTTTCAGATTTTTGCATTGGAAAATTATGGCATTTGCTGCAGCTTTTTTAAAAAAAAACCCACATTGATCATTTTGTTTGGGACTGGAATTATGGATTTTGATTCTGTAATATTGCGTTCCCCCCTCAGATTAATGTTTGTTTGTTTGTTTTGTGGAAAAAAAAACAAGCAGCCAAAAATAATGCAGTGATTGGTTGAATTTGCATGAAATTGCAATGAATTAAATTCTTGCTTATAATGTGTTATGTGTGTATGCTTGGTCAAAGAGATGTGACTCCACATCAGCTATTTCTATTTTTGACATCAGCGAGTTGATTTTGATATTCTAGGTATTATCAACTGGACAGAGTTTTTAGTAATCTCTAGTTGACTCTTCATCGCGGTCGGTCAGCATGTGTTGCTCCAGACGGCTCTAACCTCCACCTCTCGTTCTGCATCCACTTCTTCACTGGAGAAGTGAGGACAGCATGAGACAGGCTGGCTGTCGGAGAGCTCACACACAGATGGCTTCGCTGACGGTGTGTGTGTGTGTGTGTGTGTGTGTGCAGTGGAGTGGGAAGCGAACACGAGGGCCGGGCCAGAGAGTGCATGTTCTTGGAAGCGTTGGGGACATGTGTGTAATGGTGTGTAACAATGAAAAGGCTTCTGATATCTGACCAAGAGCTTTGAGGCTCGTGATGAGAGACTCCAGACCTGTGGTCACCTGTGTTTTACTGAGCGGATTACTCATGAAACTGATGATGAGATGATGAGGTATCCTGAACTGAACCAGGGGCCGGATTCACGAACATCTCGAGGAGGAAAAAAGTTTAGGATTCTTACAGTCAAAAGTTATTCAGACACCAGATATCATTTTTGATATTTTTTCACTAGTGTGTGTATGACACTATAGTTCATTTATGTAAGTGAGGAGAGAAAATAAAGTAAACTGTGACATATTGTACCCAAAAACTCTTCATACAGTGACTACCAGAAACATTTATACAAATTTGGGATCAAAAATGATTCAGACACTTTGACCTGAGCATGTTTTGCTGAAGTGTTTTTTCTTTAATTGCTAATTCGACATTTTTACACACAGACTGAACAAAATGAAGCATTGCTTGGTAACTGGTTGATCTAAACTGGTATTATCTAATTGTGTAGTTAAATTTAACAGCTGACAGATATTCAACATAATTCATCTGTGAGACAGTCTAACAGAAGGACGGACAAAACCAGTCAAATATCAACTGATTGATTACTTCTCATATTTTATTATCATTTTCTAAACTATAGTGAATAAACTGTGATAATGTGAGAAATGTTGAAGGTGTCTGAATAAATTTTGGTTTTGTCTGTAAATGCTTTTCTAAAGATCAAAATGACCGGCTTTGGTGTTATCTGATTGTATGGTGGTTCTTGCGTGAAACACATCTAAAGCCGTATTTTTGGGCTGTCTGCAGATTAATGTGATGATCATAATAAGCGTGCACGTTATTTTCACCGTGACCACGTTAACGGGAGTTCTGCACTTGGCATCACTTTTTTAATATGTTGTATATTTTTAATAGTTACTTTTAAAGATTTTTTTTTTCTAAAGACGGAGCTTTTTGTTGCATTCATTTGTGCTTTGTCTTCTTACACTTATACTTTCTAGAGTGAATGCATCCTGTGTGTGTGTGTGTGTGTGTGTGTGTGTGTGTGTGTGTGTGTGTGTGTGTGTGTGTGTGTGTGTGTGTGTGTGTGTGTTACAAAGACCTCAAACTCACATAAAAAGCCAAGAGTCAAACTGCACAACTAACGCAAACACCGATCATCATAATGGTGACCAAACATTTTCAATAAATCATCAACACCTAAACCTCTGTTAATTCTAAAAAAAAAACCTTCTGCTGATATCTTGAGAGATGTATAGTCTTCTTTTATTTGTAGTTGATTTCATGCTGTGTGGTTTGAAGTCAGTTGTAGTAGTTTAATTTTCTAAAAGTGCAAGCATGGTGTTGAACCAACATTGCAACATTTATTCAAGCCAGCGAATTTTGCGCAGGCAATATTATAAACAAAGACGAGGATGCGAAAAAAAGAGAGCGGCGTTTTTAAACATGTGTGATTATGAGCCCTTATGTTTTGCTTGTATATATCTGACACATCACTGTCCTTCCATTACCTTCCACAACTGTCTTGATATGGAAGTGGCCATATTTACCTGCAGTCTGAGCGTAGTCTATGACCAGGTCTGGACCAGCTAAGACCACCAAAGTAGTTTAGTCTGGATTAAGCAGTTTGTTTCAGCAGGGATGACAAACAGACACCCTCACTCCACCTACAGTGAGCTCTACCTAGTGTGCAGTGTGCCGGATCCTGTTACAGATCATTAGGAATATGATGAGAATCCCTTGTTTCGCCTCAGTACTCCCTGGATATAAAAAATGCCAATGATACATTTTTATGGGCTCTTCTATGTAGAGATTATTTGATTTCGTCCAATTTTCTCTCTCACTCTCTTCCTCTTTCCTCTTTGACTAGCTGACGTGGAGTCAATTTTAGCTATATTTAGCATCGTTATTTTAACAGTAATATGTCTGTCTGAAGAAAATGTGGATGCTGCTCTCAACCCGAATTAGATGACTTTACTAGAAAATTGTGTGAAGAAAACCCATTGCCTTACAGGTTGAAGTTGAATTAACAACAGTAAACAAATCAATTTTACATCAGTAGCCTGTCATCAAAATCATTTGTTCATTAAATAAAAAGTCAATTATGTATTATCTAATTATCTACTTTTATCTAGTATTATCTAAGTTAATGTCACAGTTCCCCCTGTTTTGTGACTCCTATTTTAGATATTCTGTTGTCTTGCTGGTTCTGGTTTTCACTTCCTGTGTTTAATTCTTGTTTTGCTTAATTTCCATAGTTACCCCTGCTGGTTTCCATAACGATTGATTACTCTCACCTGTTCCTTGTTATCCTGTGTATAAATACCCCTGTGTTTCAGTTGTCTTTGTTCGGTCGTTGTCTTCACATGTGTTTGAAAATGCAGTTGCGTTTCTGTTCCCTGTTTAGATTATTGTCATAATCTTTCCTGTTTGGATTATCTTTGTTTGTTTAATAAACTGTTGCAACTAGATTTTCGCCTCTTCTCTTAACTATTTTAAGTTAACCATAAAACAAATACATGATAAATAACAAATATAGCATTATTGCTGCCTTAAATCATTTGTTAAAAGTAATGTATTTTCTTCTCTGAATTATACTATTTTGATTTTGAGATTTCTGTATTAAATATATTCTGTTTAAACAAAATTGGAAGCTAGGGAAGAAATGAAACAATCCATTTCAAAAATGCTCGCTTCAAAACACTAACCAACATCTAATGACCTAATGAAGTTTGTTAAAGGTCCACTATGTAACTTTTGGCCCTCTAGCTGTTAAAAAAACAGAACTGCATGTATTTTGTGGAGGAACATTGTTTTGGTTGTGCTTATATATGAATATGAGCATTTACAATTGATGATGCTTTAAATAAACTCTGTTAGAGAGCTACATATGGCAGTTTATCTGTTCAATAAAATACCTTCACCTCAAGCAACTTTCCTTTTCCCTGCCATCACCAAACCCTCTTATTTTCACCCGTTCCCTCCAAACCCCTTTTGGTTTTATGTGTAGTAAATACCATGGTTAATTTTCCTAAAGGACAACAAGTGCATAATTCAAGTCAAGTCAGCTTCATTTATACAGCGCTTTTACCAATATAGATTGTTTCAAAGCAGCTTTACAGTGATAATAGGAAATTACAGTAACAGAGATTGTTGTGGCTTTACAGCAGCTCTAGAATAAAGTTATTGTCCAGCTAAAGTTAGTTTTGATTGATTGATTCACTTCCGTTGTAAAGATCATTAGTTATTAACTTAGGGGCCGCTAACACGACACCATTCTAACAGAAAACAGAAAACTTTTAATGTGTTCTGGCCGTTCATTTGCACGACAACAGTGTTTGGTAATTCATTTAAATGCTAGTAAAGACACATAATATAAACTTTTCACCATCTAATCAATTCCATATGGTCCAAAATCAACCCCTGCTTTCTTTTCTTATTGAATACACCGTTTCGATCAGAAATGCATCACAGAAGTACAGTGAGTTGCAAGGAAATTCAAAGGAAAGAAGAGGCCGTTTTGGTGCACACAACTTGTCTTCCTTCGTTCTCTGTCCAAATTTGGCTCTGTTTTGTCTGGGTTTCTCTTCTTCAAGGGTCAGTGCTAACAGGTCTGTCATGTGAATAGTGTGAGTCTGCCCTCTTCAGCGCTGGCACAGAATATATCAGCTGGCTAATGCAGACGTTGTCCTCCAGTCTTTGAAGTCAGGTGCCACTTTATCTGGAGAGTCTTGCCATGTCCAGAACTGAAGCGAGAGTCGCTGTGGGTGAAGGATGAGCTCGAGCGAGACGCTGGCTCGGGGAACGTAAACAGTAAAGCGAGAGCAATGGAAACAGAAGTGGATGTTTTCATCACAGAGTGAGCAGTAGCAGAACGCCAGCAGTCCTTTAGTGTGCTGACAGGGTAACGGTTGCTGTTTCCAAGGTCTGGAAGGTTTCCCTCGCTATCTCTCGTGTTTTAGTTGGCCTTTCGAAGAACTGTTGAAAGAAGGATTAGACCTCAGATAAGAGCACATGTGCCCAAATGTCAGACACATGGAAACACTCATGCCCTCATGCCTGAGAGTGACTCACTCCAACTGTTATTTGCTTGTCATTTTAGTGCTTGTTGAGTTCACCATTATCAACTCTAGTAGTATTGAACCTAGTTAGGGTTCGTGAAGGCAAGTTTACCACTTATCTCGGCCTGCATGTTTGTACTGGAGATAGAAAAAGAAAAAATAAGCGGCCCCTAAGTTAATAACTAATGATCTTTGCAACAGAAGTTAATCAATCAAAACTATCTTTAACTAAAGTAATCTAGTTAAACTAATCTATATTGGTAAAAGCGCTATATAAATTAAGCTGACTTGACTTGACTTGACTTGACTTGACCAAACTCTTGTCTAGAGATGAGAATATCACAGACCTGGCCGTGGACACTAGCAACAACATATCAACATGATAAAAATATTTAAATAAATATTTTTTTTAAATAAGTCATACTTTCAAATTAGCATTAAATTGACCAAAACTAACAGTAAAGACATTTAAGAATCCTGCATTTTTTTTATTATCAAGGTTTCTACAATAATATGAAGCAGTTTCACCATTGATAATAATCAGAAATGTTTCTTAAGCAACAAATCAGCATATTAAAAAATGATTTCTGAAGGATAAGTGTTGGGGAAAGTTACTTTTTACTCTCAAATTATAGACCAATTTCCCTCCTTCCACAATTTTCAAAAATACTAGAAAAACTATTTGAAATAAGACTAGACAGTTTCATTAAAAAATATAAACTATTAAACAATCATCAATATGGCTTCCAAGCAAATCGATCCACAGAAATGGCTGTAATAGAGCTGGTTGAAAAACTGACCTCGGCAATAGAAAATAAAAATGACTCAGTTGGAATTTTTATAGACTTGAAAAAAGCATTCGATACCATTGATCATAAAATATTGTTAAAAAAACTTGAAATATATGGCATCAGGGGCATTGCACAAAGATGGATTAGTGACTATCTCAGGAATAGATTTCAGTTTGTGCAATTCACCAATGGCAGGTCTAAACTACAGAGGGTCACTTGTGGGGTTCCACAAGGATCAGTCCTTGGACCAAAGCTATTTTTATTATATATCAATGACATTTGTAACGTGTCTACTCAATTAAATTGTGTTTTATTTGCAGATGATACAACTTTATTTTGTTCCAATCAAAATTTGGGACAGCTTCTGGACACAGTGGAAGCAGAAATGAAAACATTAAAAAAATGGTTTGATGTTAATAAACTGTCATTAAATATTAAAAAAAACTAAATTTATTTTATTTAGTAATAAACGAATAAATACAAACGTCCAGATTAGAATTGATAAGTTTGAACTAGAAATGGTAAATGAAATTAAATTCTTAGGTGTCATCATTGACCACAAGATCAGTTGGAAATCCCACATAACCTATATAAAGTCAACAATTTCTAAAACTCTGGCTATCCTGTCTAAAACAAAACATATTCTTGATTCAAGGGCCCCAAATATACTGTACCAGTCTCTAATAGTGCCATACATGACTTATTGCGTAGAGATCTGGGGAAATACATACAAAACAATAATAAAACCAATTGTTATTCTGCAAAAACGTGCAGTACGAATTATAAATAAAACAGATTATTAGTTATTTATAAATTCCAACCTATTCAAATTTAATGACTTAGTGGAATTTAAAATAGCCAAAATAATGTTTAAAATAATAAATAATACATTTCCAGACTGTGTCCAGAACCTGTTTTAGATGAAATCTACTTCTTATGACCTCAGAGGAACATTTATGTTCAGTAAACCACAAATCAGAACCAATGTCAAACAGAGATGTCTGTCTGTTCAGGGGGTTAAACTGTGGAATAGTCTCGATGATGAACTGAAAACATGTAAATCCATTAGTAGTTTTAAGAAATTATTTAAAAAAAAAAAGATTGCACTATACAAAGCAGAATGAATTTAGCTTCTTTTTCTTTTAGTCATTGTACGCAAGATGACTTTGGGTCTTGGTGTTGTGTGTAAAATTAAATGATATGTAAAAAGGATCGGCGCAATAAGCATAAGCTTCAGCCGACACCTTTTCGGTCGATCAACTTTTTTTTTCTTTTTAAATATTGTTTACATTGTAATTTAATGTTTGCTTGTAAATTGTTTTTCTTTCTTTTTTTTTTTCTTTTGAAGTTGACCGAAATAAACTTTAACTTTAAATAACTAACTAACTTTTAAAAGTAATCTATGACAATATTGCTAAAAGTAAGTAATTGCTTTAAAGTAATTAGTAATTATTGCATTATGTTACTTTTACGTTACTTTTTCTCACCTGAAAAAGTGTGAGATTTTTACATATTTTTAATAACGTAATGGTTGATTTTTTGGCAAATGTAAAGGCACTTTCACACCTAAAGTGAACTGAATAATCCTCAGGCTGAAGGAACTGCAGATTCACTCCTGTACAGTAGAGGGCGCCACTCAAACAAACCTTTCAGCTGTGCTGTGATTCTAAACCACAGAAGAACAGGACGCAGGACAAGAAAGTTCAAAACTTAATTCCACAATAATAAAAAAAAAAAACCAGCTTATTCATGGTGAAGTTGGATTATCAGGTCAACAGCAAAGAAGACATTGGCTAATAAAGTGAGATTAAATACGTAAAATATATTTGTGTAATTTAACATTGAAATTGAAATAATAATTCACAATATTTCTGTCTTTACTGTATTTTGTACTGACCCAACCTTTATTATCTACATATAACTTTATTTTATTTTAAAAAAGGCAAGACAAATTGTTTTCCATGAAATGAGGCCTTTTAATTCAATGAATGAATGAATAAGCAGTGCATTTTGGTGCAAAGTGCTTCATCGTAGCATCATTCAAAAAGCAGTTTAAACTGTACTGCAAATGAAATAGCTTGCATCTGTTTATTTAATTTGAAGTGACAGAAATGCGTTTTAGTGCAGCTGAAGTGTTTATGTGTCTGCCATCTCTTCTCAGCACTATGCTAATCAGTTGTATCTGAACATCTATCTTCAGAGGCCTTTGCCAAATGAAGAGCCCTTGCAACACTTTCTGTTTGCTTTGATGTCTCTGAGAGCCGTACCCTCCATTACCACATCCCTCTGTCAGACATCCCGAATGCTGAGGCTTGTGAGAAGGATTTTGAAGACATGGCTGACACCTTACAGACGATGTTAGCCTCGTTACGAGAGCGGGCCTAAATTTGTTCTGTTGTTTCATACTCACATATGACGACTTGAAGTTGTCATGAGGTTTTCTTTGTAGTGACAGTGACATATAATTTCCAAATGCGTTTAAGATCCATGATCCAGGGACATTTTACTGCTCAAAAATGGTCTTTCATAGCTTTAGAAAGCTAACTGAGGCAATCTTAGGGTTACATATGTTACCCCAGATCCCTGAGAAGGGAACGAGATTGAGCGTCAGATGTTAATGTTATGGGGACACCTCCGGGGAAACTGGTGTCTGAAGCATGTGCGAAATCACGTCAGTTCTATTGGTCGAAGGTTTCCGGTTCAATACCGGCAGGAAAATGTAGGTAGGGGGAGTGAACGAATGGTGCTCTCTTCCACCAAATACTGAGTATGGGTTACCATACTTGGCCTATACATCACGTCACTTAAAAGAGCGCATGCATTGAATTTCAAATGCATTTAAGATCCATGATCCAGGGAAATTTTACTGCTCAAAAATGGTCTTTCATAGCTTTAGAAAGCTAACTGAGGCAATCTTAGGGTTACATATGTTACCCCAGATCCCTGAGAAAGGTACGAGATTGAGCGTCAGATGTTGATGTTATGGGGACACCTCCGGGGAAACTGGTGTCTGAAGCACGTGCGAAATCACGTCAGTTCTATTGGTCGAATATGTGTAAACTTGGATGGGTAGAGGACAAATGGGTTACCATACTTGGCCTTCACATCACATCACTTAAAAGAGCTCCTGCATTGCACGTCATCAACTTTGGACTGTCTGAAGGAAGATGCATGATGTACTCAAAGAGTTGTAAGCTGTTAGTTTTTCTCAATCAATTTGACACATTTCTCCAAACTCAGGTCACTGTTCTCAAAACAGTTAACTCAGGTTGTAAAATTTGCTTCATTTCATGCAAATTGCAAATCACATGCATCATTTTTTTTTTTTCAAAACACTGTGCACAAAATTCTCAAATGTTTTCAAATTAGTTCATACAGCCAACCAAAACTTTAATATTTCAGGAAAAAACAATGGGCTTTATGCACAGCTGCACTACTTCCTGAACATCAGGCAGGTCCTTTGTTTCCTGTCTGCCATTATTGGACAAACTGATTAATCCAGGTGGTCAGGCACACCTGGATTAATCAGTTTATCCAATAATAGCAGACAGGAAACAAAGGACCTGCCTGAAGTTCAGGAAGTAGTGCAGCTGTGCATAAAGCCCATTGCAGCTCTTTTTATTGGTTTTACAAAAATCACAATCATTTGTGCACCATTTTTCCAAACACAACAAACTAAACTCTGTTATTTGTTAAATTCCCAGTTGCACTTGGAATGTCTTAAATTATCTCCAAATAAACATCTGCTGAGTTAGTAATGCACACAACACAGGAAATGCACATTTCCGAATTGTTTACACAGCTCAATTACAAAAAGGGGAAAAGAAAAAAAAAAAGATTGGGAAAAGGAAGAAATGTAAGAGTGAGAGGTATCTGAAGAGGATAGAGGAACAGTGGAATAGATGGAGGAGAATAGAGGAGATGGAATAAGAAGAGTTGAGGATATAGCGTGAAAATTCTTCATTATACAGCTAAACTCGTCATTAAAGAACTTTGAAGAACGCGATTAAAGAACTCGAAAAACATGTATTTTCATTCATGTATTTGTGTATCTACAGCTGAATTTGATTATCATATCAACAAAGAACACACTTGTAGTTTTGATGTTAATATTTATTTCTGTTTGGCCAACATAAGAGTGTGTTTAGTTTGCTGTGTTAATTGTTTTGAGAGCAACTACATTCATTTGAAGAAATTTGTCAAATCGATTGAGAAAAACTGTAATGCATTAGACAAAAGAGTGTTGGGACAACAATAGACCATTTCATTTGAAGTCAACATTATGGTGATCAGTGTTTGATGATTTATCATTGATTAAATGATCAATGATAAGTGTTAAATCATTAAATACATTTATATATTGCACTACCAACCACGTGATGCAGTAGCAAGATATCTGGCACTGTTCTGCCAAATTTTCTTTTTTACATTTTTTTTTTTTATGCATTGTGCAAAAATGTTTTTGAACTCCTGCATCATTTAGACACACACACACCAACAATCAGCATATGAATCTCAACAACATTGACATGCTTAATTCACTCATTCACTAGGTACATTTCCTTCGACCTTCGGGTTATTAGTCCGAATCTCTAACCATTAGGCCACGTCTGCACCCCAAAAGTCCCAAACAATATGCACCATGAAGCTTGTCACCATTGTTGAGATTCATAAGCTGATTGATGTCTGTACGTGTCTAAATGCTGCAGTAGATCATAATGTTTTGAGCACACACTCACACAATTGTGGCCACAACATTGATGGCTCTCTTGCCAAAGTATTGGTAGAGAATTATGTAATGATCCTTGTAATCTACAAATTAGGCTACATGATAATGTCATCATCACTAAACAACCAACAAATCATCCCCAACATTTTGCTTGGCTTTCTTTCCCATAATAAATGTGCCTTAGAAACACACAGTTACAGGAGCCAGAGAAAAACTAACATCAAGAGTCAAGAGCCCAACTAAAGCAAACACTAATCACCATAATGGTGACTTCAAACGAAACAGAGTATCATTGTCCCCGCACTCTTTTGTGTGTCTTTTTAGTAACAGCTTACAACTTTGAGGAGAAATTTAAGGCAATCAGTTTCCACACACTGGGAAAAATAATTGGCTTGGTTTAAAAAATTG
This sequence comes from Squalius cephalus, assembly GCF_949319135.1. Classification (NCBI taxonomy): domain Eukaryota; kingdom Metazoa; phylum Chordata; class Actinopteri; order Cypriniformes; family Leuciscidae; genus Squalius; species Squalius cephalus. Next base: position 63,217,904 of record NC_137122.1, on the reverse strand, counting down.
ATGCAACTATATATATATATATATATATATATATATATATATATATATATATATATATATATATATATATATATATATATATATATATATATATATATATATATATTTTTTTTTTTTTTTTTAATTGTTTAATATATTGAAAAATATTCAATTGTGAAACTGTGAAAGCCGCCAAGCATATGCACTGAAGAGTTGGATAATCACACAACTAGGATGCATCCTTTACATTTAATCATTTAGCAGACGCTCTTATCCAAAGCAATCATACAAAGTTTCAAAGTGTCAGTTATCAAAGTACATAGCATCGCTAGTATGTAGAGGTGCTAGGTAAATATGCTTAAATGCCAAAATGACCTGATAAGGGAACTCCTAGCTTTGACCAGTCTATGGGAGACTACAGACAGACATAGCCTCAGCTAAATCCACAGTATAATAAGCCGAACCAGGCAACAGATGAGCTATGGTACTGAAACTGGCCTACTAACACCCCAGCCTGAGCCAAACGCTTTACAGTCCTGTCCACTCGTGTCATGGTCATATTGGTAGCCTATTAAATATGATTATTCTCCATGGGGTCTGACATGCTTAGACCTCTTACCCAGATGACAACTACTCACTGTATCTTAGTAACCCATTTAATTTGACAGTTCCCCTTGTGAAATAAATGAATAATGTCTGACTGAAAAGTGATGCAATGCAGTTTGCACAACTGCTTTTTCTAAAATTGCATCAGTAACAAATAACATTTGTCACACTGCATCCACAACATCACCGGCCCTTTCATACACTCGGTGCAATGTAGCGCCAGGCGTGAGCAAGTGTTTTTTTCTAGTTTCAGCCCGACGCAGTTTTCATTTTCACTTCCTGCACCACGTTGTTTAAATAGCAAATGCATTTACGCCTATTTGTGTGCTCATGGGCTGCTGGTCTGAGAACCAGGTGTGTGTTCAGGCGCATTGTTGGAGCATTGCTGTTTTGAGGAACTGAAATAGACTGAGCCATTGACCAACTGAAACCTGGTCTAAAGTCAATGGCGCATTTTTGTTATTTAAAGATCTCTTCACTTCAGGTCTTTTCCTCAGGTGAAGAGAGAACTGAGTGTCTCAGTTGTCTAGGAGAACAGTTGAGATATTAATGTAGATAGTGTTGTGGATAGGCGGGTCCACAACACGCTGCACTTTATCCCGTAGATGGTCTCGCTTTAACTTCACACACACACACACATGCACACACACACACACACACACACACGCACAGCTTTAAGCTCACGTATGAGCAGATCGGTTTCCTCACTAGAGAAGCGTTCAGTCTTTATGTTTGTAAATTCCTCCATGTAAACAGCGAATCCGCCATGGCGCGAGCACAACTGGCTTTTAAAGGGAATGGGAGATGAGACTCCGATTGGTTTATTGCACATTACGCCTGAAACACACCTATTACTCATTAAGAGAATAAGGACAAAACACACCCATTACTCATTAAGAGAATAGAGACAAAACACACCCATTACTCATTAAGAGAATAGGGACGACCCTTTTAGATCATGCACCGAGAGCACCGACCATTTTTCCCGTCGTTAAACTAGCAAAAGTAGATTCAGACATGCCCTGAGTGCACTTGCACTTTAGACCATGCACTTAAATGGTTAAAATAGGCCCTGGGGTGCAAGACAACTGCCATATCAACCAGTGCACCATAAACAAAATCAACTAAAAATAATACAAGTTTGTGTAAATAGTTTATATCAGCTATCATTCACACTGCTCTCTAGATATGGGTATCAGCATTGGACATTACAATTTGTTACCAAGATTTGTTGAACCAGTATGGGATTTGCAATTTACAAACTCCATACTGGTTCAACCACTCGAATCTTGCCAAATCTCATTGTTGAGATCTCTTCACTTCTGGTCTTTTCCTCAGGTGAAGAGAGAACTGAGTGTCTCAGTTGTCTAGGAGAACAGTTGAGATATTAAATTGGTCACTTGTAGGGGTGTAACAATACCCTCATGTCACGATTCGATACATAACATGATACTAACCTCACAATACGATATTATTGCGATACTCCAAGTCATTTGATATAAAGTTAACAAAAAATATGTACTGTTGATTAAAATGCTAAATTTGGTATTACATTGTGTGTGTAAATGAATCGGCTTGGATTTGTTGCTGGAAACCCAATGAACAGGACAATAGAGACACCAGAATAAACATATTCATGATTATGAAGCTGAAAACACAGAATTATTTCAGCAAATGAATATTCTTGCACTCTGTCAATGACTAGATTTACACTGAACAAAATTATAAACGCAACACTTTTGTTTTTGCCCCTTATTTTTCATGAGCTGAACTCAAAGATGGATCTAAGACTTTTTCTATGTACACAAAAGGCCTATTTCTCTCAAATCTTGTTCACAAATCTGTCTAAATCTGTGTTAGTGAGCACTTCTCCTTTACCGAGATAATCCATCCACCTCACAGGTGTGGCATATCAAGATGCTGATTAGACAGCATGATTATTGCACAGGTGTGCCTTAGGCTGGCCACAACAAAAGGCCACTTTAAAATGTTTTTTTTTTTTTTTTACCAAACTGCACATTTTAGAGTTGCCTTTTGTTGTGGCCAGCCTAAGGCACACCTGTGCAATAATCATAATGTCTAATCAGCATCTTGATATGCCACACCTGTGCTCACTAACACAGATTTAGACAGATTTGTGAACAATATTTGAGAGAAATAGGCCTTTTGTGTACGTAGAAAAAGTCCATGAAAAATGGGGGGCAAAAACAAAAGTGTTGCGTTTATAATTTTGTTCAGTGAATTTAAAATAATGTTGGCCACTTTTTACTGATAACATCAAACATTTGGCATTATATTCCACCATTGCATTATTATACATTATATTCAACATTATATATAGCAGTTTAATGTAGTACTGACACTAAAACTCTAAAAACTTTTTCCTCACACAGAAATGTTATTTTGGGTGCACCATCCCCGATACATATTGTTGCATTTTTGTATTGCGTTATATTGTAACACGATATATTGTTACACCCCTAGTCACTTGAGATGTTTCTTTCATATAAGCACAGCTGATTATCTGTATATATTAATACATCAAATTGGCGTCTTGATGAATGGTGGTGGAGTTTGTCTGTTGGCGTGTTGAGCTCTCAGTTGTAGTGTAGGAGGGGAGCACTTCACCTCATCTTAGAGTACATCTGAGCTCATTAACCAATCAGCCAGCAGAAGTGAGTGGGCAGCAAACACGAGCTGTGAGGAGAACATGAAACAATAAACACGTTACACAACCGCCTGCTCTCCTTCTCCCAAGTCCAACTCTCAAGATCGTGTGCTCTGTTTTTACTTATAGCTTATAGTAGGCTTTTCTGTGCTCATGTACTGTAGAGTACCCTGGTGAAAGAAAAAACAATGCTAAGTATACTTGTGTGCTATTTTGGAACCACTAATTTTGTACCAAGTATATTTTAGTTGTAATTAAATAGTAGTAAAGCATAACTTTAAGTGCATTTTGTGTTCTAAATTGGAACAACTTTAAGTATACTTAGTATACCTTAAGTATATGCCTGTGTAGGGACTAATTACATGCTTGATTAGTGATATTAAAGTGTACTTTATTTGTGTTACAAGTACATTACAAATTCCTTAAGAGTGTCTTCGAAACATACAAGCAATATACCATAAGTTTATTATATTTAAGTAAAAAGCTATATGCTCAGTAATACCTTTGACTTATTCCAAATACTACAAATTGCACACTTTTTCTTCAATAACAAAAGCACATTAATAAACTAATAGCTACACTTTGTACAATATGCTATTGTATACTATAATGTATTTTGAAAGTATACTTTCAATGCATTGTTACCATACAATGATCATTTTCAGCACACAGTTAAAAATATACCTAAAATATATTTAAGTAAAGTGCAAATAAATAAACTTTTGAAATATTTTGAAATATTGAATATTGAAATATTTGTACCCTCAATTGTAGTGTGAAGATAGGTAAAAGCATGATGCTAGTATACTTTTAATATGTATTCAAAGATGCTACAATTTTTTGTTAGTATATTTGCAATGTACTAATGAAAAAGGGTATATATTTAAAATACAATAAAGTATACTTTTTTCACTAGGGTAATGTTAGTTTAGCAGAATGCCTCCTGCTTCACATCGCTTACTGTAAATGACACAAGCCGTACTGTGTGTTAAACTGCACCGCTGATGTGGAAATGAGGCTGCAATTAATATGTCATTTTAGACAATTCAAAATGGGTTTGCTGAGAGAACAGTGCCAAAGAGTCATCATGCTGTTGTTAATATAATGTTGTTTTATAGTTTTTTGTTTTGTTTTTGTTTTACGTGCCATCATATTCTATAAATATAAAAATCATGGTAAATTAATTATTATTTCATTCAGATCATATTCATAATCATTGTACCATGGAATTACTAGAGATTTGTTTACATGATATAATGGTACTATTGTTGTTGATTTTTCATTGTACTATTATGTAAGTTAGGGAAGAAGACTATGAAAAAAGAAAAAAAAAACACTCACTTAAAAGTTTATTGAATGATGTTACGGCAATAAGTCTTTGTCAAGGTCTTTCAAAAAATTAACAATTACTCACACGTGAAAATAGTGACATCTCAATCAGTGTTCAGGAGTGTTAGGTTTTACATGATGACAATGTACTAAAAACAGAAAAGATTTTTCCTTTGTGTTTTTCACGTATAGTCGACAGCGTTGTCAAAACGATCTCCGTTCACACGGGTTCATGAAAACGACTAAAAACGCTGTATTATTCATGCCAGGCCAGTAGATGGCAATGTCATTTTGTAAAGAAACACTACGCATATATAGACTGAACATGTAATACACGTCCATTTTCACAAATTCACGTTTCTGTAGTTTACACAGATTAAAATAGTATCGTTTTCAAAAACCTGTTTTCATAAGTTTGCGTCTTCATGCCCCCAAAACGCAGTTGTCGTGTAAATGACCGGCCAAAACATATAAAAAGGTTTCCGTTTTTAGTTGAAAATGGTGTCGTGTAAACAGACCTTTAATTAACAAACTTATCTTTAGCAATTAAAAATCTATTTCTTGAACTTAAATGCAAAAAAAACACTTCACAACACATTTTTAAAGAGTTGTACCTTAACAAAGGCGTGTTGCTGAAATGTTTGACCAATAAACCTTTAAGTGAGTTTTCAGTTTTTTACAGACTAATTCCATGTCAACATGAATTTTGATCATATTTTGAGCTTGACGTTGTTAACCTAGGGTTATTTTGAACCCTGTGGCCTTCATTTGTAAACCCTAGTTTATGTTCTTCTTTGCAATCAAAATAAATATATATTGTGAACAATAAACTTTCTTTGGATACATGGCGTTTCTGATTATGTGTTGTTCAGTCTTCAGGCCCATCCACCTACGACAGTAACAATTACAAGACTAAAAAGTTTAAATCATTTTAATTCTATGAGAATAGAAAGTCCACACTACAACTAACAACACGATATCATTGGAATCACTCTCAGTTTGTTTTTCGACAGACGAAAGATAGAAAACATCGACAGCCAATCAGAATCCAAGCTCATGCATTTAAAGCAACAGACGACATAAGTGCAATGTTATTGTCTGTAGGTGCGGATGCTAATATAGTTATTGTTATAGTTTTCTGTATTGTTATCATTCTTGCTGTGAACAAGCCTTTATTCTCTGTTTTATTTTGCTCTTTGAAGCTTTTGAGATTCAGCCAGACCTCAAAGTCACTTGTCCATCACAGGCCCAAAGAGACGCAATTGTGGGTTGGATGTTTTTAACATCCTCTGGTTTTGTTTTGTTTAAAGTTGTAGAATTTGGATGTTAGTCTTATTCTACAGGGAACTAAATCTAAGTGTTTTGGATATTTTGGCCCATCTATCTTCTGCTCGTTTATAATTGCTATTCTTTCCTTGTATTTAAAGTGCTGGTCTGCATGTCCTCATTTTCAGTTTCTTTGTGTTTTATTTCACATTTGATTTGGGTGATCTAATCGAATCAAGTGCACAGCGCAAAATAAAGGTGTAAAGTGTTTTGTGATTAAATGTGATGAATATCAAACCACATTTGAAGGTGGTAAAAAACAGTGAAGTACCGCCTACTCGCCTAAAACACAATTATTGCACCAAAACAAGGGTTTTAGACCAACAAAACAACCGTCGAGTGGAAAAATTTGGAACAATCACACTAAATATTTGAGGTTATGGCAATGCCTCATAAGGTCTATTAGTTAAAGTTAATTAATGCATTGACTAACATCAACTTGTTACAGTATTTAATAAATATATAACTGTTGGAACCTATTTCAAGGTTTGCGTTCTCGAGCCCCAAACACTGTTGTCAATGCAACAATCAATCAAAAACTAACTTTAGCTGGACAATAAGTTTATTCTAGAGCTGCTGTAAAGCCAAACCAATCTCTGTTACTTTAATTTCCTATTATCACTGTAAAGCTGCTTTAAAAAAAAACAACCTATATTGGTAAAAGCACTATATAAATGAAGTTGACTTGACTTGACTTGACTTCTCACCTTAATCAACATTGGGGATTGAGGCCACAAAGCTTGACGGCTGTCACACAGGACTTCATTCAGTCTAATCCACCCGTTCTTTTAGATTTGCATCATTCATCTATAAAGACACTGCTAATTCAAGCCAAGTCCTTCAGTATATCCTCTGAGTGACACCACTGACATTAATGACAGTGAGAGTAATGGCTCGCTCTGTTCGCTGTAATTACGTGTAATGCGACTCATGCCTCCTCCAGAGCATCAGCAGCTCGTCACATGATTGAAGCGCTGTGTTGCCGTGGTAACGGCTCATCTGGGCGCGTGATGGGGTCCGAAACGCTGGTGATGATGTCACACCGCACCCCCGCACAGGCTGGCCTGAGTCAACGCATATGACAGCACTGTTTATTACAGGGTTTTGCAAGACTCTATTGATTGTTTCTTAAAGTCCCACTGAAGAGCCTTGAAACGCACAACTTTGTTTGATGCGTTGACGTAATTGAAAGGCGGGACATATTGAATGGCCCCTCCCCCTTTTCAAACAGCCAATAGCGTTTAGTTCCCTCACAGACTGCGAGTCGTACTTGACGGCACCGTGGAAGCGAATCCGAAAAACGTGAAAAAAAAGTTCTCCAGGCCAGTTCACATAAAATGTGTGCTTGCACCCCAGACAGCAACAGTGTCGGCCCAGATCTGGCCCACATCTGCACTGTAAAATCTAATTAGTTAGACTTACTTAAAAAAAGCATGCAAACCGATATTTATTTTATTTCCAATTGTTCCTGGAGCATAAAAGCATGTCTGGAGACCTCAGCTTTCTACGATGGGCCTTTTCTCTACTATTCCTCAGTGCATTGTGTTTTTAAACGCAAGGATGTGTTGTGTGTTGTGTGTTAACAGCCCTAAAACCGTGTCTAGACCGAGAACATCCGTTGACAGTATCAGTGTCAGTATCACAGTATCACTAGTTATAATGAGCTCAGTTTGTGGTGTGGCTTGTGTCCAGCGTAGAAGAAAATGCTGCACAGTTTTCTTTTAGAAATTCAACTAGTTTTTTCTTATTTGAATGGAAGCATATGCATTAGTGTCCTCCAAATATATTCATTGATCATGTCCAGCCACTTGCAGTGCGCACACAACTTTTCCCCTTTAGAGGTTGATTAGAAGAGTTTGACATGGATTGTTTTCAATATAACTCCCAATGAAACATGGGAAAATCAGCAGTGTCACGATTGTGCTCCAACTCCAACTCCAAATACAAATACAAATACAAATACAAATACAAATACAAATACAACTACAAATCCAACTACAACTACAACTACAACTACAACTCCAACTCCAACTCCAACTCCAACTCCAACTCCAACTCCAACTCCAACTCTAAATCCAACTCCAAATACAAATACAACTACAAATCCAACTCCAACTCCAAATACAACTTCAAATCCAACTCCAACTCCAACTCCAACTCCAACTCCAACTCCAAATCCAACTCCAAATACAAATACAAATACAAATACAACTACAAATCCAACTACAACTCCAAATCCAACTCCAAATCCAACTCCAAATACAAATACAAATACAACTACAAATCCAACTCCAACTCCAACTCCAACTCCAAATCCAACTTCAAATCCAACTCCAACTCCAAATCCAAATACAAATACAACTACAAATCCAACTCCAACTCCAACTACAACTACAACTCCAACTCCAACTCCAAATCCAACTTCAAATCCAACTCCAAATCCAAATCCAACTACAAATCCAACTCCAACTCCAAATACAACTTCAAATCCAACTCCAACTCCAACTCCAACTCCAACTCCAAATCCAACTCCAAATACAAATACAACTACAAATCCAACTCCAACTCCAACTCCAAATACAACTACAAATCCAACTCCAACTACAACTACAACTCCAACTCCAACTCCAACTCCAAATCCAAATCCAACTTCAAATCCAACTCCAACTCCAAATCCAAATCCAACTCCAACTCCAACTCCAACTCCAAATCCAACTCCAAATACAAATACAACTACAAATCCAACTACAACTACAACTCCAACTCCAAATACAACTTCAAATCCAACTCCAACTCCAAATCCAAATCCAAATACAACTACAAATCCAACTCCAACTCCAAATACAACTTCAAAGCCAACTCCAACTCCAAATCCAAATCCAAATACAACTACAAATCCAACTCCAACTGCAAATCCAACTCCAACTCCAACTCCAAATTCAACTCCAACTCCAAATCCAAATCCAAATCCAAATACAACTTCAAATCCAACTCCAAATCCAAATCCAAATCCAACTACAAATCCAACTCCAACTGCAAATCCAACTCCAACTCCAACTCCAAATTCAACTCCAACTCCAACTCCAACTCCAAATCCAAATCCAAATACAACTACAAATCCAACTCCAACTACAACTACAACTCCAACTCCAACTCCAAATCCAAATCCAACTTCAAATCCAACTCCAACTCCAAATCCAAATCCAACTCCAACTCCAACTCCAACTCCAAATCCAACTCCAAATACAAATACAACTACAAATCCAACTACAACTCCAACTCCAACTCCAAATACAACTTCAAATCCAACTCCAACTCCAAATCCAAATCCAAATACAACTACAAATCCAACTCCAACTCCAAATACAACTTCAAAGCCAACTCCAACTCCAAATCCAAATCCAAATCCAAATACAACTACAAATCCAACTCCAACTGCAAATCCAACTCCAACTCCAACTCCAAATTCAACTCCAACTCCAAATCCAAATCCAAATCCAAATACAACTTCAAATCCAACTCCAAATCCAAATCCAAATCCAACTACAAATCCAACTCCAACTGCAAATCCAACTCCAACTCCAACTCCAAATTCAACTCCAACTCCAACTCCAACTCCAAATCCAAATCCAAATACAACTTCAAATCCAACTCCAACTCCAAATCCAAATCCAACTCCAACTCCAACTCCAACTCCAACTCCAACTCCTAAATCCAAATCCAAATCCAAATCCAACTCCTAAATCCAACTTGAACTGCAACAGAGAACACTCAAAAAAATTATATGTTGTCTTTAATTAACTTTTTTATGTCAACAGGTTCCACATAACTTGGTTACGTCAAACAAACATAATTTGTTCATGTAACTTCAACATCATGGAATGAAGTCATTTTAAGCGACCGATTTAAGTAGTCTCAAAGTGAATTTTTAAAGGCTCTCTGACATGATTCAGGTATTCATATTTATATATTCATTCATCAATTAAGATTTCATTTATTTTAATGGCACACAACTGAATTTATAGACTATAGCTAGCTATTTGCTAACAGTAGCACATATTAACATCTTAAATGCTAAGAGTTACATGCTCCTTCAGCCAAAGCAATTGAAAATAACTGAATCAGTCCACAGCCTAACAAAATGCTCCACTCTTCTCCACAATGGTAACCCACTGTAATTTAAATGGTTACAATAATTTGAATGTAATTGAACATTAAACACATTTACACACTATCAAGTCTTCCCCTTTTCTCATTTTCTAGAAAAACCCACATAAAACAACACTTAATTTTAACATTTATTCTCTCTTAATTAAACCATATGCAAAGCATGCTGGGAACTAACAAGCACCGCCCAGTTTCAGTTAATGCAACACAAATCATCCAAGTAATCCAACACAAACGGATTAAGTTTACATATATTTAAGCAGATTGAACACAATCAAATTAAGTTAGGACAAAATGTATAGCAATTGTGTTGCTTAAGCTCATTTTAACTAAGCAATTTGAACAAGCAGCAAAAAATAAAATAAAAATTCAGTGATAGAAGCAACACAATATACCATAGATGAGACCCAACAAACACAAGGAGCACACATTAACTTATATTCAACTGAAAACAATAATGACTAACTACACGCACCTTAACTGAATGACAAAATCAAACCTGTAACCATGACAACAAACTAGTGGCGGGAATAGTGCAAACAGAAAAATCAAAGTCCAAACTGAGTGAAACTGTGACAAGCAGAGGCTTGCACTGGTGCTCATCCGAATTTGAGTTTGTCAGGTCTTGTGACTGTCATTTTCTCAACCATCACTTTTGTGTTTCTTGAGCAAAGGCTTAGCTAATGAGCAGCATCAGAGAGCCGGGGGTAATTAGCGGCTGTTTGGCGGATTCGTTTAGGAAGAATCACACTCAAACACACCACGTCAACAGTCATCTATTAGCTCAGAGCTGGTAATGATGCTGAAGTCATGATGTGACCTTTACTAAAGGCACCACTGTCTGCTAATGGAAATAATAGAGCATAGAACAACATGAACCACAACTCTGAATCACATTATTATTAGTTATTTATTTTACAATCCCTTCTTTCTCAATGCATTCCCTCATATAACAATCTTTGGGTGAGTTGAGTGTTATATATTGCGATTTTTTTTTTTTTTTTCAGTTGTAATTTGGGATGCACGAAATATCGGCCACCATATCGGTACTGGCTGATATACGTTCATTTTTTATATTATCGTTATCGGCCCAATAAGAATTTTTTTTCCCGATATATGAGAGCCGTTAAATAATGAATTATTTCCTTCAGCTGAAACACTTCAGTTCAACATGATGGTTTTGAGTTGCTTAATATATGATTGAATCACTTCGAAAAAGGAAAATATGGTTCAGTGCAACATGTGCAGCTACATACAATTATAATGAGAGCATTATAATTGTGTGTTTGGCACACGGCTTTTAATGGTGAGTGTTTTGTTTTCGTAATTAGGTTAAAATTTTATAAAAATTTGGATTTAGATTTATCGGCCAATATATCGGTTATCGGCTTTCAAATATAAAGAGTTATCGGTTATCGCTATCGACCAAAATGTTCATATCAGTGCATCCCTAGTTGTAATGAACATTAATGTTTTGGTTTGTGTCCATCAAGATCCACATTCAAATAATCAATAAATGAAATACAGGTATTTAATTTACCGGATTATCCAACAATATGCATTGCCATGTGGTTATTGAATATATAATCCATTTCTCTGTTGAGTTTTCAGCAAAAATCAGTACATTGTGATCCGCAGAACAGGTGAAAGTGTGCTGGTGTAAGATGCTTCTGCATCTGTATGCTCATACTCTCACACTGACCCAGTAGTTTGACAGGGTGATTTATGAGGCTCTAAAGTAAGAATCGCAGGCATCAGCTCTTCTTATTCCACACACACACACACACACACACACACACACACTGGCCTTTTATGCATCAGAAAAAGTACTTTATTGTTGGAACTTCTTGTGGAACCATTAGGCCTACATTTCTCTCAGCGTGTTTCTCTCCGGCACATAATTAATTACAGCTTAACCAATTAGCATTTGAATAATGTTGGCTTGGACGATCAGCATATTGTCGTCACTGTGCATAATTTTTAATTTTTATGTATATTTACAGTTATATTGAGTTACAGCATGCATAGCGTCGGTGCGCTCTTTATAGTTTTAAGGAAGAGATTCTAATATCATAAAACATGTTATTATGATTCTTTAATTACTTCTTTGTATCATACTTTATTAATATATAACTAGATTTAAATTTACATTTGTTTCATGTGCTATTTCCTTGCTCAAATAGCTAAATGTTTTTGGTTATTGTAAATTTTAATATAGTATAAATATATATATATATACTATATTAAAATTTACAATAACCAAAAACATTTTGCTAGAACCCAGCATTTTTTAGAGTGCTGGGTTGTTTTAACCCAATTTTGGGTCAAATATGGACTAACCCAACGTTGGGTTAAAAATGCAATTTAAAAATGGACAAACCCAGCCATTGGGTTACATTTTTAATGTAACCAATGCAATTTGTCCATTTTTGATTTTGTTCAAAATGCAATTTGTCCATTTTTTAAATTGCATTTTTAACCCAACGTTGGGTTAGTCCATATTTGACCCAAAATTGGGTTAAAACAACCCAGCATTTTTTACAGTATTTACACATATATATATATATTGCATTTGTTTGTTTGTTGTATGCGCTTGTACTCCACTGATGTAAAACAAATTGCTCCCAATGTTGACATAAATGGTACAAGTAAAGTCAAATAAACCAATTAGTAGGTTTAAATCAGAAACATTCAATTTGTTATAACTTAATTTGTTCAGTTAAAGTAAACTTGTTGTGTTAGCAAGTCCAAAGAATATCCATATATTTCAACAAAATATCCTATAACAGTCTTTATTATGGGCCATGTTTTAATATAGAAATGAACAATGAAACATCATAAACATTTCATGTTACCAAATTACCCTTATATATGAAATTAATTTCATGTTGAGTGAACAAGCACCCGGACTTGCATGAATGCATGTGTGAATGCATCACCAATGAACGCATGCTTCACCAGAGAGTGTGTGTGAGAACAGGTTGTATTGTGTTATGAAGCCGTAATCGGACACACCCTCCATCACTGAATCATTTCTGCTGTCATCATTCTCTTTACCCGTCTGTGCAGGAGTGTCTCAGTCATTATCCGACATGCATACACCTAAACACACACATCACCACCTCTGCTGTCACTCGCCCGGTGTGTTTTCTCTCTCTCTGCTCCCTGGCAGTGTGGACATACTAATTGAAGGCACCTCTGCCCTCCAGCCTCCCTGCAGTGTCCTGTGACAACACCGATATCATCAATCTGCTATGCATACATATATCAGCTTCCATTTCCATCCATGCACGTCTCCACCAGTGATCAGTCTGTCTCAGCCACAGTTTCTGTTATAATACCCTGTTAAACCTTGCTGTAAAAAATGGCCAAATTCTCATCACACCAAGCATCATTTTCCATTAAAACAGTAATATACCGTTGAAAACAATGCATTTTGGGTAATATTTGTCGTTTTCGAGAAAATAGCCTACAGGAATGTACTGTAGATTACAGTACAATTAACGGTAAATTACTGACAAATTTGCGTGACAATGTTTTATAGTGCCGTTTGGAGCCAAAATGGCTCGGTTACAGTAAAATACTGGCAATTTAGTCACTGTTAAAGATTCATTACAGTAACCAACAGTGTTGCTAGTATTTTACTGTAATAAAGCCTGGTAAGGACTAACAGTGTAGCTGTAACTTCTGTTGGCTCATCACAATACCAAAATTGTATTAGTTAATACCAATACCAGAGAAATTTCATGGTACTTCATACAAACCAACTTTGGAACCAAATTGTGGTTAAACTAAACCTAAACTGAACACTTCTGTATTTAAAGGAATAGTTCAATATTAACACACATTTTAATGAATTCAAACCATGGCATGTAGCCTTCAAGTTCTGTAGACTTAGTTAACACAAACATTGCTTCAGGTTTAACAAGCAAAAGTCAACAGAACAAAGAAACATTACAAGCAACACAACAGGATACAAATGAAGATTTGTTGTGGCAGACTTTACTACCGTATAATGCCGCATTTCCAAATGAAATGGCTATTGAACAAGAAAAAACTCATTTTTATTCACTGGTTGTTGATTGTATTGTAAAATAAGAGCATTGCATACTGGAATGAGGGCAGATCTGAATGCAATTGGCTTAACTGAAGTGAGGCCTTGCGTACATCGCAGCAAATCCAATTCAAACATTCAGAAATTGAACAAACAATGTTCTGCCAGGACATTTCCCTAAAACACAACACAGGTCAATGTGTAATTCAAAATGCGGGTAAAACAAAAATTGAAATTTCTTCATATTTAAAGGACATTGGCCCTATTTTTACAGACTTTTCTTTGATTGCGTAACTACCCGCTCTGTGTATTTCTTTTACCGATGACAGAAAATGTGCATGTGGTTGTAAACTTGCCATTTCTTGACTAGTTTAGACACACTGTAAAGGTTGTGTTGTTGTGAGCTGCTCAGAGGAATATTTGATGGGGTTTTGACATGTTAACCGAGCGGCTCTGAGCCCTAAAGCTGTCTTAATGGAGTGTGAACTCGTCAGTGGATCGAAATCCCGGCATATCTTTATCCAGCTGCAAATCTGTCAGATTAGAGCACCAGTCTTGTGCTTAATGACTGATGTGAAATCTGAATACTTGAACACAATCCTTCTCACTGATAGATATGATAGAAGGCTCATATCATCACTGAAGTACAATCCTGTTTGCACTAGAGATGTTGTATCGATGTGTATGCAGAATGTAGGAAGGAAAACAAGTCGATAGGTTTTGGTGAAAGTGCTGCAGTGTTTAGACAAACCCCTGGAGCAAACGTCTAGCAAACGTTGTCATGCAGCATATCTTTTGAGGTCAGACGCTTATACAATACAATACACATTTTATTTCTATAGCACATTTAAAACAACTGCCGTTGACCAAAGTGCTTACCAGCATAGATAATACAACAAAAGCAATTACATACAGTCACACACATAAAATTAAAACCGGTTCACTCAATCAGTTCTAAAAGCCGTACTAAAAAGATACGACTTCAAACTAGGGGTGTGAGATATACATCTTCTGCGATAATATCGTAATTGTTGTTTTAACGATGTGCGATTTGACCTTATGGAGTAGTCTATAGCCTATCCCTCACACACACACCCAGAGAGTGCATGCATATCTATAACAGTATGATAAGAAGCATAATATCTTATGTTTTAGCTGTAGTGTTTTTGCACATCTCAGAGTTGTGATACTGTTATATTCTTACACACTGAGAACAATCCCTGGTCCACTGATCTTTTCTTTCTGGAAATGAGATCTGAAGATGCTTGTTGTTACATAAGGTGTGGCTTTGCTGCTGTTTATGTGGCTTCACATGTGTCCACCCACTCTTCCCACAATCCTCCTTTAATTAAATTCCCTCTCCCACAGCTCAGATGAACACAGTGTTCTGAGAGAGCGCTGTCCATATGCCTCTTCCTCATCAGAGGGAAATGGGCACATTGTGTGCTTCCAGACCAAAGTCTGTTCCAATCTTCATGTTTTGGCTTTCTTTCTTCACGGTCTTCATTAGCTATGCTTAGACACAGCCTAATATTCAGACAATCTGATTGAACTTCATGCAGGGATGGGAATTGTGAGGAATTTAATTTAGCTTGTTAGTCGGGAATTCATGTACAGTTGCATACAACAGTTTTCCCTACTACTTCACTCCCCTGACAGAAACATAGTGTCGGCTCAGATCCGGGCCACATCTGGTACGTTTGGAATCCACATGTACCAGATGTGGGCCGGATCTGGGCCGAAACTATGTTGCTGTCTTGGGTCACTGTTAAAAAAGTAGTAAAAGATTGAAACCAAGAGGCAAGATTTCATTCCGAACACAGCCATGTTATTGTTCTGCCTGTTATTTTTAGTTCATGCCAGTTTATGAGCTTGAAGGAACGTGTGTTGGTTTTCCGTTAGAAGGCTATCCATCATCTGGTGAAGGTGTGTCCCAGCGCTCCTCCTAGTTCACACAGGCTGTTCGCCGCTTGGTTAATAAGACAGCACAACAAATGCGCCTTGTCTCGGCCTCCACAAATACCAATTAGAGCTGTGGGTGCTGGCGTGAGACCCTGCAGCGTGTGGGCGGCACCATATGGACTCATGATATATGATATTACAGGAGTCTCCTGTAACACTAACAAATATGTCATGGGGTTTCTCTCTGGTCTGCGGCCAGTTATTATATTAAGCCCATAATTATAATGTTCGGTGTGAGGAGCAAATGTGAAACCAGCCAGTGGAATCATAGGACCCAATTATTAGAACACAATAACATGGGAAATAATGTGTTGGCAACATTGTACCCAGCAGCAGGTTTAGCGCTGATGGAGATAGATGTGGTTTCATCACAGTGGTTCAGGTTTGTGAATATGCTGGGCAGATGCTGGAGGGAAATACTGGGGAGGAGGAATACCAGATTCTAAATCCTACCAGATTCCAAATCCAAACCAGATTCTAAATCCTACCAGATTATAATTTCTACCAGATTATAAATCCTACCAGATTCCAATTTCTACCAGATTCCAAATTCTACCAGATTCCAAATCCTACAAGATTATAAATCCTACCAGATCCCAAATCCTACCAGATTATAAATTCTACCAGATTCCAAATCCTACAAGATTCCAAATTCTACCAGATTCCAAATCCTACCAGATTATAAATTCTACCAGATCCCAAATCTTACCAGATTCTAAATTCTACCAGATTCTAATCCTACCAGATTCTAAATCCTGGTTGTACAAATTCAGTAAGCAATAGTGACTATGTAAATCATGGTGTTACTTTTTTATTTCTGATGTAATTGCATTAAACACTCTTTTAAATGACTTTTTCTTCTATACAAAATTTTTGTCGTATCCTACGATTCAATAGGTGTCATCATCGTACAGTCTACATACATGTTATGAGTGTATTAGATCCATGTCGCACAGTGTGATTTGTAATGATCTTATAGGATTGCGGAAATCACAGTCTGTAGCAGGCATATGTAGGGGTGTGCCGGTTTCAGAATTGGTGATGACGGTCAAATGTGACGGTTCGTAACATAACCGTCGGGGGGGTGGGGGGGGTGTTGCGACGTTCGTCTGAATAGGACAACTTAGTTTGAATAAAGGAGCAGACACTTGATCGCCTAAATTAAAAAATAATAATAATCAATGTTATCGATAAAGATACGCGGATGGGGTTTTATTTCATCCGCAACCGCACTCATCATCCGCACCGTTTTTTTAGTTTTTTTTTACCAAATTTCAAAGCCGCACCCGCCCGTGTGATTGTTTTGCGGTCTATGGACGATGCAATGCTCTGCTGATGCGAGCCGCGAGAAAGCCCATGTCTGTTCTAGAAAGGATGCAGCAAAGATATTTAATGCTAATGTATGAGGCATAGGCCTACGCTGAGTTTCATTCATTTACGATGAGATGCACTCTAGTTCACAATGCAATGCAAGTGAACGCGGCGCACCAGCGCCGGTTATTATATTGTCTGCTATATCTGCTTTTTATTTATTAAATACACGCAATTGGTTGATGAAACATTTATTAAAATTAAGATACAATTTGTACAAAACGAAATTCACTTTAAAGAAAGGCTTTCTACAAAGAAAAACTTAATGAAGTGGTAAAAATCATGTCTGACGATTTACAAAACAAAACTTGCGTTGGTAGGCTACTTGGCAAAGAATCAAATACAGTTGGAAACGACATAGACCATTAATGACACAGACTGTTAACAATTGTTTTTAATTAGTATTTAAACATTCTCTATGATAAAAAAAATGTTTGTAAAAAATATTTTAATAACACGGTTTTGGCAGTTATAGAGATCTAATGACAGTGTTCAACTATAACCGTCGGTCTCACGGTTATATACTAACCGTCACACCCCTAGGCATATGTGGGCAGTTCTTGGACAGAATAAGTGGACAAAGTAGACCAGACATTATAGCAGTAGTCAAAAGTCAGACACCAAATCCCCATTATAATTTCATGAAAGAAACTGTTTTTGAATGAAAGGGAGAATGAACAGGGTAGCAAAGGAAAGGTTGTGGGTGGAGGCAGAAAATATCAAATAGGAAAGTTTGAGATTACAATTTGTAAGAGAGGAATATTGGGTGAAAAAAAGACAAACAATACAACAGCAACAACAAAAAAAGACAGTTAATCATCTCAAATATGTTATTGGCTGAGAATTGTAGTGTGCTGAAATGAAAATAAAAAGGAAGAGCGTGGAGGTAAATCTGGCACACAAAATGAAATGTGCAGCTCTGCCTCAAGACACAGATCGTGTGGACCGAGGCTTTATTGTGTCATTGTGAGAAGCACTGGGTGTGCCAGAGGAAACATGTCTTATTAGCAGCATTGCTATGGGCGTTGGGTTCACAGACACCAATTATCAGAGGCAGAGGTG
The DNA here is from genome assembly GCF_949319135.1 of Squalius cephalus. Taxonomy (NCBI): domain Eukaryota; kingdom Metazoa; phylum Chordata; class Actinopteri; order Cypriniformes; family Leuciscidae; genus Squalius; species Squalius cephalus. The sequence goes on along the minus strand of NC_137122.1, from coordinate 63,199,380 downwards.
GGTCCTGCCCTGAGCCACACACACACACACACACACACACACACACACACACACACACACACACACACACACACACACACACACACACACACACACACATATTTGACCCAAACATGGGTTATAACAACCAAGCTTTTTTTAAAGTGTACGTATACATGGCTAGAAAGAGCCGATATATATATATATATATATACAGTATAAGACTAAATTAATAACTTTTTTACAACAGAAATGAACCATCACTGAACTTACTTAAGCTGGACTGTGACGCTATTTTCTTCTAGAAACAAACTTTGTTGCATTATTTTCCTGTTATCTCTGTAAAGCTGCTTTGAAACACTCTGTATTGTAAAAAGCGCTATAGAAATAAAGGTGACTCGACTTGAAAAAGGACTGAACACAGTTAACTCCGTCCTCATGAGTCTGCACCTTTTTATGCTTGTGTGGTCTTGTCTCTATAGTTCACTGGGAGATGTTGAGTGTGTGTGTGTGTGTGTGTGTGTTTTGCCTCCAGGGACCGCAGATGAGTCTCTTATCTGTCTAACCATCGTGTCCCGCGCTGACCCCGCACTGAGAGCCATCACACACAGGACAGTTTTACAGCAGATACAACACTTATAGACACCAGCTAATCATTAGCAATCTATTGGTGAAGGCATTACCTGGATTTTACAGCAGCCCTTAATCTGCGTTCACAATGACAGCGATTAAATCTGAGCTGGAAGCCGTGATGTTCATCTGTATCCGCTATTGAATCGCTTTAGCACTCTTAACTCTTTCCCCACCAGCGTTTTTGAGAAAAGTTGCCAGCCACAGCCAGCATTTTTGATCATTTTCTCCAAAGTTTCATGGCCCCCCAGAGTATTTTGTTGTATGAATATCTGAACAGACCTCAAAAACGTTTAATTCTAGCTTGAAACATTTAATTCTAGTAGTTCTCTTTGTGTAGGAGAGGCGAGAGTGATTGAATGTGTGATGCGGTGTTTCTGTGTTGGACGTCAGGTGTAGGACGGCGTCTCTAATAGCGTGTGTTTGAGGTTAATGTGTCTGGATAACTCAAGCTCTATTATGCTGTAGAGTTGCTCTCACAGCGCTCACAGAAAGTGCTGGTTGACCTGTGTGTGTGTCACATCTCTGATTCACTTAACAAAATAAACTCAACTATAATGGCCAGTTTGAAAAAAAGAAAACACTGCTCATGGCTTATCATTGTCTAGCAGAGTTCAATCACAAGGGAGGCATCACGACACATGAGTGTGTGTTGAGGTTAAATGTCCTCAAAAATGTGCAGTATGAATCACTTAAATCTGTTTTTATGACTCTGACATGGATAATTGACAGACCTTACAAACAGCAGTCATTGCTTGATTTAGTCACTCAGCCATTAGTTATACCAATAAAAGAAATATACAATGTTTGTATTGCATTCTATTTGGGGTCATGGGAATTCTGGAACTTGTCCCAGTGTCTTGGATTGTAGACAGGGAAACACCCTAGACACACACGTAGATATAAACACACTCAGCGCAGGAAGATCTTGTAAACAGCGCTGAGAAAGGCCTTGGGACTCGAACCAGGAGCCTTCTTGCTGTGAGGCCATAAGTAAGTGACAAACCGGGAAACTTCTGATAAAATTTTGCTGTCTAATGAGACCAAAATTGGGTTAATTGGCCTGATAGCCTGATTCTGTAGCTATCGAAATAAAACAACATATTACCATTAGTTAGCAATCAACTAAGATTCCCCATCTACAGGCTAAGGACTCTTAAAGTGTCTGTGTAGTCAATATTTGTATCCCTTAAAACTCATCTTTGATCACCAAAATTACATATTTAAACGTTTTTTTTTTTTCTTGAAAAAAATAGCTTGAATGTAACTCGACACCCTTGCCTCATTTACTTTACTATTCTATGAATATGCAAATGAGCCCCGCCTCCACTCACTCACTCACTCAGCTCAGAGATCCACTGGTTGACGATCACACGTTGATCTGATTGGTTACAAGGTAGTTTGTGGCGTCAGAAACACCAGCGATTTCAAAGTGTGTTTTTGAGACTGTCTTTGGTTCACTGCAGTTTTAAGGAGAAAACACTCAGAAATGCTGTCGACTTATGAATTTACACATGCTTTGTCTTAAAGCATATTAAAAACACCACATAGACACATTTTTCACCACAGGGGGACTTTAACAGAATTTTTTTTGTTGACCTCAAAACATAGTGCATGATTTGTAAACTTTAACATCTTGACATTTGCATCACATAACCAGCTTTATATAAGTTTTTTCTGACTTAGTAAACTCAGTAGCTCACCTGGTACAACATTACACTTGCGATGTGGAGAGATTGAGGACGAGTCCTGTGAAACACTTGTAAAAGCAAGCTAAATTGGCATGGATTTTTATCTCACGCTTGCTTTTTGTCAACGGTGTCGGTTAGGTTTAGTGAAGGTTAACTGCCGTGAAACAGAGAACATCTAACATAGTAAAATGTTTCCAGATTTATGTACATCTGTTCCAGATAAAATTGTACAGGCTTTTGATATTACAATGATATTATGGACAAGCTCACATGCTCTCTGAAACGGGTTACTGCTCCTTTTAAAGGGGTGGTATAATGCCCTTTTTACACAATGTAAAATAAGTCTCTGATGTCCCCAGAGTGTGTGTGTGTGTGTGTGTGTGTGAAGTTTTAGCTCAAAATGCCCCACAGATATTTTTATATAGCATGTTAAAAATGTCACTTTTTGAGGGTGAGCAAAACCGCACCGTTTTTGTGTCTGTCCCTTTAAATGCAAATGAGCTGCTGCTCCCGGCACAGGGGGCGGAGCTTCAACAGCTTGTGTCATTTTACCTCACACAGACATGCACTGAAAATTTCAATTTTGTTTAGCCTTTTATGTCCAAACCGGAGTCAGACTATGATGGAGAGACTCAAGAAGAAGTGACAACATGTAGAAGCAACAGGACATTTCTGAATGGTTAGTTGATGAATTTATGAAGCTGATGTGTAGTTATCTTCTAGTCATTGATTAGCATATTCTGTCTTGATAATCTATAAATCGTGTTCAGGGGGCGGGGTTTATGTAAATTCTAGGGTTGGTGATGTCACTAACCCGGGAGGAATGTGGTGTAGTCTCTACCAGCCGTTTGTTGTAGTCCTTAAAAAGTGATTTCTGTAAAAGCAAATATCTCCCTTTGCTTTGAACTTTGAGCGTTGTAACTTTGCAGATGTTACAACATTACACACTAACTAAAGTTAAAAAATTGAAATCATAATCAACCACCCCTTTAAAAGTAAATGTTGTCCTGCTGTATGTATTTGACAGCCTTTAGTTGGTGAAGTCTCTTGGTTTGAGCAGATTCAGGAGAAGACGTGGTCCGTTGTGGTTCAGGTGGTTTGTCTGTAAGTGGGTCAGCTGTAAAGTCCTCTAGTGTGGTCACATCAGGTTGAAGAAGTCAGAGACAGCACTGTTCATCTTTGTTCAGTAAGGACTGAGTGATTAAAGTGAATCTCCGTGTTTGAGATGAATATTTAGAAAGGCTGTATTACATGTGCCACTTTGTGTTCAGCTTTTACAAGCTTTCTAAGACATCTGAGTAGCTTTTTGCTTCTTTCCTGCTCTCCTGAACCTACTGCCATGATGTTTGTAATGATTATCGCGAGAGGAAAACTATTATGTTTTGTTTTGATGTCGCATAACATCGGTTAATGGAAACGCCGTCGTTTTGCAATCATTTTTTATCGTCATTTAGAAAATATCGTAAAAGTTTTGCGCAAATCTGTAATGGAAGCGCGCCTAGTGTTTTCACTCGATTCATATAATCATCTTCATCAAATTGCATTTCAACAAACATATTCTGTTAAAGGAGAACTCTGGTCAATTTTAACATTGAGCTCATTTTTTTGTCAATTTGGAGTGCTGTCAATACAGGTAGTCGATTGCCGAGTTCACGCGCGTGATCATAGGTAACTAAACCTATGCGCGTGAACTCGACAATCGACTACTTTGGACTTCAACCGAAAACAGGATGTAAATACAGGTATTTGCGCTGGCTTAAATAACATCATTTTTATCCATATCTTTCACATCTACTGCAGTCAGATTCACTCGTGTTCACTCTGAAGGAATCACTCACATGACCTGTGCACTTGTAATGACACATCAAGGATGTTAAGAGGCTAAAAGCAGGTTTAAATATTGCCCCATTGAAGTCAACAGGGTGCAAATTTTAAAAAGAGGATAACACGGTGTAGGCAACACCGATTTTTGTTGTTGTTCTCTGTATTGACAGCACTCCAAATTGACAAAAAAATGAGCTCAATGTTAAAATTGACCTGAGTTCTCCTTTAAGACTTCTTAAAGGTCTGTAGATGGGAAATCTTATTTGATTGCTAGTTAGACTGTATTTGTTAGCAAAAATGTTAAGAAATCAATTTTGGTCTTATTAGACCACAACATTTCTTCCAGAAGTTTACAGGGTTGTCACAGACTCCTGGCTTGACTTAATGTTGGCCTTTCTTATGGGAGGTATAATAAATAATCTTCCAATGAGCCAGAATCTGTAGTGCCAACGATCATTGATTTTACACAGAGAGCAACAGAAAGGTTGTTTTCCCTTTACACATTACATCTCGCATCTTAAATCACATCTCACTTTTGCTGGAAAACCAGAGCATACAATGCAGAGCATCACTGATTGGTTTGTAGCCAACACATTATTATTAATGCTTCCAAAACTATTGTAACAATCTTTGTAAAAAACGTGGGTAATACTTTAGTTTACAGTGTTCTTGTTACAATGTAATTATACATTTAAGTACTGAGTAATATTACTTAGGGGTGGAATTATAAAATGTTTTATACTAATGAAACTAAATAAAATTGATTAAGTTCAACTTAATCTTCATTCTATTTCATTTAAACAAATGCATTGAGTGCAACCACTTACGATAATTTTTTTGATTAAATTCAACTAATCATTTTTTTCAGTGTATAGGGTTAGGGTAGGATTAGGATGTGGTTGAGGGTTAGTTGCATGTGATTATGCATAATTTACTGTTATTAAGTACATGTAACAAGGACACTGTAAAATAAAGTGTTTTTTTGTTATCCGATTGCGCTCGATACGAATGACCGAATGGACAGCAGGCCATCCCTTCTGTATTGGTCCAATTGGTACTTGTACTCTTAAGTATGCACACACCAACATCAAGTAGCATTCAACATTACTCTAAGATCACTGGTCAAATGCTACTCCAACATGAGACACTAGCCGCAGAACACAATATCAAGTTTGGTGACACTTAACAATGCAAGTCAAGTGATATAATGTAGAACAAAACACAAGCCCACATCGAGTGCACTGAGCAAGCAGGGGATTTAAGCGCACTCTCCTCTTGTGTAGGGATATTTTAGCCAATTAGTCCATTAGTTAATTCTGTAAATTAGGTAGTCTGTAAATTATTAATCATTAATGCACATTGCATTTGGATTAAAAAAGAAAACAGGGATGTCAGTGCATTTCTTCCAGAGAGATTGCGGATGTCTCGCTCTGGTTCTGTTTGGACAGCCTGATCCCATCAGTGGCTGGGTTATGTTTTTGCAGTTTTTGCTACACTTGACGTCATGGAGCATTTGCAAGATTGCAGAATTCAGAGCTTTCTGCATTTCTGTATAAGCTCTCCAGCTTCTGTCTTCCTAACAGCTTCCTGTCAGAATACCACAAGACGAGTCTTCATCACGCAGGACAGATCGTAGCTGTTGTTGTATAGCAGTGAGGCCTCACATAGTCACGGATATTTACAGTACAGTGATGAAACTGAGCACAGATGGGGTTTAAATGAACAGGTGTAGCTTGTTAATGATTTAGTGTGATCTCAAAATGCCAGTCCATGTACAGTTTTGTGGCCATTATATAAACATATTTGATCACAGAATACAATCAGGGTCAAGTACTCCAGAGAGCTATAAGCTGTAAAAAGAGCTATATCACTCGGGGAAGGACGTTTGTGAAATTGTGATTCTTCTTCTGACGAGAGGAGATGAAAGGAAGAATAGTTTTTTATCTCTCTGACAGTGGACCGGGGCTCAAATCCGCTGTTCTCTTCCTAAATGCATGCTTTGAGTACAGTAAATGTGGGATCTTGCTGAAGGATGTAAGAGTGAACTGGAGGTTTTACAGATACTTTAAGCTTTTCTAACCCCTCACACACTTTTTACCTTCAAATATCTACTAATTCTGTCTCCTGGACCACAAAGTCTTATGGGTATTTTTTTTTTATTTTTTTTTTATTGAGATTTATAGGAAGCTGAATAAATAATTTGTTATGATATGACAATATTTGGTCGAGATACAACTATTTGAAAATCTGGAATCTGAGGGTGTAAAAAAATCGAAACATTGAGAAAATCTCCTTTAAAGTTGTTCATTTATGTTGGCGATTGTGCTGCATTCACTCACAAAAATACATGTTTTATATATTTACGGTAGGAAATTTACAAAATATCTTCATGGAACATGATCTTAATATCCTCATGATTTTTGGCATAAAAGAAAAATCGATAATTTTGACCCATACAATGTATTGTTGGCTATTGCCACAAATATACCCATGCGACTCGTGACTGGTTTTGTGATCCAGGGTCACATATGTGGTTTTTATTAGTGATGATTGCTAATGGATACATCACTATTACGATTGCTGATAGTTAGGATTAGAGATTTGAACAAACCCCGAACACTAAGTATCAAACTTATACCAATAACTGCCAATAGCTTGTCCTGCACCATCTGTGTTAGTAAGTTATCAGACTTTTTATATCAGAATCGGCCGGTATGTGTTCATTTTTTATGTTATCGTTATCGGCCCGATAAGATAATTCGGCCGATATATTAAAGCCGATAAATAATGTATTATTTCCTTCAGCTGAGACACTTCAGATGCGCACTGTTCAACATGATGGATTTGAATTGCTTAAAATATGATGGGAATCAAAAAAGGAAAATAGAGTAAAGTGCAACAGTCTGTAATATCGGCTACATAAAATTATAATGAGAACATTATTATAATTGTGTGTTTGGGACATGGATTTGGTGAGGTAAAGGTGAGACTTTTGTTTTTGTAATCAGGCTCTCAAAAATTATATAAAAATTTGGATTTAGATTTATCGGCCAATATATCGGTTATCGGCTTTCAAATATAAATAATTATCGTTTATAGGTATCAGCCAAAATTTTCAAATCGGTGCATCTTTACTTTTTTTTTTTTATATGTATATATAAAATACAAATATCGGTGAAAAAAATTATCCAGAGAATAAAATATCATTGCAGATTTGGGGGTGGGCTATTTTAACTGGTGGACCTGTGCACAACCACTAAAAACACCCTAGAAACCCTTTTTAAAAACCACCCAGAACACCTTAACAACAGCATACCACCCAGAACACCTTAACAACTACAAACCACCCAGAACACCTTAACCCTCTGGGGTCTGAGGTGTTTTCTGGGCCCTGGAGGTTTTCTGACATGCTCTGACATTTGTGCTTATTTCTGTTACTTGTGACATTTTCATGGCTAAAGTCTGATTACACTGTATTCAGCACAAACTCTGCTACAATAATATATCAGCAGCATGTATGTAAAAGTTTGTAGTTTTGAGATAATGACATTTATGCGTGGTTTGTGAAAAAACAAAAAAAATTGTCACTGAAATATGGTCATGAAACCCATATTGATTATTTCTTCACAAGACTTTTGCAAATTGTATGACGTAGCCTAGAATATTTGCTCCAAAACTATGTGAAAATCATCCTGACAGCTTATTCAGATAAGACAATATATTGATTTAAAATTTGTAAGACGTGTTTTGTGTAAGAAAGCTTTATGCGAGTAGGCGTGAATACATCATGAATATTGATGACTTTCACACCTGAGAAAGACAAAGACCCTCCCCTAATGGCCCTATTAGGAGCTATCGGGCCCTATCATTCTGAGCAACCTTGCACAAAGAATGAGAAGATTTAAAAAAGAATGGCTTTTTGATTATTTGGATTTATTTACAACACAACATAATCCAAAGATACACAACAAATGACAAAAAAGCACATTATTGAAAACAATGATCCAAAGACAGAGACCTTTGTGCCATTCCTAAAAACATTGTACATACCTTTCATTTCCAAGGTGTTTGATTTTCACTTCACCATGTTCATATACAGAGACTCATGTGAATGTTGAAGTCAGCAGTTCTCAGTGGCACCTGGGCCCTGAAAAAAAAACGAAAAAAACAACAACCTGTGAACATGCTGATATCAAGAGAAACTATAGGGCTGCACGATTTTGGGAATAGATTTGAGATTTTTCTGGTTAAAATTGCTTTTTAAAATTCACAGAATACACACAAATGTTTCCAACAATATATAATGAACACCAGGTTTGTTGTGCCTTGTAGGCATAGGCTACGCACAGTGCTGCATAAAATAATAATAATAACAATAACCTATAGCAACCTATAAATCGTTAAAAAGGAACACTCCAGTAACAACTACGCTAGAGAAAAATATATTGATTATCATATGTTATTTCAAATGTTTCCATTCGTTATGATGTTATGAAATGAGATTGGAGTAAAAACATGAAGCCTATTATTTGGTGCGTTTTGCTTTTCAAACGCACAGCACGTTTTGAATATGAAACATTCAAACGCACAGCACACTCCAAAATATGATACATTCAAACGCACAGCGCGCTCCAAAATATGATACATTCAAACGCACAGCGCGCTCCAAAATAGGATACATTCAAACACACAGCGCACTCCAAAATATGAAACATTCAAACGCACAGCACACTCCAAAATAGGATACATTCAAACGCACAGCGCACTCCAAAATATGATACATTCAAACGCACAGCGCGCTCCAAAATATGAAACCCACCCAGAACACCTTAACAACTACAAACCACCCAGAACACCTTAACAACTACATACCACCAGAACACCTTAACAACTACATACCACCCAGAACACCTTAACATCTACACACCACCCAGAACACCTTAACAACTACACACCACCCAGAACACCTTAACAACTACACATCACCCAGAACACCTTAACAACTACAAACCACCCAGAACACCTTAACATCTACACACCACCCAGAACACCTTAACATCTACACACCACCCAGAACACCTTAACAACTACACACCACCCAGAACACCTTAACAACTACATAGAAACACACTGGCAACCACCCAGTAAACCTTAGCAAGGAGCAACCACAGAAAACCCAAACAAATAGCAACACAGCAGTAGGCCTATGATTTATGAAACTATCATCTCCTGTGGTGGAGTGTGTGCGTATAGCTGTAATCCGACAGTGTGTGTGTGTGTGTGTGTGTGTGTGTGTGTGTGTGCTCTTTAATAAAGCTTCAGTGTGTATTAAGCATGCCCTCAGCATAAGACTGATCCTCTGTCCCAGCGGCCATCATCTGGATGTGTTACGAGTGATTTGTGCACTAAGCTCAGAGATTGGGCCGCGTGCCTCAGAGACATTATGACGGAGTCCGCTGTGCCACCTGGTGGGTATTCACTAGGGCAGAGCGATGGAGGAATGGAAAGGCGTGGGCATCTTATGTAATAGGAAGAATACACTCCCTATGATAAATCCCTTCTGGTTACGCTTGTCACCTTTTATACAATTTTTCTGGCAATTAATTTTCATAAAATAATCAAGATTTCTTTCACTTCATTGATTTCTATTGTTGTGTTTATGTCAGGTACAGATGTTTCATAGGGTAGAATGAGATTACTAATCATATGATTAATAAATAACAAACATATAGCCAGAGTTATGTGGAAACCTGAACACACCAGTCAAGTTCTTCCACTTCAGACTCATTTCACTCATAAATTATATTTGAATGCGTCATATCTTCTCCTGGAGACTTTTGCATATGCATGAAGTATAGTGAAAATGGAGTGTGTTCTGTGTATGAACTTCTTCAGTGAATCCTCAGCGCACTTTCTGAGATGGACAAGAGTGCTGCATAAAAAATGAGCAATTTGTGGAAATTTCATATTAGATTAAAATGAAGGGTGCGCTGTTACTGGCATTAGTATTGGGTCTGATATTGATATTCTCAATAAAATGCTCCCATGCCAAAAAATGATACCACACAGCATGTGTACAAGTGTTTGTGTCCACACAAACCAACATTGAACAAACAACAGAACAAACAGAGAGCAGAATGGAGATATTGGAGATTAAGGATGGAGATATCAGAGATTAAGAATGGAGATATCGGAGATTAAGGGTGTCTGCAAATGTATTGAATTAATCGAATATTAAACATAAATTCAATATTCACGTATGTATAACTGCTGTGTGAGAGCTGTTAAAACCAAACCAAACCATTTGGTGTTTTCTCAAGAAAAAAAAAAAAAAAAAAAAATTGGCACTTCTCTATTAAACACCATTGTACATTATTGGAAATGTAAAGTAAATGGTAATTGCAGTTATCTCAAATTAATCTCGTGATCCAGTTATGAAAGGTTATGTAGTATTATATTGTAGGCTATAGCTCTGCTACCGTCCCGTCAGTGTGAGTGTGTGTGTGTGTGTGTGTGTGTGTGTAAGGAGACCCTCCAGCCCTGACTGAGGACAGAAAATAGGTCAGGGAAAGGTTTACTCACAGTGCATAACAATGTTTAATGTGTGTTGCCCACGAGAGAGGGAAAGAGCACTCGCAGCTGGAAACACAGCCCACCCACTCCATCCTAATGTGACACGACAGAATGAGTCAATTAGAGAGGGAATGACCATGCAAATGAGTAATGAAATGAAAAGAGAACACTAGAGGATTTATTCACTCTAATCTTTTTAAACATTCTGTTGTCACGATTAATGTGTTCATCTGGGACGTGCTCTCACCCACATGCTTTTCACTTTAAGTTTACTTCACATAAAGAGTTTCTCGTTGTGTTGTCAGATATGCAGTGTTTACTGTGCATTGCGTAATTAGATGTGGGATTTTCTTGGCCCAAAAATACTTTTCTGATGTTTGAAAACTTTTGAAGAAATCTGTTTCCCAACTCATGCCTATACCATCGGACAATTACATTGTAAGTATCATGAGGCTGAATAAATGAAGATTGTAGAGAAACTTGAAAATGTTATCCCGCAAAAATGATGTGAGAAAATTCAAACCAGTAAGGGAATTGTCACAGTGTGTAACAGGGTTGAAACAAAAAGTCAAGGACAAATGCAAATCCTGCATTTTCACTTATAAACACAACATTTTGGTAGAATATAACCCATTGAAATTGATTTTGGTGATGAATTGGGGCAAATTTAGAAGAAAAAAAAGAAAGAAAAATGTTTGAAATTATTTGACGAAGTTTTCCCAAGTTTTTATAATCGTGTAGTTTTGTAACTTTTACTCATTGATGCATTTTGTTTCCTTGAAGATTTGCCAAGTAGGATTCTGTAAATTGTGGCTTTAGAAGTTGAATGGTGTTGTATCGTGTTGGTCAAAAATGACAGAAATTATTATTTTTTTAATTTAAATGAAATTAATGTACTATATTTTAGTTTGATCGTTTTTTTTATTTTGTATTTTTAGGGGATTATTTTATGGTACTAAATTATATTTACGCTGTATTTATAATCCATGTGTTCACTTTTTGAGCATAGACATGAAAATGTAATTTCCAACTTAAGCTGTGGTAAATCTTGAATGCTTTTGAGCAACAGACTGAAGTTTGATCTATTTTCAAAGGCAGATTATTGCAAAACTTAAACATTTTAATTTATTGTTATAAAAATGTGCAAAAATACTATTTAAAATTTTGTAATATATGTAATATATATTTTCAAAAACGTGTAAAAGCCATACATCTAAACAAGTTGTGTTAAAAATTTGAGCTTGATAGTTTTGGCTGCAGTACCAAAAGTTTCCACTAGATGAAATTTGTCCCCGCTCATTTTTGACCGCGAGGAGCACAAGTGTGAGTATTTTTTGCAGGACCATTTAACCTGTTCCAATCATGTCCATGATTTTTATTTTATTTTGTGTGTGTGTGTGTGTGTGTGTGTGTGTCCACATAGCAAGTGCCAAAACCTTTACCAAGTTTCATACCTTTCCGATGAAGAAAAAAATGATAAAACAATAACATATTTTTGACCGAAGAGCACCAGAGGGTTGTAGCTGAGGAAAGCTAAATATAAACTGTCCCGTTTCTCCATTGATTCTCCGTACGACAAACTGCCCAGACAGCACCATAGTGTCGGCCCAGATCCGGATTTCACACAGCCCAGATGTGGGCCGGATCTGGGCCGACACTATGTTGCTGTCTGGGTGTGGCTGTGCCAAATGCATGTGCCAGTTTTTTTAAAGTAAACTGTGGGCAACTCCTCAATGTTTCTTCAAGCAATGTCTGATTTGTGTTTAATATGTCTAAACAGCCACAAGAGTTCGATCACCACAAGGGAGTTTGGGACAGTTCACTCTCGTACACATTGAATAGCTCCCAAATAGCAACATATTGTCAGCCCAGATCCGGGGCACATCCGCTACATGTGGATTCAACGCTTACCAGATGTGAGCCGGATCTGGGTCGACACTGTGCTGCTGTCAGGGCTGCTTTCGGAAACTTTGAGCAAATTATGTTACAAGCATCATCCCAGACAGCAACCTACTGTAGTGTCGGCCCAGATCCGGGCCACATCTGGGCCATGTGGGATCCGTGTGCACCAGATGTGGGCCGGATCTGGGCCGACACTATGTTGCTGTCTGGGATGTGTTCACCTGAAGTGAAATGGCCTGTTGCAGTCCATCACTTGTTCTTGTTGAAGATTATTCTTGAAGGAGAAGTATCATTTCTGTGCCACTAGTACGAATCTGCCATTGGTCATCGGTTGGGCCAGTGTTGCCATGTTGGGCTGGTCAGAATAAAGTCCTGCAGGGATGGCGTATTTTTGTAAGCCAAACTGGATGTCAGCCTCATTCTGGTTCCCTCAACAACAATCCAATAGGATTGTTCCACAGGCTTTTGGATGATTGCAGAAAATAGGCTCTGTGACCAACACAAGTTCTTAAACCTTTTTTTTTTTTCTTCACTAAGATAATCTTCAAAAATGCACAACTTTTTAAACATTTTTGAAGACAATAACAAGCTAAAGTTCGGCTATAACAAAGTTAGGCTCCAGCACGATTGGATGACTTCAACGTCATCACCGCTAAGCTTTCGACGACTCTTTCGATCTTTATTTAAAATCTACAAGTTGGTTTGTTTGCTAGAGCGCGAGTATAAACACAACAAGGCTGTAAAAATGCACTAGTGAGATTGTGTTTGGCATGATGATGTTTAATGTCTCCAACAACTTTATATTTAGCCATTTGTTAGCAACTAGCTAGCTATATGGTCTTTGTTTTTGATAGCGCCACAGAGACAGAGTTTATACTTTTGGGGAGAACAATCTAGAAATTGCTTATTTACCACGGATTAAACCGAAACTGAATCATGTGGTTTATGTGCTTTTCATGAGTGGGCCAGATTTACTAAACAGGGCAAATTAGCATGCGAGCGCAATCCCATAAAAGTGGAAAGTTCTGCGAGTGAATCTTCTGATAATAAGCAAATTAAAGAAGACAGATGCAGCCGGATCATTTCCATAATGACCAACACAATCTACCAAGAGAAGCCAAAATTAGCATCGGGTTTAAGACGTGCTTTTTTTGTGCGGTAAATAATGGTGCAAATACCAGTGAATTGACTAGCGCAAACCTTAGTAAATCACCTTGCATTAGGGATGCACGATATATCGGCCAATATATATCGGTTAATTTTTGATGTTATCGTTATCGGCCCGATAAGAACATTTGTCTGATATATTAAAGCCGATAAATAATGTATTATTTCCTTCAGCTGAGACTCTTCAGATGCGCACTGTTCAACATGATGGATTTGAATTGCTTGAAATATGATTGAAATCACTTTGAAAAAGGAAAATACAGTAAAGTCTGTCATATCGGCTACATAAAATTATCATGAGAACATTATAATTGTGTGTTTGGGACATGGATTTTAATGGTGAGACTTTTGTTTTTGTAATCAGGCTCTCAAAAATTATATAAAAATGTGGATTTAGATTTATCGGCCGATATATCGGTTATCGGCTTTCAAATATAATAATTATCGGTTATCGGTATCGGCCAAAATGTTCATATCGGTGAATCCTTGCGTGATTCATTTGAATACTCTCCTCCGGTAAATTTTGCGTCTGAAAGGGAAACTCAGATGCTAAAACAACCCGGTCCACAACTTTTACAGCGCTCATTTTTCACTCCGTGTCTTTAGTAAATCCCGACAGTGTTTTTTAACACCAAAAGAGGGTTTGCGCTTAGTAAATCTGGCCCAGTGTGTCAAAGAAAGTTTTGCATCTGCAACTAAATAAAGTTAATTTCTTGACATCAGGTCCCTCAGGAACACTGAATGCATCCGTTACAGCCCAGAAACAGCATTACCCTCGGGAGTGTGTCCGCTCTTCCTCTCTTCTTCTCTCCTGTGGTGTCAGCACATCTGTGTTTAGCCCTTCACACACTCGCTGGGTTTCATTCACAGCTCTTCCTGAGCTCGTGACACTCGCCTGTCTTATCCAGGCATGTTTGTTCATGATGCAGGACACAGTATAACTTTAGTACTACAGTCAAAAATGACTGAAATTTATTATTTTATTTCAATGAAATGAATGTACTCTATTTTAGTTTGATATTGTTTTTTATTTAATATTTTGTTTGGGGATTTTATGGTACTAAATTATATTTACGCTGTATTTATAATCCATTTATTCACTTTTTGAGCATAGACCTGAAGATTAAATATCCAGCTTAAGCTGTGGTAAATCTTGAGTGCTTTAGAGCGACAGACTGAAGTTTTCGAAGACGACACATGGCAGATTATTGCTGAATAATAGAGCTTAAAAAAGTTACAGAATTTGACGTTTATTGTTACATTTATTTAAAATTTGCACATGAAATATATATTTTCAAAAACATGTTTTACTCTAAAACTGTGAGAAAATCAAAGCCATAAAAGTTGTTTTCCAAATTTGAGCTTGATATCTCAAAAAATTAGCTTATATATAAATATTTTATAGTCATTGCCTTAAAAAAAAAAAAAAGTGGACTTTTTTGACTTTATTCTGTCATCCTCAACATGATTTTGGAAAGGACTTGTTTTTCTATCATTATAAACGCTGTCTGATAGATAACACCCACACTGTCACTATTTACTGTAAACTTCAAAATCCACTCCAAACTATGATCCAGAAACACACATCTCAGTGATATTGATATGCTGGAAGGAGATACACAGTGATATGAATGATCTGCTCGGTTGCCTTGGCGACAGCAGGGGACCACTGGGTTTGCCTTGAGACACACACACACACACACACACGTACGCGCACAGAAAGAGAAAGGCCAGCAATTAGTGTGAGTAAATGAACAGAGGCAGGGGAAAGTGTCTTTGCTGACATCATCACATGCATCACTTCCTGCTGACATCACTTCGGTGGGCTTCGTTGTGTTGTTCCTGCCGGGGTTTGCGAGTTTACATCTCGCAATTCTGACTTTATTTCTCAGAATTGCGTGATATAAAGTCAGAATTGCGAGAAATAAAGTTGCAATTGTGAGATAAAAATTATAAAGATATTTATTTAAAGAATTCTGACTTTTTTCCTCGCAATTGGACTTTATATCTCGCAATTCTGAGAAAAGATGTCAGAATTCAGAATAAAGTCCAATTCTAGGGAAAAAAAAGACAGACTTTTTTTTTTTTTTTACCACAGAATAGTTTATATCTCACAATTCTGACTTTATAACACGCAATTGCGACTTTATATCATGCAATTCTGACTTTATAACTCGCAATTGCGTGTTATAAAGTCAGAATTGCAAGATATAAACATGCAATTCTGAGAAAAAAGTCAGTATATTTCAAGTATATTTCACGCAATTCTGACTTTATATCTCGCAATTCTGACTTTTTCCGCAATTCTGACTTTATTTCACGCAATTGTGAGATAAAAAGTCGCAATTATCTTTTAAAATGTTTCATTCTGTGGCGGAAACAAACTTCCATATGTGTCAATAAGATACAGTATATCTTAGTGTTTAAAACATTAGAAGAAAAAGAAGGACACTTTTACCAAGAATACTGTAAATAATATACTTTAAAAGAAGATAAGTTAGTGCAAACTGAATGTAGTGTTTTCGGACACTTGGTTACTAATTATTTACCATTAAACGGAAAATTATTATAGTTTAATGTTCACACTATGTTGAAACTAACTTTAAGAAATTTGTTCAACAAAATTATTTCAAACTGTTGGTCTGCCATGATAGCTTAAACCAGTCTAACCAGCTGGTCTCCGGGTGCTGCTTTTAGAGCTGTTTTGGACACATGGAGACCTGTTAGACTCTGGTAACCATTTTTGACCGAAAAATTTACGTTTTGTTTTTTTCGAATTTTTTACTTCATCTGAATGGTACAAAACTTGGTAAAGGTTTTGGCACTTGCTATGTGAACACACACACACAAAAAAAAAAAAAAAATCATGGAAATGATTCGAACAGGTTAAATGGTCCTGTAAAAATAGTCACACTTGTGCTCCTCGTGGTCAAAATAGAGTAAAACATGATTTTGAAAATATATACTTCATATAAAAATTGCGAATATTTTTATTTTTAATAACAATAAACGTAAAATTCTGTAACTTTTGTTAAGTTCACTTTTTAAACCTTTTGTTCACTTCAGCAATAATCTGCCAAGTGTCGTCTTTGAAAAGAGATCAAACTTCAGTCTGTCGCTCTAAAGCATTCAAGATTTACCACAGCTTAAGCTGGGAATGTAATCTTCAGGTCTATGCTCAAAAAGTGAATAAATGGATTATAATTACAGCGTAAATATAATTTAGTACCATAAAATCCCCTAAAAATACAAAATATTAAATAAAAAACTAAAATATAGTACATTCATTTCATTGACAAAAAATAAATAAATAAACGGTCGTTATTGACCGACGCGCGAAGAGCACCAGCTAAGACCAGCAAACCGCTCTAGTTTGGCTGACTTTATTTTCCTCTGGCAGTTCATGTGCTGTAGAGCTTTTCACTTCATGAGGCCGTGTGTGTGTAAGTGTGTGTGTGTGTGTTCATGACCGTATCATCTGTATAACACTATCAGTTCTCTCTGATAGCTTTATACTTGGCCAGGCATATTGCAATTGTAGTTTTTTGTTGTTCTTAAAGTCCCCCTGGAGTCAATCAATCATTGTATCCATTAAAACTCATCTTTGATCACCAAAACGACATATTTGAATGTTTTTTCCTTGGAAAAAAAATATTCATGCCTTAAAATATCTTGAATGTAACTCGACACCCTTGCCTCATTTAGTATGCGCGGTTCTATGAATATGCAAATGAGTATGAATGTAACACTATCGAGTTCTCTCTGATAGCTTTCACTGCTCGTTTTATCTCAGGTGTGGCGTCTCCGTCCGTCGCGTGCGCTACAGGTGCGCTGGTTACCTGTCAGTCTGTTGCCATGGCGCGCTGGTTACCTGTCAGTCTGTTGCCATGGCGCTGTCGTTACGCAGGGATAGAGTGACTGTGGGATGTGTAAACAACAGAGCGGGTCAGTTTCTCACCGCCAGACTATAACAGGATCGTTCTTCAGCCCCATGAAACTTTGAGGAGAACTTGACACACAGAAAAGGAGTAGGACTCGTGTGCCTGTTGTTGTCGGACAGCCTGTGAGATGTGTACATGTGTGCTGTATGAGAGAAAGCAGTAACCCTAGCCTGTGTGTGTGTGTGTTGTGTACTCAATTGTGAGTAGTGCTCTTATGTGGCAGTCAAATATAGATAATAATGGCTGAACATCTCTACTTTTCTCTACTTGCTCTGTTCCTAGGCATCATAAGCATTACTACACTAAAGCTTATTAAAAAAAAGAAAGCAGCAAATAGTCAAAAATCATATAGGTCAGACAACTGTTATGAAGAAACATTCAAATAAATAAATTATTGAAAGGAAAACAGCATTTATAGTCACTGCTTATGTATATTAAAATCTATTTTTCACCAAAAAGTTGTGGTGCGAGAGGACAGGAAGTGAAGTTTTTATTTTTAAATATATATTTAAGATGTGTACAGTCACATGTATTCAGGGTGTAAGGGAAGAACACTTTTCTTTGTTTGTTACACCACATTTTTTGTCATTATATTGAAAATTGTATAGAAGATTTTCAAAAACATCATGAATTCAAAGAGAATTTTCTAAGAATTTGGCATTTGCATTTTTAAAGGAGGTAATTTTTTTATATTTCCTAAAGTGTGCTTATAATGTTAGGTGCAGTTTTTTTTTTTCTTTTTGGCCCTCTGATTTTTAGAAAGCTTGTGATTTGGTCCAATTAAGGGTTGCGTCTCCTTTAAGACTTTGTATGTACAAAAGCTCACTGCTATGATTGGGTTACATGTTTGCATATGAAATCAGCCTTACGTGTGGAATTATTCTGAAATGTTTTCATAAAGCAAAGGAAGCGCATGAGTCATTTTGTCAATTTGGTTTCAATAAATGTTGTTATTGGACTAACAAGGACTTTTTGAATTCTGAAAATATGTTCTGTTTATTCATATTTTACACTCATCAATCCCTTTCTGAACAGGTGATTGATTATTATTAAAATTGTGCTCCTCTTTAGTATATTTTTCTCTGTCTCAAAGTTGATCTTTCCTGCCTTCATACTCAGGGATCCATGGAAGCTTGTTTCCGCCATGGAATAAAAAATAAATAAGGTAATTGCGACTTTTTATCTTACAATTCCGCCTTTTTTTCCTCACAATTGCGAGTTTACATCTTGCGATTCAGACTTTTTATCTCAGACTGCGTGATATAAAGTCAGAATTGCGTGATATAAAGTCAGAATTGCGTTATAAAGTCAGAGTTGTGAGATAAAAAGTCAGAATTGCTTGATATAAAGTCAGAATTGCGAGATATAAAGTCAGAATTGCGAGTTATTAAGTCAGAATTGCGAGATATAAAGTCAGAATTGTGTGATATAAAGTCAGAATTGCGAGTTAAGTCAGAATTGCGAGATATAAAGTCAGAGTTGCGAGATATAAAGTCAGAATTGCTTGATATGAAGTCAGAATTGCGAGTTATAAAGTCAGAGTTGCGTGATATAAAGTCAGAGTTGTGAGATATAAAGTCAGAGTTGTGAGATATAAAGTCAGAATTGCTTGATATAAAGTCAGAATTGCGAGTTAAGTCAGAATTGTGAGATATAAAGTCAGAGTTGCGAGATATAAAGTCAGAATTGCTTGATATGAAGTCAGAATTGCGAGTTATAAAGTCAGAGGTGCGTGATATAAAGTCAGAGTTGTGAGATATAAAGTAAGAATTGCGAGTTATAAAGTCAGAGTTGCGTGATATAAAGTCAGAGTTGTGAGATATAAAGTCAGAATTGCTTGATATAAAGTCAGAATTGCGAGTTAAGTCAGAATTGTGAGATATAAAGTCAGAGTTGCGAGATATAAAGTCAGAATTGCTTGATATGAAGTCAGAATTGCGAGTTATAAAGTCAGAGTTGCGTGATATAAAGTCAGAGTTGTGAGATATAAAGTAAGAATTGCGAGTTATAAAGTCAGAATTGCAAGATATAAAGTCAGAATTACGTGTTATAAAGTCAGAGTTGCGAGTTATAAAGTCAGAGTTGTGAGATATAAAGTCAGAATTGTGAGATATAAAGTCAGAATTGCGAGATATAAAGTCAGAATTGTGAGATATAAAGTCAGAATTTCGAGTTATAAAGTCAGAATTGCTTGATATGAAGTCAGAATTGCGAGTTATAAAGTCAGAATTGCTTGATATAAAGTCAGAATTGCGAGTTAAGTCAGAATTGTGAGATATAAAGTCAGAGTTGCGAGATATAAAGTCAGAATTGCTTGATATGAAGTCAGAATTGCGAGTTATAAAGTCAGAGTTGCGTGATATAAAGTCAGAGTTGCGAGATATAAAGTCAGAATTGCTTGATATGAAGTCAGAATTGCGAGTTATAAAGTCAGAGTTGCGTGATATAAAGTCAGAATTGCTTGATATGAAGTCAGAATTGCGAGTTATAAAGTCAGAGTTGCGTGATATAAAGTCAGAGTTGTGAGATATAAAGTAAGAATTGCGAGTTATAAAGTCAGAATTGCAAGATATAAAGTCAGAATTACGTGTTATAAAGTCAGAATTGCGAGTTATAAAGTCAGAGTTGCGTGATATAAAGTCAGAGTTGTGAGATATAAAGTAAGAATTGCGAGTTATAAAGTCAGAATTGCAAGATATAAAGTCAGAGTTGCGAGTTATAAAGTCAGAGTTGTGAGATATAAAGTAAGAATTGCGAGATATAAAGTCAGAATTGCAAGATATAAAGTCAGAGTTGTGAGATATAAAGTCAGAATTGTGAGATATAAAGTCAGAATTGCGAGATATAAAGTCAGAATTGCGAGATATAAAGTCAGAGTTGTGTGATATAAACTCGCAATTCTGAGAAAATAAAGTCAGTCTTTTTATCCCTCAGATTTGGACTTTATAACTCGCAATTGCGAGTTTATGTCTCGCAATTTTGAGAAATAAAGTCAGAATTGTAAAATGTAAACTCTCAGTTATCTTTTAAATTGTTTTATTCCATGGCAAAAACAAGCTTCCACAGGGATCTGTTATCATTATTATATACAGCATTAGTCATTTGTGTGTATATAATTCAGTCATACAATGGGTTAGGGATACTTGTTTATTGTATGGACTGTGTAATCCCATTAAAAGTAAGTAAACTGAGTGTTTTTACCTGAGTGAGACTAACCCTGGCTCATCCGAGCATTAAAGCCCCTGACAGACTGAGTGAGTGAGTGATAGTCATTGTTGTGGTGCTCTGTAAGCTGCTTTGTGTAATGACTCTGTTTAATCTGTTGGCTTTTACCTGGCTGAGTGGAGAAAACAAAGCTTGTGTTGATTAATTAGAAGACACCTGATGAAGCACCATCTGTCCAGCTAACTAAAGCATCTCTGTCTAGCGCTGAATCTATCATCCTTGCGGAAAAGACCATGCATTTCCATCTTGGTCCTGGCTGGCTTGGTGCTTACGGTTAATGTTGTTCAGTACAAGCCCAGCACGGTTGCTCAGGTGTTCGTCTTGCAAGCTACACGAATTAAGCAGACTGTGGTGGTTCCCAGAGTGGTGTGCTCATCATCAGTGTAATGTAGTTTAATATTCCCGTTTGGTCTGACTCTGCCCTCTTTAACTTTATTATCTACTTGAACTCGAAAATTATCCTCCACCTTAATGTTTATTAAAATGTATTATCCACATAAATCCTACATCTTGCTTGGGGCATTGCTGCAAAATTAAGTCAGTGTTGATATATCACTCAGTGGGATAAACAGTGTATTCAAGCATAATCACCAGTGTTGGGGAACACATTACAAATTACATAATCATCATTTTTCTAGTAACTAGTAAAGTAACTGTTACTTTTTCAATTAAGTAACGCAAGTTACTTGGTTTTCCAATGTATGGACTGATACCTTTCCAGTCCCCATGTTGATGTGAATCGTGAGTAAGTGCAGAGGCGGTGTGTTTGTGTGTGTGAACATGATGGTTATTGAAGTTGGAGACTAAATGTGAGCAGGTATTTACTCATCTCACTCAAAAACAGATTCAGTATTCCTCATAATGATTAAAACAGTGAATATTACGCAAACCTGCAATAGTTAAATATGTAAAATAACACAAATATGTATTTAATCTCACTTTATTAACCAGTATCTTCGCTGCTGACCTGATAATCCAATTCAACAATACGAATAAGCAAAAAAAATGACTTTAGATAAATATCACATTTGTGTTTCTTTGTGTTTGTGTTTCCTTAGGCTTATTCGTTTCACTTTTGATGTGAAAGTGCCTTTACATTTGCCAAAAATAAAACTTTTGGAGGGTTTTTTTGTTATTAAAAAACATTCAACCCAGCCCGGGTGAGAAAAAGTAACGCAAAAGTAACAATGCATTACACAATTAGTCACTTTTTAGGGAGTAACGCAATATTCTAACACTACTTTTAAAAGTAACTTCCCCTACATTTTGAAATTGACGACCCACATAATATGAGTACCTCCCCTCACAAAATATATGAGTATATACAAAATATATATAATATGAGTACCTCCCCTTCTTAACCCTTTAGACCTGGCTGTGATGTGTAACTCTTCAACCGTTTGCACTATCAAAACCCTTCAAATTGCCTTTGAAGTAGACAACATGTGCTTTTCGACAATATACGGCTCATTATGGTAATTTCATGCTTTCCTTCTGCAAATGACAGCAGCTTTCTGGCAGAGCGGGAAGGAAGGATTTGAGCAGGTTAGAGTGTTTTGGATTGCATAAAATAATAAAAGAAACGAACAAATACGTGGCGAAAGAAGTGTTAGGCAGCAGAAGAGGGGAGTGGGATGATTTTTAATGAAACTTGGGAGGCGGATGGCCGTTACTCTTTCACGTATCTTAGCATATGGTGTGTGCATGTGTGCGAGCCGCCTATGAATGCATGCATTTGTATGTGTGCGTGTTTGAAAAAAAGTGTCCTGAATGAAAACTGTGCAACCCAATGTCACAAGAAAGACTTGTATATATGTATTATAGTTCATTTTTCAACTTTAAAGTGTTAGTTTCTTTCGTTCGTGATTTTTTCTAAATAAAAATTCAGTACATTTATTCTCGTTTTTTTGTTTTTGTTTGTTTTTTTGTCTATTTAAATTCTTTTTACAAACTCACCACACACAGTAATGGTCAATAACTGTAATTTGTTGAAAGCTAATCTTTTTCTGAAAAAGATGACACCTTGCACATGAAGATAGCACATTGTTTTCGAATTTTACAGTCAACAAATCTAAATATGTGAAAAACACATCTTTTAGCTTCAGGTTCTAAAGGGTTAATGTGTGCTATCTAAAGGAAAGATTTGCATCATTTGACCGCCGCATGTCTACACAGTTATTCAGGATCCTGACACAGAATACTGACTTCTACCAACTGCTTTTATCCGCTGAGTAAATGGAGAAACAGCGACATACCAACTTGTATGAACGCTTGTATGCCAAACCTCATAAATGAAGAGAAGACTCAACTGAATGCATAAGATGTACGGAAATCAGTTAATTGGATTTACACAAATACAACTGCACCTGCCCCTCTTGAGATTGATCAACAGATCAAGTCAAGTCAATTGTATAGTGCTTTTCACAATACACAGTGTTGCACAGCAGCTTTTATCCCATGAACATCCCCCTGAAACCAGTGTATTTGCAGCGTTGCGACGGCGTGAACTCTTGTGTGTAGGCGGCTTTACTCCTTTATAAGATCAGAGTCTGTTTCACATAAAGTATCTGTTGTCTTCCCAGCAGAAATTATTTCTTAGTGGAATTGACAACAGCCCATTTCACCTTTCTACATCAGTTGACCTATGTAATTACACTGTGGGCTGATGCACACCAAGCCTGTCCCTAGAAATGATGGGTATAATTGGGCAGAATTGTTGTAGTTCTGTTCATTGCAAGCTGTTGTTTATGATTCTCATCCAAGGATTGCCCTTAGGTTCAATGTCTTGCACTTA
This sequence comes from Squalius cephalus, assembly GCF_949319135.1. Lineage (NCBI taxonomy): Eukaryota > Metazoa > Chordata > Actinopteri > Cypriniformes > Leuciscidae > Squalius > Squalius cephalus. The sequence goes on along the minus strand of NC_137122.1, from coordinate 63,175,654 downwards.
TCCAGATGTACATGTTTCATCTAGTTCACCTCATCCCTTGAGCAATATTGATATCAAACCTGATATTGATTATCCATGTTGGCTCAGCCACCTTTGCTTGGTCTAATAGAGGCACTGGCGCACAGAGATCGCGTCTCACGTGTAGGCGGGATAATGTTACAGCAAAACCAGACATCTGAAACCTATGGGGCATTCCCCTGAAAGGAACAAATAGTCTGAAGGAGGCCTGTTCCAGAGGGCTATTGTTCTTGCAACTATTCAAAGTGCAAATCATTTGCCTAGCACCGTTTACATCAACAAAAGTAGGGGCTCCAGACTTCTCCAGCACATACTTTGATGGTTTGCTGAAGGGTTAAGGTTAGGGCTGTAGTCAAAACCACCTTTGTCGAGTCCAAGACAAGTCCAAGACCAGGACTAGTCAAGTCCAAGTCAAGACCAAGTCCAAAGAGGTTCAAGTCCAAGACAAGACCGAGTCCAAAAAGGTTTGAGTCCGAGTCAAGACCGAGTCCAAAAAGGTTTGAGTCCGAGACAAGACCGAGTCCAAAAAGGTTTGAGTCCGAGTCAAGACCGAGTCCAGGACAGGAAAAAAAAGTCTTATGCATGACATTATCAAGACAATCATTTTGGGCTATTATTTGTTGATCTAAAAGCAAAAACAGTGTCAAATAGCCGACTCTATTTTTAAAAATATAGCCTATAGAAATTAAATCATTATATAATAATGAAATAATGAATTTTAATTTTATATAAAATATTTGACTAATTCAAAGAACAAAAAAAATAATAATTATACAGGCCTAAAGGAGCACACACATTCGTTTAGACTGTCTGATCAGCCTCACATTCTGTTCCTGTCAATCATACACACGATGTCAACCAATTAAACTGCATGAGGGAGGGCCGAGCCAACACACACACACACACACTCTCTAGAGATGCGGATAAACCGCGGATCGGGCGGATGACGTGACGAAAAATAATATTTTAATTAAATTCGGGCGGGTGGCGGTTGAACCAATCAAATGAAAAAAGTTTCATCAGGCGGCAACATGTGTGCTTACTGGGAACATAATAAAGACACCTGGACTCGGTCGAGACCAAAAGCCATAATTGGCAAGACCATTGGCCGAGACCAAGACAAGTCCGAGTCCGAATACCAGCGAGTCCGAGACAAGTCCAAGACCGGACTCAGTACTACAGCCCTAGTTAAGGTCATTGCAAACGAGTCCGAAATTTTCACACGTTAAAAAATAAATACGACCTCACGTTGGTTCAATCACGTTTACACACTGCCTTTAGAAACTTTCGTACATCATAAAAAAGTTCGGATCAGGTTCAATTTCCTGCGTTTTGTGCATCCGTTACATTTTGAGAGGTGTTTTGACAATTCAGAGCCACCGTACATTACAAGCGAACGCCAAGATCCAGAACTGTTCAGGATCAATTAGTTCATGGAAATTGCTGGTCTTGTTTATAATATGTGGCTCCAGAACTGTTCAAGGTCAATCGGTTCACGGAAATTGATTGTCTGGCTCCAGTATCGCTAGCAAAGCATCAAACTGAGCCACTGATTCCTAAAGTAAACTCTGAATCTCTCGGGATAATCCCGCAGTGAACTCTCCTCCCTGGGTCCTGGATGGACCCAATCTTTCCTCTTTATTTTTCTCTTTTTAAAAAGAGAGAGGACAACAAAATCATCCTCACTGCTCGAAGACTCCATTTTGTATTGTTTTGTGATTTTACGGAGTAATTAATACGCAGTGTGCCTTTAGGCTTTCATTTAGTCCAAGGCTTTCACACAGGATTGTCAAGGCATATCACAGCTTAGACAAAGTGCCCTCTAACTCTGTCTGGGTTCATTTTGTGTGTCATGGCTTCACCTGGTGTCTTGTTTAAGGTTATTCCCTTTGAGCAAATCTGGCCAGGATCAAGTGTGAGAACCTGTGTCCATTGTTGCACATTCAGTGTTAGTTTCTGCGAATCTGGCCGAAATTTTGCGTGAGAACGCTTTGGTTGGTAGTGAATGAGACTCTTTGTGCTTCTGGTATAATTTATTCAGCAGGTTGGGGCAGACGACCAGAAGTGTCTGCCAGAGGAACGTTTAACAAGACTTGAAGAGCAATTACGAGAGGGTGCTATTCAATCTCATTGCTTTCCCTCAGAGATAGAGACGTTGCCAGAGAAAACAAAGCATTGATGGGTCGTCCAGTTGAAAGACTGAAGCTGCTGGTGCTGCTCCGAGAACAGATGTTACCACTAGATAACAACCAACAAATAACCATAAATACTAGTATTCTCTTATAAGCCACAGTCACACTCTCCCTCACTCTCTGTGTGTGGTTGATCAGGCATTGGCTTTGAATTTTGCTCAAATATTGTCAGCTTGACTTCTTCACATATTGTACACCCACACGCAGATATGAACTGTCCTTATGTGTTGTATAAGAGGGAGACGATTATCATACAGCTGTGTGGCATCTCCATCCCTCAGTGACACAAACGTGCTGTGAAGATGATTGATTCACACCTGCGCATTCACATCTGCTGAGCTCCACTTATATGTACCCGTGACATCTGGAGTGCAGGACTGATGGATTCCCCATGTGGTCTTGACAACAAACACACTAGTCTCCTGCTTTTATTTGCTTCATCGTCCCCAAGATGGTATTTGAATGTTACCATGCTGATGGTTTCCAGCAGGTTTTTGATTGTGTAACCTGTTGGAGACTAATATGTTTACCAAGTGGCAACCTCCCGGTCTCTCTTTTGAATCCAACACTGAAGTGATTGATTCATCAACTGGCCACTAGAGACATTCTCCAATAGAGAGTCAATCCCATAGACCCCCATGTTAAGTTCCCAACTTTACTGCAGAAAAAAATATGTTTACAGCCTGGTACAAAAAGTGGTTTTGGTCTATATAGCTAATTTTGCCCTTCATGACGACTGTGAGAGGGGTGAATTTTTTTATAACTCATCCGTTTAAATTATATTAAGCCTTAAAGTTCTGCATAATTAAGGGTGTGGCCACTTGAGTGACAGGTGGATTGCAGCTGCTTCACTACTAGCCATTTGTATGCGGTCCATTAGCGTCACGTCACTTAAGACATTTACATATGTCTCAGTGATTGTCTTCCTGAAGATCCTGAAGATGTCTCAGTGATAGTCTTCCTGAAGATGTCTCAGTGATAGTCTTCCTGAAGATGTCTCAGTGATTGTCTTCCCGAAGATGTCTCAGTGATAGTCTTCCTGAAGATGTCTCAGTGATTGTCTTCCTGAAGATGTCTCAGTGATAGTCTTCCCGAAGATGTCTCAGTGATAGTCTTCCTGAAGATGTCTCAGTGTTAGTCTTCCCGAAGATGTCTCAGTGATAGTCTTCCCTAAGATGTCTCAGTGATAGTCTTCCTGAAGATGTCTCAGTGTTAGTCTTCCCGAAGATGTCTCAGTGATAGTCTTCCTGAAGATGTCTCAGTGTTAGTCTTCCCGAAGATGTCTCAGTGATAGTCTTCCCGAAGATGTCTCAGTGATAGTCTTCCTGAAGATGTCTCAGTGTTAGTCTTCCCGAAGATGTCTCAGTGATAGTCTTCCCGAAGATGTCTCAGTGATAGTCTTCCCGAAGATGTCTCAGTGTTAGTCTTCCCGAAGATGTCTCAGTGTTAGTCTTCCCGAAGATGTCTCAGTGATTGTCTTCCCAAAGATGTCTCAGTGATTGTCTTCCCGAAGATGTCTCAGTGATTGTCTTCCCGAAGATGTCTCAGTGTTAGTCTCCCCGAAGATGTCTCAGTGATTGTCTTCCTGAAGATGTCTCAGTGATAGTCTTCCCGAAGATGTCTCAGTGATTGTCTTCCCGAAGATGTCTCAGTGATAGTCTCCCCGAAGATGTCTCAGTGATAGTCTTCCCAAAGATGTCTCAGTGATAGTCTTCCCAAAGATGTCTCAGTGATAGTCTTCCCGAAGATGTCTCAGTGATAGTCTTCCCGAAGATGTCTCAGTGATTGTCTTCCCGAAGATGTCTCAGTGATTGTCTCCCCGAAGATGTCTCAGTGATAGTCTTCCTGAAGATGTCTCAGTGTTAGTCTCCCCGAAGATGTCTCAGTGATAGTCTTCCCGAAGATGTCTCAGTGATAGTCTTCCTGAAGATGTCTCAGTGATTGTCTTCCCGAAGATGTCTCAGTGATAGTCTTCCCGAAGATGTCTCAGTGATTGTCTTCCCGAAGATGTCTCAGTGATTGTCTTCCTAAAGATGTCTCAGTGATAGTCTTCCCGAAGATGTCTCAGTGATTGTCTTCCCGAAGATGTCTCAGTGATAGTCTTCCCGAAGATGTCTCAGTGATAGTCTTCCTGAAGATGTCTCAGTGATAGTCTTCCTGAAGATGTCTCAGTGATAGTCTTCCTGAAGATGTCTCAGTGATAGTCTTCCCGAAGATGTCTCAGTGATAGTCTTCCCGAAGATGTCTCAGTGATAGTCTTCCCGAAGATGTCTCAGTGATAGTCTTCCCGAAGATGTCTCAGTGATAGTCTTCCCGAAGATGTCTCAGTGATAGTCTTCCCGAAGATGTCTCAGTGATAGTCTTCCCGAAGATGTCTCAGTGATAGTCTTCCTAAAGATGTCTCAGTGATAGTCTTCCTGAAGATGTCTCAGTGATAGTCTTCCTGAAGATGTCTCAGTGATAGTCTTCCTGTGTGTGGACAGTGTCAGTGGAGTGTCAGGAAGAGGAAGCTGTGTTTTGGAGGATGCAAGTTGATGGCAGTAATGAACTCACTGGGAAATGAGAGAAACACACAGCAGGACACGCACTGTGCTGTCTCAAATAAACACATTTTCTCCATTCAATCAATCAGTGTTGTCTCTCCAGTTCCTGTGTGTGTGAGTGTCTTTAGGTTACGCCTGCATATGAACATCTGACTGTGGGCAACAGATCGGTTTCAAGCGCCAGTGATCCGCCTACACTCTAAAAAATGCTGGGTTGTAAGTATTTAAATGAAAATTTTAACCCAACATTTGGGTTTGTCCATATTTTACCCAAAAATGGGTTAAAACAACCCAGCATTTTTTAGAGTGTACCTATTCAGCATTTTTAGGCATCATAGGCTCCTGGCATGAAGATTGTTTTAGAAGGTCGGAAGAAACATTATCCAGTCTTTTACTGGCCTAAAGCAAACACAACACCCCCCCCCCCCCCCTGCCCTCCCCCAGTTCAGGGCAAATCCCACCTTGCAGCCAATTTCATTGGTTACGGATAGGGTTACGGATAGGGTTAGGGGTTATTATTATTTGTTGTAGTATTAGGCATTCAGCACTGTGCTTGACATGAGTAAATCTTTTCAGCACAGAGGTTGGGCTGAACTGGTTTGGGAAAAACAAAATCCAAGATGGCGGACAAGTTAATACTAATGTAAATTATATTCGTATTTAATGCTGAAAGCAACAAATTAAATAGTTTATTGGAATTTATTGTGAGTTGAGTCTCTCATGCACTTCCTTCCATCGCACTCATCTTAGACGGCATCATTCACCCACTATGATTCAATTGTGTTATTAGTTCATCACAATTAGCATGTGTCATGTTTTCATATCGTCCAATCACTCATATTCATTGATACATGTCTCATCATTTGTCATCACTCACACTCAGTCTGTCATGTGTCAGGATGATGTAACGGGATGAGACGCCACGCTCGACACTATAAATCTAAATGACTGAAGCCCTGAGATATGAATTGAAGGGTGGTGTTTGTATGGAGCTGTTGGATTGGAGTCATTCCCAGCTCTCGGCTGTTTGTGGGAGGCGTTTGTGCCGATAATGTAGCTGATGCTGGTGACATTTAAACAGATCTCCCCTCTCAGCTGTGTGTAATACAAGAGACCAGCTCAAGAGAACCTTCCAGCAACCTGTGAGGACTCTTACTCCATTCGTGTTTCCACTTTACTGTTCATTTCTTGAGAGAGTTGTCGTTTAATACGTTTTAATCAGGACAAGCACTAACATTCATTGATTTATTCTGTTTCTCAGTGTTGCATTGAATTTTACAACTCTATATATATAGGAAATGTATCTTTATACATTGTTAAAGGTGAAGTATGTAAGATTGTTTGTTAAAATACATTCTCTTAACCCAGTTTATTGTTCAATGACTACTATTAGTATGCAGTTCTTGGGTTTATCTCCCCCAACAGTGTAAACATTGAACCCCAAAGCACCATCAAAACATTGAGAGCGCCCCGCTCAGGGGTGTGTTTCCCAAAAGCATTGTTAGCCAACTACGGTCGCAAGTTCTGTCGTTATCAGCAGTTCAACGAGTCTGTGTTTCCCGAAACCAACATGGTTGAACGATCAATTTGCGACAATACGGTTTCGGGACACAGTCGTGACTCGCTAGCTGATTTCTTCAACGATGCATTGTTCTGTGGAAGTGAACCAGCGAGTTACGACTTTGTATGGGAAACACCTCCCAGATCCATCAATCTCTTTCCAGCTCAACCAATAGCGTGAGTTTGGGGGCGTGGCTACTGTAGCAGGCGGAGCCAGACGGTGTTTAGCCACTGTGGGTCCATTACTGGCACATCACATGGGAAAAGACATTCAGCACTAGTTGAAGCAGTAGCACCTCAATGCAGTCCACAAGATCCAGGGGGTGGGGTTGGATCCACATCTAAGGGGTGGAGATTGGTAGGTTTAGGGATGGGTTTAGGGATCAGGGTGGAGATGGGTAGGTTTAGGGGTGGAGATGGGTAGGTTTAGGGGTGGAGATGGGTAGGTTTAGGGGTGGGTTTAGGGATCAGGGGGTGGAGATGGGTAGGTTTAGGGGTGGGTTTAAGGATCAGGTATATGTAAGGTGGGAGGAGTTGGATCTGGATCCAACTCCTCCCCCTGGATTTCGTGTTCTGCAGTGAGGACCATCTCAGTTGAAGTGCAAGACAAAACTCACTGCATTTAGACCGTCAAATATTTAAACAGGTCACAAACACATCAAATCAAAGAGCATTGAGATACAACATCATCATGCGCCCGTTCAGAAAGACAAATGGACCCGTTTATAATTTTTACTTTGACGTGTCCAGTGTGGAAACAATGATCACAGAGATCAACTAGTTTGTCTAGATTTTTTCTTAAATATGCATTTTGCTATTTTTAATCAAAGCCTCCTTAAACTTTGCTGTTGTCAACTCAACATATCCCACAATCCTTTGAGTTTCATTCTGTGACAGTTGAGCTAAAAAAATAAAGATGGCGTCTGAAAGTTGTGCTTGGTGGTCAAGTTTGTGTGTAAATGTACATTTTTGACCGTTTTCCAACTTTTAATGTCATTTCTAGCGAGAAATTACTGTTGTAGTAATGAAATATTCGATTAGTTTTCACCAAAGCTCGCTCTATTTTGATCATTTAAACCGTTACGCTGCCTCAGTCTGTCCGAAATCAGTTTTGTAAGATTCCTTCATGCGCCTGCAACCCCGCCTGCAAATTAATAATGAAACTGGTTTCTAGAATCACAAAATTTCAGTGGTATTTATAGGTTTGATATTTGATATGTATATGAAACAAAAGTGTTTATGTTTTTGATCTAATCTCCCCTTTCTTCTCATCCACAGTGTGCTGTTTTGTGGTCCACAAACGGTGCCATGAGTTTGTTACGTTCTCCTGTCCAGGGGCCGACAAGGGCCCCGACACAGATGTGAGTAAATGCTTGTATTTCTCTCTCTCTCTTCACACACACACACACACACACACACACACACACACACACACACACACACACACACACACACACACACACACACACACACACACACACACACACACACACTTGCTCACTGCCATCAGCACTGTTAAAGAGCTGTGTTTGTTAAGATCCGTGTCTATTTAACATTATAGTCCTCATGTATTTAAAAGTAAAAGTCATGCTGACGAGAAAGAGTCCTCCTCCTCTCTCTCTCTCTCTCTCTCTCTGCGTGTGTGTGTGTGTGTGTGGTCAGATTTGACCTGCTGGCCCATGCATGTCCCCTGAGTGCTGCTTACTCAGACATCTAACCACACAAGGCCAGTAATGTGCGGTTTCTTTTAACCCTTCATAACCTGGTGTTTAAGCAGAGACGTATGAGAGGATCACATGCTTGTTGTGGTTGTTTTAATGGGTCTTTAATTGCTGTAAGATTGGAAGTTCAGAATGAGTTTTTGCGATATGTTCAATATGTTTACTTACATCAATTTAGTACATGTGTACATCATTAATTTCTTTCATTATTTTTAAAGTGTCCATTTTTCCCCTTAGATTGTTGCATAATTTAAAGGAATAATGAGCTTCTTGTTTCCTGATGTCGATCCAAAACACAAAAGGAGAAATTCAGCAAAATGTTCACGCTGCCCTTTTTCATACAGTGAACGCAGACCAGATGACCAGATGCTCTTGAGCTTTAAAAAAAGCTTTAAAAAATGCAATGAAATTATAATACAAGTATTCAGAGGTCATATGTTGGCTTTGTGTAAGAAACAGACTAAAACATCTTCCCCTCCCTGCTGAAAAATCCAGTATAAACCAGCATGAATTTAGTGCTGGTTAGTGCTAGTTTAGTGCTGGTTTAGTGCTGATTAGTGCTGGTTTAGTACTGATTAGTGCTAGTTTAGTGCTGGTTTATGCTGGTTAGTGCTGGTCCAGACTTGTTTATGCTGGTTTAGTGCTGGTTAGTGCTAGTTTAGTGCTGGTTTATGCTGGTTTAGTGCTGGTTTAGTGCTGGTTTATGCTGGTTTAGTGCTGGTTTATGCTGGTTAGTGCTGGTCCAGGCTTGTTTATGCTGGTTTAGTGCTGGTTAGTGCTAGTTTAGTGCTGGTTTATGGTGGTTTAGTGCTGGTTTATGCTGGTTAGTGGTGGTCCAGGCTTGTTTATGCTGGTTTAGTGCCCGTTAGTGCTAGTTTAGTGCTGGTTTATGCTGGTTAGTGCTAGTTTAGTGCTGGTTTATGCTGGTTTAATGCTGGTTGATGCTGGTTAGTGCTGGTCCAGGCTTGTTTGTGCTGGTTTAGTGCTGGTTAGTGCTAGTTTAGTGCTGGTTTAGTGCTGGTTAGTGCTAGTTTAGTGCTGGTTAGGGCTAGTTTAGTGCTGGTTTATGCTGGTTAGTGTTGGTCCAGGCTTGTTTATGCTGGTTTAGTGCTGGTTAATGCTGGTTTAGTGCTGGTTAGTGCTAGTTTAGTGCTGTTTTATGCTGGTTAGTGGTGGTCCAGGCATGTTTATGCTGGTTTAGTGCTAGTTTAGTGCTGGTTTATGCTGGTTAGTAGTGTTTTAGTGCTGGTTTATGCTGGTTAGTGCTAGTTTAGTGCTGGTTTATGCTGGTTTAGTGCTGGTTTATGCTGGTTAGTGTTGGTCCAGGCTTGTTTATGCTGGTTTAGTGCTGGTTAGTGCTAGTTTAGTGCTGGTTTATGCTGGTTAGTGCTGGTCCAGGCTTGTTCATGCTGGTTTAGTGCTGGTTAATGCTGGTTTAGTGCTGGTTAGTGCTACTTTATGCTGGTTAGTAGTGTTTTAGTGCTGGTTTATGCTGGTTAGTGCTAGTTTAGTGCTGGTTTATGCTGGTTAGTGCTGGTCCAGGCTTGTTTATGCTGGTTTAGTGCTGGTTAATGCTGGTTTAGTGCTGGTTAGTGCTAGTTTAGTGTTGGTTTATGCTGGTTAGTGCTGGTCCAGTCCAGGTTTGTTTATGCTGGTTTAGTGCTAGTTTAGTGCTGGTTATTGGTGTTTTAGTGCTGGTTTAGTGCTGGTTAGTGCTGGTTTAGTGCTGGTATAGTGCTGCTCTGACTGGTGGACCATCATAGTCATGCTGTTCTCAAGCAAACCGGTTTTGGTGAAGCTGGTCTTGCGGGGTTGAGTGTAAGTAGGACAGTTGTCTGTATGCAAGCAGGCTGTTTGGAGACAAGCATAGATTTTGCTTGGATATTTCTATTTTTAACACATTAAGTATGTAAAGGAAAAGAAATATAAGATTAAAAAATTGGATTTATTGAAATATATAATTATAACTTTGTAATTTCTTTTGTTCCCTCTGTTGACAGTTGAACTGGATTTTTTTTATTGTTTTATTTACAATTATATTATTAACCAGTGTCATCTGAAGTTTTAAACAAAGTGAAAATTCAAACCGGTGAAACGTTTCAAATGATCAAAGAGTTTGTCTCCTGTTTCAAAGGATCTACAAACAAATCAGATAAAAAGAGATTGTTTACATTGCAAAACAAAAACATTTAGAGATATGAAAACAAAGAAAACAAAGAAAAATGCCAAATAGCAGCATAATCATAAGCAGTTTGTTCACTAACAGAGGTTATGAGAAAAGCTCTTGCTAAGAAAGAGCTATTGATAATAAAAGCTCAAAATGGAAAGTTGCTGTTTTCAAAGACTTTAATGGTCATTTGGGAACTCACATGTCAAAATCCAGCTGTCAGTCCCTGATTCCAAAAAGTGCACTTAGTAAAAGACGTCATTGCAGCAGGAGCATGAAGTATTGTAGTCAATAGTGATAGCATGCACTTTTAACTATTGCTGAAAGAGAATTAATTCAACCAAAGCCAAGTGCAAAATGCCCAACTAAAAGTCACATAATGAAACACTGATCATCATAATGGTGACTTCAAACAGACTTCATCAACTTTTAACTGAACAGTCTTTTAAGACTGAACTTTAATATTTGAGTGACCTAACCCTTAAACGGTATTTGATGACATGTGAATTTCTTTGTCCTGATTTTTATCTTTCTTGTAGAGTTATGGGATAAATTTCCCATCAAATGTATTCCGGTCACGGATGCTGTTGCTGTTATGCTGTTTTTCCCTTCGATTATGTTTCCTCGTTCTGCACTTGCTTTCCCAAACGTAGCAGTTTGAGTTTCATGTAAATTAGGGCGGGCATAAGCGTGACCATTGGTCCACTAGTTCTAGATTGACAGCTCCTCCTCTAGCCAATCAATGGAAGAGGGGAGTTGACATCATGGCTGCTGATGCAATGATAACAGTCAACTGGCTCTCTTGTTATCAATGTTAACCTTTATGTTCAATGGTTAAAAAATATTGCTTATGGCTCATGATGCTAATGTGCTCGCTTTAGTACTGTAAGTAAAACACCCTGCCATTCTGACATGTTACATTATTTCTTTGAAAAATTAAGTTTGGAAAAAACTTACAAAAATTATGTGAATAATTTCCCTTTACCCGACTCGTTCAAATTATTTGAATAATCTTGAATAATAAAGTATTTTATAATCTCAATGTAAAATGTGAGAAACCTTATAAAACCAACACCTTTGTTATCAATGAAATACTGAAGATGAAATACAAAGCTACAAATCTTTTCACAGAAAAACAGACAATTTACAATTACGAGCTGTAATATACAATGGACTACTCATTGTAAGAGTACAATGAAACTCATACAGGTTTGGAACAACTTGAGTGTGATGTAATTTTTGTTTTTGGTGAACTATCACTTTAAGCCCGCCTTGATGTACATTAAACCCATAAAAAACAGCTTAAGCATACAAAACATGATAATATGAGCAGAAAATGTCAGAGAACACACAAAAACAGAGTAATATAACCAAGGAAAACATGATTTTGTGTGTGATTCTGGTCATTTTTGCATTCATAGTTCAGTTTTGTGCAATATAAAGTTTTGATTCATTCTTGTTATTTTTTAAATGCATTTTTTTTATGCATGCTTATAATTTTTTGACCCCATGACCACATTATTTGCTATTCTGATCATTTTGCATTCGTTTTTCATTTATATTTTTGCAATAAATTTTTACATGTGTCGGGAAATGCTTGTGTGGGGAAATGAATCCCATAGCGTGTGTGTGTGTGTGTGTGTGTGTGTGTGTGTGTGTGTGTGTGTGTGTGTCTCTCTCTCTCTGTGTGTGTGTGTGTGTGTGTGTGTGTGTGTGTGTGTGTGTGTGTGTGTGTGTGTGTGTGTGTGTGTGTGTGTGTCTCTGTGTGTGTGTGTGTGTCTCTCTGTGTGTGCGTGTGTGTTTGTGCGCGTGTGTGTGAGTCAGAGGGTCAGGGCTGCTGATCTCATAAGCTCTTCTCCTCCTGGTGTGAGCATGTGCTCGACCGCAGGCTCCGTCACGACCCTGAAGCTCCGTCCATCTGATCTGAACACTGCTCATTTCACATCTCCTTTCTCTCTTGCCCTCATGCTTCATCTTTCTTTAGCTGATGCTCCTACCCTCAAGACTAAACTCATTTAAAGCTGCAGTGTGTCATTTCTGAAGAAAATGTGAGTTGCGTGTTTAAGAACCTGCCGGCTCTGCTTTTGTTGTTGTGGTTGCCTGGGTCTTCGGAGTGTTATTTTATTCCATTGTGTTGAATTTGTAAGTAAATACCAGGTATTATGCAGGAACTTGGTAGGCGTAATAACAATTTTCTTTTGTAAACTCACTTAGCTATGACCACTCGCACCTTACTCTTCTGTCCTCCTTTTTTAATTGAACTTCTTTCACTATTAAAAATAAGCACTCTCTATGCAGATTGGTATGCGGTTGCTATGCTGTGGTTGCTAGGTAGATCAAAAAATGCTGCCCCCAACTCTACACTGTTAAACATTTTCGTGTAAAACTATAGTATGTTCCAGGTTTATAATTGCCGTACTTTCACAGTAATTTCACAGTAAGACTTCTCTTGTATTGAACTGCACTCTCATACTGTAAAATCTACAGTAATTTACTGGCCATTTTAGTCAGGTTTTTACAATTGTACTAGCTTGCTTTTACTGTGAGTTTACAGTTTTGGAAAACACAGACCAGCTTATTTCTTGTTGGTTTTTATCTGTGCTGCTCAACTTATTTTTGATTAACTTTTAGCAGTTTGTGTTGGTTAATTTTTTTTTATATAATCATTATTATTATTATTTGTTGAGTGTCACCATTGTTGTGTTTTGTATGTAGAGTATTGATGTCTATCAAAGATGAATCTCAGTGTCACTATTGTGAAAGATCCACCTATAAACAGTTATGAATTTGAAATCTTTATTGGATTAACTTAAAATCAGCCAATAATCTTATTTAATATTCTAGATAGTCATCATTTTAACAAATGTTTGCATTTGTCACACTTCTGACTTAACTTGCAAAAACTGTATTTTTTTCATTCCGGTTTCAGAGTTGTGAGGTCTCCTTACCAAAAGGTTTCTCGTTTGATAAAGTCCCCATGAAATCAAAATTTACAGGGTTTTTTTTTTGGGGGGGGGGGGGGGGGGGTATTATGAATATGTTAGCCTTACTGTTATCTATAAGCTAGTGTGCTCCAAAATAATGACAAAATTCACATTTAGAATATAAACATTCAAACTTAAAGTCTCATAGTTCCGCCAATATGGATCAATGATTTTGATGACATCACTCCTCAATTCAGCTTCTCATCCAATCAAATGCTTTCTAGAATCTGGAGCTCTACAATATAAATAGATGCTGAAGCTGCTGCTGAAATCAGTCTCTTGTTCACACATTTACTATTTTCTACATGGTGAATGGCCCAGAGTTAAGGGTGTCAAAATCGAAATCGATCGAAATTAATGCTCAATCTCGATTATCGAATCAAAAAATGGAATCGTCGATGCTGTCACGCCCCCCTGTCACGTCAGCTCGGCTTGCCAAGCGAAAAAGAAAAAAAAAACACGTGTTGAAGTGCTGCGAGTCAGAGCTGCAACTCTCACGCATTCACCGTGAGACACGCGCAATTGACACTTTTCACACGCTCTCACGCACAGAAAAATCGCGAAGCTAAGAGGACACGGAGACCGACAGACTAGAGCAGGTTACTTTATGATATAAAAAAATCTCAGCTCTCAGATTCTGTCAATTTTATTACGAAATTCAAACAATAAATACCGTTTTGGCGCTTGTAAATGTTACGTGACAGATCCCTAGCGCACGTGAACCGATCATCTCTACTAGCTAATAGTAAAAAAAAACACGAACACTGTTGAAAGATACAGTACAACTTACCGAAATGTATATTCCTCATACATAATATCGATCAATCAGTGTTTTTCATCAGCGTGAAGAGGTCAATAACATAGCTGGAGAACAATTATGTCACATTTACCTCAGGAAAGCCATTTAATAACCATAATATAGGCTATAGTATAGCATGTAGTTGGCAAGAAAAAAAAATAGCTATAGAGTATTTTGCTAAATATGTGTTCTATATTACATATTATATATTTTTTTACTTATATCATTAAATAAAGTTGTTATTATAATAAAAAAAAAAAGCATTATATTTAATTATTTTTAACCTTAAATAATAGCCTACTACCAGCTGATAGGGCTCTCTGTATGTTTACAGCATTAGGTGAGTTTTTTTTAGTTTTTTTTTTAGACAAATTAACGCCTTCTTGTGTATCTTGTGTAGCCTACCTAATATTTATCCAAATGAGTCAATATTAAATCAAATCACAATAATTGAATTGAATTGAAATAATAAAAAAAGCGTAGCATACCAGAAATTGTACCATGTAACATTGTAACATGTCACTAAACCTAATAAAATTCAGTTTTGAATGTTAGTGTTAGTAAAAAATGTTAGTGACAATCACAATACACTTATTGTGATGCAATTTTTTTTTTTACAATCAAACAAATCGAGAATCGAATCGAACCGTGACTTTAGAATCGAAAATGTAATCGAATCGAGGATTTGGAGAATCGTGACACCCTTACCCACAGTGCACTATATAGACCGTATCTTTTGTCTTTCGGTCTGTATTTTCGCAGCGATCTTACGTATTTATGAATGAACGGCTCGTTTTAAAATCTTCCCGGTCTACTGACATTTGTTAAGACATCTGCGTTAAACATTACAATGCTCATGATAACTTTCGTAAGTAAATGCACTTCACCAGCTAATTACTCCTCGACAGCGATGCCATTGAAATACACAGAGCGACCGCGAAAACGGAAGTTCAAAGACAATATTCTATAATATTATAATAGACGATATTCTGCGCGCTTGTTTGTCTGCCGCATAAGGTCTATAGGGGATAGGGAACAATTCAGACAGTGTAAAAATGCTTTCCATCCGGTCCAGAGACACGGATCATGCGATCGAGTCGCCGCAGACCAGAAAATGTATCGGACCCATGTGAATTGTACACAGAATGCTGTATTTTAAAGCGATATAGAGGAGAACAGGAGGAGAAACAGTTAGAGAGATTAGGAGGAAACTGCGGCTTTAATGAGCTCAACAGCTATTGGCTATTTTAAAAAAGAGGAGGAGCTATTCGATATGTCCTGTCCTGTCTTTCTGTGGAAATAACATCAACACACTGAATAATGCTTTGTGTTTAAAAAGCACTTCAGTGGGTCTTTAATAAAGCTGTAGAGTGCTAGAGATTGAGAGAGACTGTTGACAGGAATCGCACACCGGACACGTCCTTCTGTTCTCGCATTCGCAAGTTCAAGGCGGCAACAGTGAATCTAATCACCATACAGGCAAAAGTTTACATAATCAACACATTATCTTATCGACAAGGCATCATTTTTGACGATAATATTATGCATCTCTGTTACCATCCAAAAAATGTACCCAGTATACTGTCACATCTATGTTCTTTCCCATTGCAAGTATATTTTGTAAACATTTGCAATCATTTAGGCTAACAATATTGTGTAACTGATGTTCTTTAATTTTGTGGTTATGTACAGAAGCATCTGTCTGAGATGGGCTTCAAACAAATCTACAGCGTTGTGCGTCACAATCAAATCAATGCGATTCTGTATTTCATATGCAGCATTGATTTGAATATGTGGATTAAACTGGAACATATGATCCGTCAAGTCCCCTGTGATTCCCAGTATCTTCCGTCTCTGAATAATATTGATATCTTCATTACTGGCCTCCACTGGGGCTGAGCGTGGAGTATCTCTCAAGCCTTTAGTCAGAACTGTTTATATCAAGCACTTTAAACACACACTCTTGGTTAAACTGCTTAAAATATTAAGATGCATCACATGATAAGTGATCATTCTTAATACAATTATGCTGTCTTTCTCTGAACCGCCTTGCTGCTGCTTATATTTGTTTTCTTCTATAAGTCAGTTTATGCATAAACATGTAAACTACTGTTAGTAGCATATTGTGTCTGTGAGACTTTAGCCAAATTATAATATTGTAGCCAATCTCGTATAATAGGAGCCAGAATGTTGATGATCCAAAAAGCACATAAAGCCATATTGACAGTAATCCATATGACACTTCCATTTACACCAAGTATGAACTCAACTCTCTCTTAACAGATGGTTTCTTGTCACACACACCCATCGTTTGGCTTCAGAAGACATAGATTCATCCACTGGGAAGAATCCCTTTAAGGTCAATCTGATCCTGTGTCTACATATAGGGATCAGAACTGCCTCTTATAAAAGTCTTAGTACAGCCTTAATGCTGAATCTATACAAGTCAAGTCGATTTCATTTGTATAGCGCTTTTCATGATATGCAAGCAGCTTTATAGAAATTCATTGTCAATAATATCTTTGACTAACTTTATAGTCGCATTTATTTATCAGATTAGAGCTCTTTTAGAGTTGAGATATGCTACATAGTGTGTATGCAGTTATATACTGTATATAGCTTTGCAATACTATAGTTCACATTTTGCGATGATTTAACCAATCACACAGCTGATATTTACTATCTTACACAATTTGGCAGTAAACCACATGAACTCAGCAAAGAATTGCACCCTTATACTGCTGATGAAAAATGTATAATAAACATTTTGAAATGAGACTCCCTGAAACAAAATCAAATTGCATATTGAGATGCCTAAAGATTCCCACCTGTGCTTGTTACTAGAAATGCAAACTATTTTAACTATCTCTAGGCTACTGTCCAAAACTTGTGGCATAAATCACAAGATAAAGTAGGCAAATAATCGTATAATCTGATTATTACAATCTGGAATAATGCACTTGCTTCCCAGAGTGTCATTAAAGGTTCAATATGTAAGATTTTTGTTTAAAAACAAAAATCAAAAACCACTTGCACAGTGTGATATATTTCATGCAGTTGTGTACTTACGTAATCCAGAGAAATTCCCATTTTAAATAATGGCTGACATAATATCCGGGCTATCCTCGTTTTCCGCTTGTAGAAACCATATATATATATTTGAATCAATTTGGCCCATTGAAACAGCCACTAATGAGGAATCTCTCTCTCTCTCTCTCTCTCTCTCTCTCTCTCTCTCTCTCTCTCTCTCTCTCTCTCTCTCTCTCTCTCTCTCTCTCTCTCTCTCTCTCTCTCTCTCTCTCACACTATATATATATATATATATATACACTCACCTAAAGGATTATTAGGATCACCTGTTCAACTTCTCATTAATGCAATTATCTAATCAACCAATCACATGGCAGTTGCTTCAATGCATTTAGGGGTGTGGTCCTGGTCAAGACAGTCTCATGAACTCCAAACTTAATGTCAGAATGGGAAAGAAAGGTGATTTAAGCAATTTTGAGCGTGGCATGGTTGTTGGTGCCAGACGGGCCGGTCTGAGTATTTCACAATCTGCTCAGTTCCTGGGATTTTCACGCACAACCATTTCTAGGGTTTACAAAGAATGGTGTGAAAAGGGAAAAACATCCAGTATGCGGCAGTCCTGTGGGCGAAAATGCCTTGTTGATGCTAGAGGTCAGAGGAGAATGGGCCGACTGATTCAAGCTGATAGAAGAGCAACTTTGACTGAAATAACCACTCGTTACAACCGAGGTATGCAGCAAAGCATTTGTGAAGCCACAACACGCACAACCTTGAGGCGGATGGGCTACAACAGCAGAAGACCCCACCGGGTACCACTCATCTCCACTACAAATAGGAAAAAATGCCAATTGGGCATCGTTTAAATGCCACGGCCTACCTGAGCATTGTTTCTGACCATGTCCATCCCTTTATGACCACCATGTACCCATCCTCTGATGGCTACTTCCAGCAGGATAATGCACCATGTCACAAAGCTCGAATCATTTCAAATTGGTTTCTTGAACATGACAATGAGTTCACTGTACTAAAATGGCCCCCACAGTCACCAGATCTCAACCCAATAGAGCATCTTTGGGATGTGGTGGAACGGGAGCTTCGTGCCCTGGATTTGCATCCCACAAATCTCCATCAACTGCAAGATGCGATCCTATCAATATGGGCCAACATTTCTAAAGAATGCTTTCAGCACCTTGTTGAATCAATGCCACGTAGAATTAAGGCAGTTCTGAAGGCGAAAGGGGGTCAAACATAGTATTAGTATGGTGTTCCTAATAATCCTTTAGGTGAGTGTATATATATATATATATACACACACACACACACACACACACACTAGTTTTGTTTAATGTTGAATATATATTCCTCATTAGTGGCTGTTTCAATGGGCCGCTATACGTACGTAAGCCTTTAATGACTGAAATGTCATTTTCGAGTGAACTAACACTTTAACTCTGAAGTCTTGCTCTTTCTCAGTTACATGATTTTCCTCCTCACTGAGGGAGAGCGGTCTAATTGACATGACAAAAGAAAGATGTGATTTACACACAGAAGTACAGCAGAACCACAGTTACACCTCACTGCTCACATACAGACTCACATATCTCTGGCCTCTCAATTTAAAGAAGATTTTACGCAGATCTAAGACCAGCTTCATTTATTCAGCTCTCATATAGTCCACTTAGCTCACAGTCTGATCCGTACACATAACTAACCGGAAAGCGTTTGCTTGATCTAGCAAGCTCAAATCCGATTGGCTGACTTTATACAACTTCAAAGACTGTGCATGTTTGTATATATTTCGCTTTGTTATAGTAGATGTTTTACCAGTGCCTCGTTGTTCTTTTGGAGGACTCGTGGAGATGTGTAGTTGTGTGTTCCTCATTAAGGGTGTGGATGATTTGTGGGAGGACAGTGTGTGCTTTCAGTCCTCTTGGTCATCATGTATAAAGCCTGTAGCGTTAACTTCAGTCTAAAGGTCAAACTAATGCATTATCTCAGCTGGATGAATAACCGCTGACCCCAGTGTGTTGTTCAACATGTAGACAAATATCAGTGGTCTGAAAATCACTAGCCACTCCAGCTCAGTCCCTTTAGGAATAACATCATCCCTCGTTCATGTAAACACAGTGACGCTACAACTCTCTCCTGATGTTTTCTGAGGAGATGTAGCATGTGGCGAGTCAAATCCACATCTCAATTCTGTCATCAACAAAAATATAAACCCCAGACAGCAACAAAGTGTCGGCACAGATCCGGCACACATTGAATTCACATGTACCAGATGTGGCCCGGATCTGGGCCGACACTATGTTGCTGTCTGAGAGACTAACTTAAAGGGGTGGTAAAAAGATGTAAAATAAGTCTCTGATGTCCCCAGAGTGTGTATGTGAAGTTTTAGCTCAAAATACCCCACAGATGTTTTTATACAGCATGTTAAAAATGTCACTTTTTGAGGGTGAGCAAAAATGCACCGTTTTTGTGTCTGTCCCTTTAAATGTAAATGAGCTGCTGCTCCCGGCACAGGGGGCGGAGCTTCAAGAGCTTGTGTCCTTTTATCTCACACAGACATGCACTGAAAATTTCAAAAACTTTTATCCTTTTATGTTCAAACCGGAGTCAGACAATGATGGAGAGACTCAAGAAGAAGTGACAACATGTAGAAGCAACAGGACATTTCTAAATGGTTAGTTGATGAATTTATGTAGCTTATGTGTAGCATAAGCATAAGCATTAGCATATTCTGTCATGATAATCTATAAATCGTGTTGAGGAGGCGGGGTTTATGTAAATTTTAGGGTTAGTGATGTCACTAACCCGGGAGGAATGTGGTGTAGTCTCTACCAGCCGTTTGTTGTAGTCCTTAAAAAGTGATTTCTTTAAAAGCAAATACAGTATCTCCCTTTGCTTTGAACTTTGAGCGTTGTAACTTTGCAGATGTTGTTTATGCTCAAACAGCAACATTACACACTAACTAAAGTTAGAAAAGTCAAATCATATTCAACCACCCCTTTAAAACAACATTTTATAGATAATAAGTTAGCATGAGGCAAGTAAGCTGATCATATCTGCTATCTAATGTTTGAAGAGTCTTTATTTCTGCATCTGTAACTTTATGGACTAAACCAGATTCTAAACCAGAATGTGAATCTGTCAACTTTTTATGAGGTATGTGAGTGGCACTGAAGGTTAATGCTCTATCACGTTTGAAAATAGCATACCACCTACACTAAACCCGACCCTAAACATAACTAATAATGTTAACAAAAGCAAACGTGAGATAAATAAAAAACATTTTCCGAGGCAACCATGCCATTTTAGCTCTTTTGTCGAGGACTCGTCCTCAATCTCTCCACATCGCAAGTGTAATGTTGTACCAGGGGAGCTACTGATAAAGTTTACTATGTCAGAAAAACCTTATATGGAGCTGGTTATGTGATGCAAATGTCAATTATGCACTATGGTAAAAAGTGTTTAAGGTCATAACATAGACAGCAACATAGTGTCGGTCCAGATCCGGGCCACATCTGGGCTGTGTGGAATCCGTGCGCACCAGATGTGGACCGGATCTGGGTGGTATTGTGCAAGGAACTGTGTTTGTATGAATCAATAATCTGCCTCTGTAATGATAATTTGTTTGAAAATGAATAAAATTGGTATTTTATTGACTCTATAGTGTTCATTTCAGCTGAAAATGCTGTGAATTGTATGTATAGGAGTGTTTTTGCACAAATGTAGGTAGAGGCACGTTTTTTGTTTTGTTATTATGGACAGTATCACACTTTGTAATGACATTCAGACATTTTAAGTGTGACGTCAGTGGATTTTTGGATTAGATGGTTAAGATTAACAATGTTAATCAATAAACAACATAAACAATGTTCTGTATGCAACTCGATGGCGCAGTTGAAAGGTTATCAGCCCGTGTGTTGCCTGTGCCTAGTGCTGGAGGTTTCGGTCTCAGCATCCTCACACTGACGGATGGAGGTCGACTGAGTTTTCCTCATCATCAAGGCCACCCTACACTCTCTGAGTGCTATCTCAGACTCACAGCTCATTGACATCATCAGAAACACACTGATGACCAAATCTGCTGAGAGTCCAATAAACCTGTCGATTCCTTATGTTTGACTTCACAGATCCAGCAACATGAGTTCAGAAATCCACTATTGTTAAGACACATGGTAAATGCACTGTAAACCTATTTATCATCAATAAGCGTTTATGAAGCAACATCAAATACTGTAGTGACAGGCACACAAACAAAGCAAACTGTAGCTTACGTTCCAGATTTATGACCATTACCTGTTGAATGTTAATGTGGTCACGCTCCCTCATTTCCATTTCAGTTTACAATAGCGCTCCAAATCTCTTTTTTTATTCTCTTACACAACAGAAAATAATGTACAATTGCTAAATTAGTAGCTCTGATGCATCATTGATTTTACTCAGAATCATTTTCTAAACATAACCGCTTTAACACTGCTCTTTTCGTGCAATTTCCTTTAGGAAATGCACATCTATCTAGTGCACTGCCGACTGTTCCTGTTTATATTGGAGTACATCATTGCAATAGAAGATGAATAAATGATTCGCTCTGGAATGAAGTAAAGCTTTAATTGGTGCTGCTGTGGACTGGATTTTGTAGTGAGAGGTGTGGTGTTGTGTTTGCGTTGTGTTGTGTTGTGGGAATAGTGTGTTTGGAGGTGTTTTAGAGGGGGAGGTGAAGCTCAGAGGAGTTACATAAACAGAAGTGCCACCCTCACACTGCAATGACAATAACGTGATCTGTGTGTGTTCAGTGTACGGCAGATCCTGCTGTGCTGTACTGGATTGTGGACGCATTTACGCTACATGCTTCAAATGACCCGATTCCCGTTTTTTTTCCTGCCATGTGGGACAGATCGGATATGACTCATGAACGTGCAAGCAGGGAAAAAGCACATTCTGATATTCTCAGATCGGTTTCAGTCCTCATTCATAAATGGAAATAAATCTGATATGAATCAGATACTGGCATGTAAGCGGACAGAACGGAGATTCCCATGTCACAATGTGAGTCGTACGAGTGGCGAATGACGTCAACACCAACCGCGATCACATGACTCCTTTCAAAACCCAGGGCTCTCCTGTTTTTTCTCCATCTCAAGACACCAATGTTTTGCTGGCCTTTAGAGATGGTGTGGAAAGCTAAATCTTGTATTATCATTTTGTCTGTGTTCATTTCAAATCGCGCTGCTTTTACTTCCGTTTCGGCCTAAGCTTTTCCGGGTCAGTGCGTCTACCTTGGGTTGTTTCGCCAAGTCCATAGTGTATCGGATATGGGTCGCTTTTAAAAGAAGATGTAAGCTGGTTGTCAAAAAAATATTGTCAACTATTCAGAATTTGGCATCAGGATGTGTAGTGTAAATGTGTCCAAAATGTCCCCACTAAAATGAAAACACAACGTGTGTGTGTGTGTGTGTTTGTAAGAAGCTTCCCAGCTTAAAGTGTCTGTCTATAGTTAGGAATCTTTAACAACCATTAAAGCGTAACTCTCACCAAAATGCAACCTAGGGTCTTTTTGTTAATCTACCCGAGGCAAACTTTCATTTAAAAGCATAATTAGGATGGAAACGCCACTTTTAAGTTTGACCGTATTTCCATTTTCGGTCAAATTGCCTTGTGAATGGGAGTGAATGGGGCACGACTATGATAGCATCAAAATCGCTATTTTTAAAACACTAAGAAGGCTCGACACAACATGAAACTGTGCTGGAAGTATCACCAGGGGCTCTACACATGAACTCCAGCATTGAGAACAGTGTTTGTGTACACAGAGTTTACTAAAAAGAAAGATTTTGAACAACTCACTGTCTCTGTGTCCGCCGCCATTTTGTCAGTCAAAAATAGTCAATCTCCGAATGCAACGTAACAGGGAGGAGAGTAAAGATGGAAAGCTCCTAAAGCTTAGTTCCATATAAATTCACAGATAATCTGTTGTTTTGTCGTTAGTGAAAATCAATATTGACCTTGTATTTGAAAAAGGATCCTCATATAAGAAACAATACTAAAATTCAGAGTCAGTTCATTCGCATTCGGAGGTCGACTATTTTTGACTGTCAAAATGGCGGCAGACACAGCTGTTCAAAATCTTTCTTTTTAGTAAACTCTGTGTACTCAAACACTGTTCTCAATGCTGGAGTTCATGTGTAGAGCCCCTGGTGATACTTCCAGCAAAGTTTCATGTTGTGTCGAGCCTTCTTAGTGTTTTAAAAATAGCGAGTTTTGATGCTATCATAGTCGTGCCCCATTCACTCCCATTCACAAGGCAATTTGACCGAAAAGGGAAATACGGTCAAACTTAAAAGTGGCGTTTCCATTCTAGTTATGCTTTTAAACGAAAGTTTGCCTCGGGTAGATGAACAAAAAGACCCTAGGTTGCATTTTGGCGACAGTTATCCTTTAATCCAACAGAACATAAATATACAGTAACATCCACAATTAGTTCATCCCAAAAATATTTTT
Organism: Squalius cephalus; assembly: GCF_949319135.1. NCBI lineage: Eukaryota > Metazoa > Chordata > Actinopteri > Cypriniformes > Leuciscidae > Squalius > Squalius cephalus. The sequence continues at coordinate 63,152,136 of NC_137122.1, read as the reverse complement.
TGTCATCAAAACAGACAATGTTTAAAATATAAGTAACTTAATATTAACTTGTTTAATCAGCTGTTGTATGAAAACAATATCGCATTTGCAATTGTGTTGATATCCGTGAAAAACTTTTTTTTGCTTCGCTAAACTTCCTTTAAACCTCTTACTGTGAAAATGAGTAAAGTTGCTGTTTGTAAATTTCTCCTTAAAACGCGTCTATTCACTATGAATATTTATAAAATAGAGGTAGCATTTTATTTTTGTGCACAAAAACTGTTTGCACATGAGTATGTTGTATATTTTCAGTGAGCTGAATAGAGGAGACACAAACAGAGCTCAGCATGTGTGAAACACAACACTTCCCATGCCTGGATGCTGGAGGAGTCTCCGCTCCTGATCCTGAGATTTGCGAACTCTCCCGAGGCTGCGGAGAAACACACTTACATCTAGAAATCTCTGACGTGTTTCTTCCTGTTCGGCCACATTTGCTAATAAGTGTGAGCTCTGAAATACTACACACGTTCCCTCAGGGTCACGAGAAAAGACACAGAACATCACTAACAAATCAAGGACTGCGGTATTACCGTGTTTTTATAGACCAAAACTCACTTTATGCGGGACATGTTGTAATATGAGGTTCATATACAGTAAAAGTCCTTTAGAAGAGTGTATTCACAGGCATTAGTCAATAACCACTGGTGATTTAAAATAGAGCACATTTAACAAATCAGACAAAACTAAATTCCTCTTTTGAATTATTAATGTTATTAGAGCATCATTAGTCAAGCTAAAGAAAGCAACAGTGAGGATGTTAAGAACAACCCGCTCAGGGATGGAGAAAAGCTCATTAAAAGCACTCTAATGGCGTATGACTTTCATACATGATTACAGTCAGTCAGTGTAAGCGCTGTTTGTCTCGTCAGTTACTGTAATTATCAAGCCGCACATCGATTAGTCAATTACTCCACCTCTAAACACTGCTGTAGTGAATGAACAGGTTTAGTGTGTTGTGGTTCACTTGTTTGTCATGTCTTCCTGTCTGTTGGTGTCCCATGTGAAAGAAAAGTATACAATTTATTCCCAGTTTGATGTATTACGTATGATTTCCATAACAAGTGACTTTTAAAACGAGTATAATGGATATAGTATGTGCATCTGTTAACACCTGCGTGTGAATGTGCTCCATGTGAATCCATGAGCTTCATGTCATGTTGAATGAATTACCCAAGACTTAATCACCCTGAACTTAATATAAACGAGAGCAAAGGTCTGGTATGTGTCCCGTGTTTTAATCAGACACGCCATCACGTTTCTGCAACTCCAACGAACTTTGGATATATTTAACATCTGATTTTAAAATTGAAATGAATGTACTGGGAGTAAATTGTATGCATAAAGCAAGCAAAGAAATATTCAGCATTGCTGGTCACCAGCATAAGGTATGTTTCTCACGCTGGGACCAGCTTGGGATGCTGGTGGACCAGCATATGTTGTCTTTTGTGTGCTGGTGTAATCCCAGCAAAACTTGCTTATGTCAGGCTTCTTGAATAAAGAGACCTTTATAGTTCAATAAAAAGACAATTTTCATAAAATACAAATAAATCTAATGCAACGTGAGCAGATCTAAATGTCATTTTTATTTTCACATTTCAGTTTAATTTCGGCAACTGTAATAATTTTGTTTAAAATGTGCGGGAGCATATTTTGCATCTTGAATTTGGGGGGCACTTTTGTTCATTTTGGTGGGATTTTTGTCCCAAATCCCCCATTAATATCTGACCCTGTTTTGTACTTTGTTACTTTACACCACTGCAGATTGCATATGATATTGCATATAAGAAAAATACGGATGAGACGGTGAGATTGTTTTGATGTTTGTTTGTCTTATCTTATTTTGGCTTCTGTTTGCCATGGCTCGCTCTCCTCTTGTGCTCTTTTATTCGTTTACAATTTCATTAACTGTTTCTTGTATTATGACATTACCCACAGCAGTTCAATAAACATTTCCATGTCTTGATTCGGTTTTTGTAGCAAATAGTGACTGTTAAACTGCATCTCTCATTAAATGAGTGTTTAATTATTTGAATGCGAGGTGACTTAGAGGACGGTTGAGTCATGAGACTGATGCATCGCAGGTTTAGCAATGCAGAGTAGCATGTCACTGACATTTAAATGCCACAACCAGCATCCACCTTTGTGTTGTTTTTAAATCACATGAAATGAAATTTGTGTTATTTTATCAAGGGGAGAGAGACAACCACTTACACTTAAACTTAAGTTAATAACTAATGATCTTTGCAAGTGAATCAATCAAAAACTAACTTTAGCTGGACAATAACTTTATTCTAGAGCTGCTGTAAAGCCAAAACAATCTCTGTTACTTTAATTTCCTATTGTAAATCTGCTTTGAAACAATCTATATTGTTAAAAGCGTTATAAATGAATGTGACTTGACTTGACTGGGTAGGCAGCAATAGTGTAAGTTGTAGCTTAGAGGATAATTTCTAAGGTTTTAGCTCTTTTTCTTAATCGCTCCCCTTTGGGAAAGATGCTCTTCTTGGTCCCTGCTTGTTATCTGATCATGTACTATGGTAATGGGCCTGAAAAATGCAAGGCACTAGCTAGTAACGGCCCTTGGTTAGAGTGCTTCTTCTAAAGGAAGGGTGTGAGCCACTCTCTACTAATTATGTTGGGGTCTTTAAGCAGGATTTAACCTTGCAATAGAGAAGCTGAAGACCTTCCCTTGCTTTTAGAGAAGTGACCTTAGTGAGTGGCTGCACTAAGTCGCATTTTTGCGCCCTGGGAGTTGACATGCTTTTCGACTTGTAGAGTCAGGTTATTCTAAGCCCACTATGGTCTGCATATTCGAGCACTCCCCATGTCAGAGTGAGTATTGTTTCCTATAGTGTCAACTCTATGACGCTGCATTGAAGTTCCACTTCGAAAGGGAACGTCTCAGGTTACTTGTGTAACCATGGTTCCCTGAGAAAGGGATCAAGGCATCTTGTTGTCATGCATCGGGTTTGCCTGCACTTCTCCTTCAGACAAAAGAGTTGATGTACTTTGCATGCACTTTCTTATATGCTTATGGTGTCATGGACTGCTGTCAGCCAATACAATTGTTGTTGATACGCATGTTCAGACTAGGGCTGCACGATATTGAAGAAAAATACGATTTATGATATCTCATTAAATAATGTGATATTTGATATGCGATACGATAATGTTTAAAGTGTGTAAAATAATCTTAAATTATCTTTAAAATATCTTTAACCTACATACATGTTTTACATTCTTTTTGTGACAAGAAAACATCCCTACAACTTCTGAAAGTGTTTTAGTAGCATAAGAAGGGTTGTTTTAACTCCTTTTAGGGTTTCAGGTTATCCTACATTAGGGTTATTTAACAACAGAAACTGAATAATCAAATGTAAAAATAAAACACTGCTTAGTTATCACTGTATGAATTAAATATATACGGATTCGTATTAAAGCTACAAAAGTTATTCAGCCAAGAGCAGTGAGTGATTTTCTCTTTCTCTTTTGTTCATGACCCCAGTTATTGCAAGCCGTTGTGATATGCATATCGCGATATATACATGACGCCACATCCCGTTTCCCTTCTCGGGGGAAACATAATTTTTATTGATGGCTTTTCAAAAGTAGCCATGTATTTAAGTCAAGTATAATCAGGTCAAGTTTTATATTTACCTTGTAAAAAAAAAAAATAGTTCACAGAGTTTGAAAGGGACATCATAAATAAATGTCATTATGACATTAACACAGAAAGACAAGATATACACATTCCCATGTCTTTCCTCTCCAGATTCTTTTTGGGAATAAAAGAGTTGTCTTAGTCTTCAGCGTCAGTACTTTAAAACGCCAACCTGAGGGCATCAGTTCAAACATGTTTTAAACAGGATGTGATATAATATAAAGGCTTTTGGTTTCATAACTTTAAGTTCTGCACCAACTTCCTGTTTCAGTAGAAATATGTCAACACTGTCAATCCATGGAGTCTTTAACACTTGACGGCAGGAAAAGCAGCATGTCTTACAATGCTTGTGTAGACAGAGGAGCGTGTTTTACGTAATGTGTTTGTTCAAGCGGCACAATTATCTTTCTGTTGATTAGCAGAGAGACTCATTAGCTGCGCGACTGGAGGATTTCAGGAACAGATATGCATTCAGTCCTGCGTGATGAAAGCGTATTCTCCCAGTGTGGTGAATGCATTCGTCATGGATGATTGTTAGAGTCAGATTAGCATTATTCAGTGGGAAGATTCATTATATCATTGCTGTTTATTGTCAGACGTCTATGGCTGTTTAGTCATGCCGTGCATGGTGGAAAGAGAATAATAATCAAGGACAGTACCGTCCATTTACAACATACTTTCTGTCATCATTGCTCATACCCACATAGCAATTTTTTTCTGGCACAGATCTGGAGTACAGACAAGGGCCACACATGGGCCACAACTGGCCCGAGTCTCAGCCAATTATTGACCCATGACTGGCCCTGCACTGGGCCTTAAGGCGAGACACGGCAGGCAAAAACATCGTTTTTTTTTTTTTTTTGCATTGGTCAATTTTGAGATTTTGGGATATTTGTCTTCAATAACATGTCTTCTTTTAGACTTGTGGTGAAAAAAAAGTTAGAAATACTCATTTAGGTTTGAGTATTTGTACAGTAAACTACACTTTGTCTGTTTGCGTCTGTAGATTTCTCATAAATTCAACAAAAGTTGGCGTTCTTAATCATCATGTCTGCACCCTGTCCTCACACACACCGTTAGAAAGCTCTCTCTCTCCTGTACAATGCTGTCAGATCCAAATATGGTCATTTCCTTTTTATCAGCAACCAATCGTGAAAGTAAAAGGGGGGATTTAACTCTAAATGCGCAATCTCATTGGCTGATATAAATATTTAAAGCACGTTTTCTCAAAATGACTTTCTCTCATACTCCAAGTCCGAAATCTCCACTTCAGTAGCACCTATATACACCAAACCTTCCAGTCTTGTACCTAGTTATATTATGAAGACATTTACAGAGGGATTTGTAAATATATTATTCCTAGCCTGATTTATATAACATTTTATTCCAAAAAACAGCGAAAATCTATTTTTTAAGGCTATTGACAGTATATTCTGATTTACAAGATAACAAAAGTAGATTTGTACTTTGTACTTTTCGTTTTTTCATATATGCAATTAGCGCATATTTAATTAGATAATGCATAATTTGCATATTCAAACATTAAATTACAGAAAACGTGTAATACATTTTTTTCTCACCTTAATGTAGGTAATCAACTGGGAAAGTTTCATGGTGATATCTGCTAGTTAAACATTTTACCCTATTCACCTGTAGTGTCTCGCCTTAATAGGTTTTAGTGTTGGTACTGATTATCAGCAGACTTTATTTCTCTCACACTAAAGTTCTTATTGAGAATTAACACAGGTTTAGATGTTGATGTTTTATTGAAAACAATAAAGCTTGTTGTTACCATTATGGTGATCAGTGTTTACTTTTTGGCGCTCTAGCGGATAATAAACAGAATATTCCACAGTGGTGCGACCCGAACCAGTCGAAAACAGTCCCAATATAAACACTTATTATAGGTGTACCGTTGTGATTCAGGATAAGACAAAAACACGGTTTGGAAAATGGATTCATGATGTACTCGCTTATTATATAAATTTTATAAAAACAAACTACGGACTCCAGCTTTAAATGAAATCGTATAATATTATCTATCAGCTTTATATTGGTTATTGGCCACCTTGCCTTCTAATATATCAGTACCGGCATTGATCGATCACTAGAAAAATGTCTATTTTAAACTGTTCGTTGCAGAAAGGTGATTTCCTCCCCATAATAATATAGTTACACCATCTATCAACAGAGTATAACTGGACCTGGATAAACAACCAAGCCTTTGGAATAACATACAGCAGACCGAACTCAGGGGTTGTGAGTCCTGCAAGCATCGTGTCAGGGATTTCCAGAGCAGCTTCTTCTCTAATGTGAGCGAAAGGAAAGACAGGTTGTGGTTTAACCTCAAGTATGCAGTCTTTGAGTCATTTTGAGTGAGGATGTTGTGGGATGTAAGGTGTAGGGAGCTGAAGGCTGTTATGCGCTGTAATATAAATGTGTTGTGGAGCATGAACACCTTCTAGTACTTTGAACGTGCAACTCTTGACTGTTGGCGTGTGGTCGCAAATCAATGAGAGTTAGTCCGACAATAAAACTAATGCTCACAAAACAGTCTCAAACTCACGAGTTCTTCATTTGAATCAATCTAACGATTCACTCATTGACTGCTCTTGACGAATTCACTCTGGCAAAAGTTATCATTATTGCTTACTCGAAATGAACGGTTGCATCAAGGCCCATCGGGACTTTTCATTCAACTTTTTCAAATGCTACTGACACATAGCTTTTATTGCTTTACCCTTTAAGTCCACAAATCATGATCAATGTTACTTGCAAAGAGAAGAAATTTAATAATAAAAATACAATTATTTATTGTTAATTACATTTTATTTTTATATTAATATCAACAAATAAAGCAAATTATTCAAAAAGTGATTATATTTTTAAACGCAAGCACTGAAATTAGCCTATAAGCCTATAAGCAAGGCAGGTGTTGAACATTTTATGCCCAAAATGTTTAAAATGTCATTTTTCATCAATAGACTTGCATGCAAAGGTCAAAATACACTTTAATTTTCTCATAATAAGCATTGCACATCACCTTATTTCTCAAAGTCTGAAAATGGTTTGTTCGAAGATTCAGTCTCTATAACTTCCGCCTTTCCGAGAGCCTGCTCTGCTCTGATTGGTTGAAAATTGATGAATTCTTCATACGACAACAATGCCAGTAAAAATGCTAAATTTCTGTAAGCCAAAAAACTTAGCACAGCATCTGTGAAGCCATAGCCTCAGTTTATGTTTTCTCATGTTCAGCACTTCACTTTTGACAAGCAGTTTTATCACTTCCTGACTAATGTCCAACAATAGTTGTTATTATTCCATCAGACATATGTTAGTGCTCCAAAGTGAGCGTGACATTTTTAATTATGAGCCATGGAATATGTAAATGATGCCTGTGAAATCTCGGCTGCGATGACCTCTGATCACTTTGACGTTATTTTAATACGTTTTAAAAGCTGAGCAGAGAGTTGTCTTTCGCTTTTGGCCTATACTTCAAAATTACATTTTGGGATGATTAATGAAAAAAGTGAAATGGCATTTTTAATCCTCAGTAGAGCTTTCAGGATGTTAATTCCATTCAATAAAAAGTGTAGATGCTAACTTAAAAAAAAAATGTAAATTAACATTTCATGAAGGAAATTCTGTTTTGACACCTAAAGACAAAGAGTAAATTCTGCAGTTAATGATCTTATTGAACATGATATGTGGTGATACTGTGTGTGTGATATGTGCAAAATTGATTAACTGTGAATAATTAAATAATTAATTGAAAAACCGATTCCCAGCTCTATCTTCTTTCTTGTAATGTTCGGTCCATCTCTCCCTCATGAAAACCATCCGTTTGTGGTTTGGTGTTTTGATGCGTAACATGTAAAACGCTGTGTGGAAGCGACGGCTCTGGAACAGCTGCTATTTCATTGATTATTTCCAGAAACACTGAGTCTTCTGTAACTGAACTCTAGATTTGGTTGAAAGGCAATCAGCTCTTCTGATGATCACTGGCGCATTCATCAGAGAAACGAGGCTTCAGAGTTTTAATGACTTAATGACAGCTGCACACTAGAGAACGAAATAGAGTTATGGCACGTTTGTGTGTGTGTGTGTGTTTGTGTGTGTGTGAGTGAGCGTGTGTGTGTTTAACGTAGTTAGTAACCTAATCCATTACATTACACATTTAAGGTGATATAATCTGATTACTTTTAGATTACTTTTGCATTTGTTTAGCGCATTGTATTGAATAGAATAATCTTGTACCATGTTGATATAAAAATACAAAGAGAAAGATAGGGTTTCTCAGACTGGGGTTCGTGAGTTTTATGAAAAGCTATTAATTAAATAAATAATTTTGAAAAAATACAAATTATAATTAAAATGCATTTGAAAGACAGAATCCTTCCAAAGACATGATGAATGGATAAATGACTCACTCAGTGATAATTCAAATAATAATTAATGTGTTCGTCAATGATCAAATGCTTCGTGGTCTCTCAATTATCCATGTAATTATAGACACCTGTCTAGTGTCTCTGTGTGTAATTTATATAAGCTTATACAAGCAATATGCTTTTTTTTTTAGGAAGGAAAGTTGTAATTTGGAGAATCGATAAATTATAAATAATTTACTGCCATTGTATGAACAATATGTAATCATGTAATGAATAAAAAGTCACTGTAGTCTGATTACAAGTATATTAAAATGTAATATAATCTAATTGCAAGTACTTCAATTTTGTAATCTGATTACATGTAATCAGTTACTATACCCAGCACTGCATGTCTCGGTAAAATCATGTCAAAATGTGAGTATCAAATATAACTCATCTGGCTTTAGAGGAATGTCTAGTCATCATTGTATTACATTGCATTATGTAATAAAACTAACCAAGCATTTAAATATCATCTTACTTAATACAAGCTGTTCTACCACTACAGGTACAGTATGTTCTTCATCTGACAACACACACATTCACAGTCTGATAATCCTCCCCTGTGATCCCTGTCTGGGACACTATCACTTTGAAGCCCGGCTCTTGTTTTCTTTCCTCACCTTGAAAACTCCCAGAGAAAAAACACTGAAAAAATGGAGAGAGATTGTCTTGCAGAGTGAAGTGTTTTGTATCTATATTTAGCCAGATGAATGTCTCCCGTGATCTCGTTGCACAAGGCCTGTTCCTGTTGTGGCTCGCGACTCTCTTTACCTGCGTTCAGGAATAAAGCAGCCCCAGACACCTTCACCTGGATGATGATGATGATGATGGGACAGGTGTAGAGACAGCAGGAGACGGGCTAAAGCACACGTGGACAAGAGCAAACAGAGCCACAAACTCTCTTCCTGCACTATTGTCAGTGAATGCACATCATATGTGAGCATATGAATTTGTTAGTAGTTATAAGAAATAGGGGTTGACTGGTGTTTATATATATATATATATTTGTTTTTTTCCATGTTCGGAGCTAAAGGACTACAAAATTAAAACCAATTCTTGACTCCTCATTAGGGTTTCCTGGATGTGTCTAAGTTTGAGGTTCTCAACTCGTACTTTTTTTTGCATTTAAATTTGAAAGTATGTGAATATACTAAATTTAGTTAATAACTACATTGAAATAATTGATATTAAGACAAAATGAGCCCCTTACTTGAGAACCACTGATCTAAATCATTAAATCATTAATTCTTTACTTTAGATAATCATCAAGTGTTCTAAATTGAAGATTGAGTGAGCATCCGTAAGTAGAGCATAAATACAACACTGTGAATATGCTCACTAGAGATCACATAATTCAGTGGAAATTGTATAGAAATTATGATTCTGTCTAAAGAAATATGAACTAAAAAATTGTAATATACCCTAACATTCACAAAAGGTGCACATGCCAAGTGAGAGGTTTCAGGAGGAAATACGCAATTACCACTTCTGTGGGATGTAACGGAAAAGTAATATAACGACTAGTGTAACAAAATACTTCAAACAACCCAAGCTGGGTTGTTACGTCTGACTCAGGATCTGGGTAACACAAAAACTACCCAAACACTGTGTTGTTACCTCTGACTCAGGATCTGGATAACACAAAAACTACCCAAACACTGGGTTGTTACGTCTGACTCAGGATCTGGGTTACACAAAAACTACTCAAACACTGGGTTGTTACCTCTGACTCAGGATCTGGATAACACAAAAACTACCCAAACACTGGGTTGTTACGTCTGACTCAGGATCTGGATAACACAAAAACTACTCATACACTGGGTTGTTACGTCTGACTCAGGATCTGGGTAACACAAAAACTACCCAAACACTGGGTTGTTACGTCTGATCCAGGATCTGGGTAACACAAAAACTACCCAAACACTGGGTTGTTACGTCTGACTCAGGATCTGGATAACACAAAAACTACCCAAACACTGGGTTGTTACGTCTGACTCAGGATCTGGGTAACACAAAAACTACCCAAACACTGGGTTGTTACGTCTGACTCAGGATCTGGATAACACAAAAACTACCCAAACACTGGGTTGTTACGTCTGACTCAGGATCTGGATAACACAAAAACTACCCAAACACTGGGTTGTTACGTCTGACTCAGGATCTGGGTAACACAAAAACTACCCAAACACTGGGTTGTTACGTCTGACTCAGGATCTAGGAAACACAAAAACTACCCAAACACTGGGTTGTTACGTCTGACTCAGGATCTGGGTAGCACAAAAATTACCCAAACACTGAAAAAATAACCCAAATAATTGACCCAAAAGGCTCAAACAAGGATTTGGGTAGAAAAAAATAACCCAAGATATTTTAGAGTGGCGGAAGTAAGAAGTAAATAAAAAAATAAATAAAGTAATAATGTTACTTTTGAAACGAGTAATGAGTAATAAATGAGGTTTTTTGTGAGTAACGAGCCCAACACAGCCAGTCTATAGACGTGTCTCATGAATGCGGATGTCTTTGCAATGTCTTTTTCTTCAGGCTCATTAGTAAATACGTAAGGTAGTACTATGAACCTTTTTGTGGTAAAAAAAACAACCCTTTTAAGGGTACTGCCCCAGTGACAAGCTGTTGTACCCCGAAAGGTACAATTTTTTACACCTTTTTTTCTCAGTGTATTGATCACTGTTCCTAATGAGAGATTCTGAAGCAGTCTGACGATGAGGAATGCCTTTTATTGTATTTGCTAAATGTCAAGGCACTCATTTATTGTGGCCGGCGTTAAAGCTCAATTCATTATAATGGAATCAGTCCAGAATATTTTTAGCACAACAAAACCACAGGGTTTTATGTCACATTGTATCGAGCTTGCAGTGAGCTGGAGCGATAATAAAAAACACCTCTCATCAATCAACTCTGATTTAATTTAGCAAAACAATTCATTTAGCTGATCTACTTCAAACGAATGATTCATTTGCGTCATAATGAAATCATGAATTATATGTTAAGTTATTGTATTTGTTTTATTACTTGTTGTAGTTAAACTGTGTTTAAGTCTGAAACAGTCATTGAAACCCTTATTGGTTTTATGCCAGGTAATGACTGGTAATGTTATCTGGTATTTCAGCTTCAGTTTGCTCATTTTTTGAGACAGTTTGATGGTAGTTTAACCACATATGATCGTATCTTCCCCAACACTCTTATCATATGATTATTTGTAATGAGAAGTGCATGAAGTTAAATGACAAAAACTTAACAAAGAGCAATCACAAGACTGCCAGACTGAGTAATAGCTTCTTCCCACAGGCTATTAGAATACTAAACTCACTTTAAAATACACAGATATGCTGGTTGTTGGTTTATATACAGTGTTTTTCCCCAGTATATATTTAGTTTTTATTGTCTTATTTGGTCTATTTCTAGTGTATGTTATGTCTACCTGTTGTTGTCCTTCTTGTTTAGTTTTCTTATTCATGCTTGTATTTTGCACATTTGAGCTTGGAGAAACGCAGTTTTGTTCTGCTGTACACTATTGCTGAATGGTTGGAATGACAATAAAGCACTTTGAACTTGATATACCCAACAAATGCTCATAAACACCATGGAAAACTTACACAGATCGCCCAAGCAAACTGCACACAAACTGTTCTCGGAAACTGCTTTTTTTTCTTTCTTTTTTGTTTTGTTGCTGTTTTTCTTTGCAGTTTCTGTCCCTCCCCTTGAGAAACTCTCTGGTATTTCAGCTTCAGTGTAGTTTTTTTTACATAGTTTGACTGTAGGTTAACCAAATATTATCTCATCTTCCCCAACACACTAATCATACAATTATTATAAGTGTCTGAAGTTAAGAAACTCAACACAGATCAATCACATATACCAAAATAAATGCTCATTAACGCCATGGAAAACATGCAAAGATCGCCACACAAACTGTTCTCGGAAACTGTGTTTTTTTGTGCATCTTTGCAGTTTCTGTCCTTCCCCTTGAGAAACTGTCAATGGAAATCAAAGTGCAGATGCTTAGAAGTGCATTGTTGTGCGGAAAACAAGCACGAGAGAGTGCCGCTCGACAGCAGTATTGTGTAACCACACATCCCAGCGAAAGGAAACCACACTGTAAAAAAAGAAAAGCTGCCGCCTTAAATTAAGTGCAATCAACCTGGATGTTTAAGTCATTTCAACTTAAATTACTTTAAATTGGCTTCAAAATTGGTTGAATCTTGTATAACTTATTGGTGTATGACTTAAAGTTGAAAATGACTTATTTTGATGAGTTTAAGCAATGCAAAATGTTGTCAATTTACAGTGCAGAGAGAACGTTCTGGTTTTCTTTTCTTGCTTTCGAAATGAGACCGCGGTGGCGTATTGAAATGTACATCTCGGGGACGCCCCCTCTCCCGATGTACAGCGAGAGTTTCCCTGTGTGCAAGGGCTTGTGGGAGTCTAGACGTGAAGCTAATCTCATCAGACGTGCAGTGCTTCGTCTGGGAGCTCAGAGACTCGAGAGGTTTCTCTCGGCCTGTGATTCAGCCTGGAGTGGGAGTTATAGAGATGTCTCTGCTCTCGGTTATTAAACTGTCATGGATATAGTCTACCTGCGCTGCACAGTGGTCTATCTATCTATTGGCTGTGGATTTTGCTACAAAAGACAACATGAAATCAGAGTTTTGTGGCTTTTATCAGCTTTAAGGTCATGTAAGGCTTCACATCAGACTTGAATTGGTTTGTCAACAGTGAACCGATTGAAAAAGAACCAGTTTCTCTTTGCATTCACTTTGTCCTTGCTTCATTTGTGAAGCACATTTTCCATTCACACTGTTGGTTTCCAGAATCCTGATGGTTTCGTAGTTTGTTTAATCCAAAACCCAAGCTTGTTTCCGCCACAGAATGAAAAATAAAAAAGGTAATTAGGACTATTATCTCACAATTCTGACTTTTTTCCTCACAATTGCGAGTTTACATCTTTTTTATCTCACAATTGCGTGATATAAAGTCACAATTGTGTGTTTTAAAGTCAGAATTATGAGATATAAACTCGCAATTGAGTGTTATAAAGTCAGAATTGTGAGATATAAACTCGCAATTGAGTGTTATAAAGTCAGAATTGTGAGATATAAACTCGCAATTGAGTGTTATAAAGTCAGAATTGTGAGATATAAAGTCGCAATTGTGAGAAAAAAGTCAGAATTGTGAGATAAACTTGCAATTGAGTGTTATAAAGTCAGAATTGTGAGATATAAAGTCAGAATTGTGAGATATAAAGTCGCAATTGAGTGTTATAAAGTCAGAATTGTGAGATATAAACTCGCAATTGTAAGAAAAAAGTCAGAATTGTGAGATAAACTTGCAATTGAGTGTTATAAAGTCAGAATTGTGAGATATAAAGTCAGAATTGTGAGATATAAAGTCGCAATTGAGTGTTATAAAGTCAGAATTGTGAGATATAAACTCGCAATTGTGAGAAAAAAGTCAGAATTGTGAGATAAACTTGCAATTGAGTGTTATAAAGTCAGAATTGTGAGATATAAAGTCAGAATTGTGAGATATAAAGTCGCAATTGAGTGTTATAAAGTCAGAATTGTGAGATATAAACTCGCAATTGTAAGAAAAAAGTCAGAATTGTGAGATAAACTTGCAGTTGAGTGTTATAAAGTCAGAATTGTGAGATATAAACTCGCAATTGTGAGAAAAAAGTCAGAATTGTGAGATAAACTTGCAGTTGAGTGTTATAAAGTCAGAATTGTGAGATATAAACTCGCAATTGTAAGAAAAAAGTCAGAATTGTGAGATAAACTTGCAGTTGAGTGTTATAAAGTCAGAATTGTGAGATATAAACTCGCAATTGTGAGAAAAAAGTCAGAATTGTGAGATAAACTTGCAATTGAGTGTTATAAAGTCAGAATTGTGAGATATAAACTCGCAATTGTGAGAAAAAAAGTCAGAATTGTGAGATAAACTTGCAGTTAAGTGTTATAAAGTCAGAATTGTGAGATATAAAGTCGCAATTGTGAGAAAAAAGTCAGAATTGTGAGATATAAACTCGCAATTGCATGTTATAAAGTCAGAATTGTGAGATATAAAGTCAGGATTGCGTGATATAAACTTGCAATTCTGACTTTATAACATGCAATCGTGAGTTTATATCTCACAATTCTGACTTTATAACACACAATTGCGAGTTTATATCACGGAATCCTGACTTTATAACGATGTAAACTCGCAATTGTGAGATAAAAGTCGCAATATATAATGATACAATACAGGCAGCTTGAGCAAATATAGTTTAGGACAGTGTTTCTCAACTGGTGTTTCACAGGACCATTTTGAGTGGGTTACTGAATCTTTTGTCAAAGAGACAACAACAACAAAACCGTATTACTAAATGTTTTTCTGATGAAGACTTTTATTTTGAAAGGCATGCGTAAAGGCTGTTGACTCTTCTGTCAGACAGGACGCATTTCACTGCGCTACTTTTCCATTGTGTTTCTATGTAAACGTGTTTGATTGTTGCGCTAGTGTTTTAGCAGCTCATGACACAACATTTAAAAAATTTGCCGCTCAAGTTAAAAGAAATTAAAACTTTTTCAAAACACATCTCTAGACCTTGGTTATTCTAACGTTATTTTTTTTTACACCTGCTTCACACAATGCATTTTTGCGGTCAAAATGAAGAGCATACAACATCGTAGTTACGCCGTCAATTACCAAAATTAAAAAATCAATAAATTAGATAACTGGTTCGTCGTGTGCTCGCTGGGAAGGATTTTCATGCAGGTGTGATGTTTCTTCTATCCATCAGGATCAGTGTCCATATGTTTTATTAACAGGTCAAGTTAGTATTGTGTATTTACCATGGTAAATGGTAACTAATTCTATATTTCTGATGATTGTGATGGCTCATACCAACTTTGGGACTGTTTTGTAATGGCCTTACCTTTTAAAACTGTTTAGTTTTCAGTGAAATTCCTACAATTTGCTTGGTTTAAATTCCTAAAAATGTGGGTTCGGAGCTTAATGACATGGCCAAACCAGTTGAGAACCACTGGTTAAGGACTATGAAGATATTTTGATGAACATATGGATATAGCTAACATTGTCACCTGTAATTTACGTTATATTATTGTAATATGGAGAATGTCAGGGATAATGGTAATAATACCACTTATTAATTGGCTTTTCACCACATGAATTGGTGTGGACAAGATATTGATTGACACCAGTTTATTATTTTACCATCCATCACTGTGTAAAACACTCGTTCTGGCAAAAAATAGATTACTACAATAATATTACAGTACTAATAATACTGAAGTCGTCTGATTTCATTTTCAGTGCAATTGATAACTGAGACGAATTTCATCTATTGGAAACGTTTGGTTCTGCGCCCAAACAAAATTTTACTAAAAGCTTCTTACAAAGTTATAATTTGTTACACTGTTTATTTAAATGTAAGTTTTTCTTCTATTATTTTGATGTTTTTATTATTATTCTATGCATTCCAAGCTTTGGCAATATTGTATTATTTACAGTCATGCCAATAAAGCATTTGAATTTGAATTCAAAAGCAAATTTTTTGAGATATCAACCTCAAATTTGGAACATAAGTTTTTACAGCTGTGATTTTCTTGCAGTTTTAGAATAAAAAAAAAATATATATATATATATAGTGGGGGAGGGGGTGGTAGTATCAGTATACTGTATAAATAATGTGGAAATTTTCTCTACTGAATTTTAAAATCCCTTTCAAAATGTGTTTATTAAAGTACACCCTGTTTATGGAAAACATATATATTTTTCCTCAGTAATCTTAAAACTGTGCCAGCTTAGATATTTTGAAGTTACTGGAAGATGTTTCTAGAAATTGCAAATGGATTAGTTGTACTGTTCTGTGTTGTCTTTTTAATTGCACAACAGCGTTGTAGTGAACACAGGCATGTGCGTGTGTGTGTGTGTGTGTGTGTGTGTACCTGGGAAAAGGACAATGAAGCTCTTCCCAGAGACAGATCGAGGGGCGTATCCTGAGCGGTATAAATAACTCTGGCAGCCGACTGAACACACAGTCCAATTAAGTTCTTGGCCACCAACAATTTCCTCTTGCATGCGCGCACAGGAAGTCCAGGTCTCTCTTGAGCTTGTCACGGTTATTAACTGGTGGACGGGTTTAGGCTGGCCGGTAATGAACGCTTGGGGGAGTTTGAGGGGAGAGGTGTGCCGTAAGGGGAATACGCGGAAGATCGTGGGGTTGCCAAATATTAACATCATTCCTACACACTCACATGGACCTGTTATTCCCGTTTCTGCTGCATAGTGCTTCCAGTACACTGTAAAAAATTATATGATCAATGAGTTAAAACAACATATGTTTTTACATTGATGTAACTCTACTAACATTAATCCGGATACATTTGAAAACGGCTTATAAACGCTCTCCGTCCACACTAGCGTTTCAGTGCGGATGAGAAACTTTTGTAAAACGTAAAACGTTTTCAAATTTGTCCACTTTGTAGAGCCTTTTCAAAAAGCTTCGTTTTCATTAATAAAAACGCTGACCGGACAAACCGGAACGGAACGAAAATGAAACGTATTAGTGTGGACATGGCCTGAGTTAGGCTATTTTCAACTTTTTTTATAAGTTATACAAGATTTATCTCATTTTTTCAAAGGGTTAGTTCACCCAAAAATGAAAATTCTGTCAGTAATTACTCTCCCTCATGTTGGTCCAACCCCGTAAGACTTTCATTCATCTTCAGAACTCAAATTAAGATATTTCTGATGAAATCTGAGAGCTGTCTCACTCCTCCATAGACTGCTGGGTAATCGAGATCTGCCATCCCAGAAAGTTAGTAAAGACATCTTAAAATAGTCCAAGTGACTACAGTGGCTCAACCTTAAGTTTATCAACCGGCGAGAATACTTTTTGTGTGCAAAAAACCCCCAAAATAACAACTTTATTCAACTCTTCATGTTCTTCAGTGTTTCTCTGAGTGAGTTCACGTAGTGTAACAGCGCAGCGCTTCTGGGTTGTACGTCAGAACGGAGGCTCACTATTGGCCAGCATCACACACATGAACAGCGTCGGCCAATAGTGAGCCTCCGTTCTGACGTATGGTTGAGCCACTGTAGTCACTTGGACTATTTTAAACATTGTCTTTACTAACTTTTCTGGGATGGTAGATATCAATAACAGAGAAGCCTATGGAGTGAGCCAGCTCTCAGATTTCATCAAAAATATCTTTATTTGTGTTTCAAAGATGAAGGAAAGTCTTACGGGGTTGGAACAACATGAGGGTGAGTAATTACTGACAGAATTTACATTTTTGGGTGAACTAACCCTTTAAGTCAGTTTAATGTAATTTAAGTTGAAATGACTTAAAAATCCAAGTTGATTGTACTAAAAAAATATCAGGCAGACATTTTTAACTTTTTTTTTTACAGTGCAGTTGTGAGTTTTCCTCTGAAGGCAGAGAGTGCTTTGAGGGAGCAGTCAGCCCATGTTTCCTAAAAGCATGAGTGTAACTTCCCAATTATTAGTGTCTGCTGGTGTGTCATTATGTGCTGGATCCCTCCCAGTATAAAAGAAGCGAGGAAGGAGGAGGACGTGTCCCGTAGGGCTTTAAAGAGCAGTTCTCCTCGGGTCTATTAGCTGTGGACGTGTATCAGAGAGTCATGGCCCTCATTAGATTCGGCAGGGTGATTGATTCAATGCTCGTAGATTCACAGATGAATAAAACAAGACAGAGAGCAGCATATGGCACTGATGCCTTGAACAGAGTAGAGTGTGTCTTTCATCACACAAATGTGAGCCTGGATCACAAAACCAGTCACGAGTCGCACGGGTATATCTGTGGCAATAGCCAACAATACATTGTATGGGTCAAAATTATCGATTTTTCTTTTATGCCAAAAATCATGAGGATATTAAGTAAAGATCATGTTCCATGAAGATATTTTGTAAATTTCCTACCGTAAATATATAAAACATGTATTTTTGTGAGTGAATGCAGCACAATCGCCAACATAAATGAACAACTTTAAAGGAGATTTTCTCAATGTTTAGATTTTTTTGCACCCTCAGATTTCATAATAGTTGTATCTCAGCCAAATATTGTCCTATCCTAACAAACCATACATCAATGGAAATCTTATTTATTCAGCTTTCAGATGGTCTATAAATCTCTCACCCTGAGCTCTTGAATCGAATGTGTGCATGTGCAGTTTGAACACTAAGTGGCTGTAAAACACGTGCAACCTTTATTCCTGTTCAAATCATCGATTATTTTTTACGAGGTCTCTTGCACGACACTATATTATAACCTCAAAACAATTTTAGCGTAGTGCATGATTTGTAAACTAATGTATTTTGACGTTTGCATCACATAAAAAGCTCCATATGCATGGCTTTCTGATGTAGTAAACTCGCTTGTTAGCGCACCTGGTACAACACTGCGGTCGTGCACGCGTCTCGAGAAACACGAGTTTCCATAAAAGAGCTCAAAACTTCTCGATGCGAGCTAAAATGACATGGTTGCTTCAGCAAATGTGTTTTTATCTTGTGTTTGTTTTTCTGAACACTATCGGTTAGGTTTAGGGTGGGGTTTAAAGCTACGATATGTAATGTTTTACGCCGCTAGGGGTCGCTAACCTCTTACAATAACAGGCGTAGGTTGATGACGCATAAGCGGAATTATGGGACTTTTGCCGTCATGCCGAAGGATCTAATAATGTTTATGGATGAGTGAATACATTGATGTTTTCATGACTGGTGTGAAGCAGGGCGCGAGTGCTAATGAGAGACAGATATCAGCACCACACGCGAGTCCCTGGATATAAAGGAATAAGGACATTTCATTCTACCGAACTAACTTACCCGCTAGTGCTGAATTACTACACACAGGTCAGTTTATTAGATGAATTAAACTTGTGAGGTAATGCAGGGCTGTTTCACTTGCTCTACACTATCACACTAAACTGCATTTGAGTGTGTTAACGTTATAATGTTATTCTATGTGCTAGTTTATTGGCTGTATGAGACTAGCAGTGATCTAGATCAACATTAGAATAACATACTGATCATATTCTAACGTTTCATCATGTTGAGATATATAACATTGATTATTTTTATGTACATTTGCTCACCTGTCTAATAAATTACATATGAGAGCAGCGTCTCTGTCAAGTCGAAGTTAGTCGCGAACGCTAACATCTCGAAAATGCCACGTTGATATTGATCCTCGTTTTAGTTCTCCTTTTGTCCCAAAGTCTGCTTGCCACGGTCCATAATGTTTGAACGAAACAACAACAACGTGAGCGCGCCGCTAGACGTAACGCAGTTGACGACGTCTGTCGCCATGGTTACTGTGGCAGAACGAGCGGAAACCGGGGATAACGCGGATATTACGTCATTGACAGGCAACAAGTGAACATGGACGAACCATTATTTAAAAGTGGAATTTCTCTGAAATTAAAAATCTTTGGGAACTTTTGGGATATTGTAAATACTCAACTGCAGGAAATATATACATTTTATCACAAAAATCTTACATATTGCAGCTTTAATGAAGGTGCTAGGATATTATTAGCGGCTTTCGCACCGGAGGAACCTTTTCATATTTCCTAGAACTATTGACGGAAGTACCTGGATGGAACTATTTTAGTTGGAGGAACTAATTTAGTTTACTATGGGAACTATTTGTGACTTAAGCGTTCACTGATTGGCCGAATGTGCGCGAAACACCAGCACCGCCATTTATACACAGATAATAGCCTATATATTTACTCCACAAACTAACTATACGAACATTAAAAAACAGTGATAGATGGACCTCTTAACCTTTACGATAAGGAGAAAATCCAATGCAACTTTGAGGGGACCAAACTAAACATGATTATGTATTTCTGCTCGGCAACACTGGACATTAATCACACGGCAAACGCCAATATCTTTTCATTACTGTCTTCTTTCTTTGTATAAGAGTTCTATCTAATAATGTATTAGACAGGGGTGTTAGACATATCATTAACTAATGAATGCGGAGACTCACTTCAGAGTTCCTAGGAAAATGTTCCTAAGGGAACCATTAGTTTTCCAATGAGCCAGGGTTGGCTGTATGCATTGCATTGTGGGATACACCATTCACAGCTGTGTAGAAAATGTAGTGCATATCAGTGGCTAGAGAAGTAAGGGAGGAAATTTAAAAGAAATAAAATACCAACTTTGCTACAACCCATTTCTACAGTAACTAAATAGTACTTAGTATGGCATTTGTCTTGTGGCGCCTCACACAGTCAGCATTTGAGATTTCTAAGTATATGTGTCAAGATCAACTGGTAGTTTAATGAAACGCCTCTCACACACGGCAAACGCACATTTCAGTTAATGCTAATGTCCACTACAGTTTCAAGTACGCCTGAAAGTGGACATGAGCCGCGAGTCTGGACTCATTCCCTGATGAGCTTTAATAAGTCTCTGCTGAAGTTTAATGAATGTGTGATGATGTGTTTTTATCTCTCAGCGGGATTGTAATGAGATGCGCCTCGTTTGTCTTTGAGGAAATTTGCGTTCTGCATTTAAATACTGTATGCTCTGCTTTTTGATGGAAAATGACCCAACGGGAGTAATTTAGCGGGGTCAGTTTGATTCAGATGCAGAGTGCTTGTGCTGTGATATTCAGGGAAACAAGGGGATCTTTTGTCATTAACACATGATCAATTACAGCCACGGATGTCTGCTATAATTGATACTTCCTGACATGTCTCCTGCAGAATAACATTAGCATGATTTACCCAGCAGGATATTTGATTTGCTAATGATTTCTGATTGTATGATTGGGTTTGTTGTTGAA
This sequence comes from Squalius cephalus, assembly GCF_949319135.1. Lineage (NCBI taxonomy): Eukaryota > Metazoa > Chordata > Actinopteri > Cypriniformes > Leuciscidae > Squalius > Squalius cephalus. Next base: position 63,131,164 of record NC_137122.1, on the reverse strand, counting down.
GCAGGAACAAAATAGACTGGAAAAATAAAACAAACAGGCTGATACAATGGTGTATTGTGGGTAATTATCGGTTTTCAATGCGCTATGGGGATTTTGACATGCAAACAATGCTTTTCTTGACATGAAGAATAATGTTTGTATTATAATGTTGTTTTAGTTCAGAATTAAAATGTCCTAATAATTTACTCTGCCCCACGTCATCCAAGATGTTCATGTCTTTCTTTCTTCAGTCGAAAAGAAATGAAGGTTTTTGAGGAAAACGTTCCAGGATTTTTCTCCATATAGTGACTTCAATGGGGTCCAACGGGTTGAAGGTCCAAATGTGAGTTTCAGTGCAGCTTCAAAGTCTCGACACGATCCCAGCCGAGGAATAAGAGTCTTATCTAGACAAACCATCCGCCATTTTATAAAATAAAAAAACATTTATATACTTTTTAACCACAAATGCTCGTCTTGCACGTCCACGGCGTCACGCATTACGTAATCAGGTTGGAAAGGTACAGCGGTAACCTTTTTTATTGTAAATGGCATTTCACTTATTCTTTGTACGCTGGCTTAGTAAACACTGGGTCTGTTCTTCCGCCTATGTCACGCTTGACCTTTCAACGTGATTACGTAATGTGTGGCGCATCACAGCTAGTGCAAGACGAGCATTTGTGGTTAAAAAGTATATAAATGTAAAAATTTTTAATAAAAAGGCTGATGTTTGTCTAGATAAGACTCTTATTCCTCGGCTGGGATCGTGTCGAGACTTTGAAGCTGCATTGAAACCGTTGGACCCCATTGAAGTCTACTATATGGAGAAAAATCCTGGAATATAATTTCTTTTCGACTGAAGAAATTTGAATTCTGAAGTGGACTAATCATTTAACCCCTTAATTGATATCATGTTATAACCGTGTAATAATATTGCTACATAACTTGTTACAATAAAATGGTAACACGATACCATTACAGTACAGTACTGTACGTTCCAGCTTTCCTAACCCTAACACAAACTATTTGATCAGAACCGATCAACGACCTCCAGAGAAATGTGCAATCAATTCCTCGGATATTCAGCATCTGAATGAAATCAGTGCTGTCGACCCAATCACCTGCTCGACCACAGGCGCCGCGAGTCTCATTCAGCGTGGATGTGCGGATGACAGATTATGAATCGAGCTATTGAGCCGTCGGCTGTCTAGATCAAATGAGGCGGCACACACGGATTAATTATTCAAATTCCCATTATAATCGTAATGATTTCACAGCACAGCTACAAGCTTAACAGCGCGGTCTTTGGGGTGTTATTTCAGCTTGGGTTGATGGGTCCGATAGAGTTGGTCTCGTTCTGTCTCATGTGTTTCAGATTGTATAAATCCTTTGCAGAAAGGCAGATAAAGTGATGGAAATAAAATGGCATTTTGATGCTTTTGCTACACAGTCCTTTTAAGATTATATTCTTATAATCTTCACATACATCCAGTCAGAGAGATTATAGTGAGATTAAACTGCATTATAATGAATGTTTGATACACGAAATGCACAGTTTAATCAACATTTCGGCCACTTACACTAAATCAGTGCTGATCTTATGAGAATTGTATCACATTTCCTGATTTATATGATAATATTACTGTGAGTTTACATGAGTTTTTTTGCACACAGATAGAGAGAACGTTTCTTCATACTTCATCTGTCTTAGAACTAATCCTAATCGTCATGTTTTTGGTGTATACATTCAACATAAAATTATTGCTATTTGATTTCCCTGCTGCAAAATCCATATAAAACCAGCTTTGGGTGGGAGCTGGGTTTACATGGTGCTTGACAAGTCGCTGATGGGACTGAGCTAAACCTGGTGATTTATCTTGTTTGAACTTGTTGGACCTGGTAGATCACGTTTGTTATAATAGTGGGGACTTGGTTGCACTATAGTTACTATATATAGCAACAATATGTTCAAACCTTTACAAAATTAATCATTATTACAGTCACTGTGGTATCAGATTATGATATATTAGGGTATTACGAGACTATTACGAGATATCGGGTACTTTGATATCATAGTACTGATACCATAGTATGGTATTTACATGGTAGTTCAAAGAATATCATGGGATAACCATTATTTATAACCAAAAAGCTGTTAAGTAATTGTGTTTTTGTCATGTTTATTAGTTTTTTTTTTTTATAAATATGTATATTTAGTTCCCTTTTGAGGAAACTCAACACTGCGTTGCCTGACACTTTGTGACAGAGCCATTGTGCGGTTTTCTCTTTTTGTCCAAATTATAAGGCATTGAATGAGGCATATTGAAATGAAATCCCAAAATGCTTTGTGAGAAGCTTGGTAAAAACAAACAAACAAACAAATAAAACTATTAACATATTTCATTCAATTCCAAAAAGTGTTTATAAAAATAACTATACAGTATTTGATAGGGATGCACGATATATCGGCCAACATATCGGTATCGGCCGATATATATTGATTTTCAATGTTAACGTTATCGGCCCAATAAGAAAATTTGGCCGATATGTTAAAGCCGATAAATAATGTATTATTTCCTCATGCGCACTGTTCAACATGATGGTTTTGAATTGCTTGAAATATGATTGAAATCTCTTAAAAAAATTTGGATTTAGATTTATCGGCCAATATATCGTTTATCGGCTTTTAAATATAAAGAATTATCGGTTATCGGTATCGGCCATAATTTTCATATCGGTGCATCTCTAGTATTTGACTGTTCTAGTTGTCCTTATTGCTGTTTATCTCTTATCTTTTGCTTAGCAACAAGCTAATGTCAGACCCATTTGAAATCAGTTTGCCAGTTAACTTGTCCAGCTGGAGTCAATCACCATTTGTTTAAAGTATTGCTCTTGAGTGATCCCATGTGTTTATGATGCTTCATTATAATGTGCTTCAAGGCTTCTGGAAACAATATTACTGTTGAACACCACAGTGTTTTCTCATTATATTTCTCATGAATCCTGTGATACAGCACCAGTGAAGCTCATCACCATAGCAACATCTCCATTGTCCAAGCCATGTGTGTTCTGCACATTTAGTTATCATGTGTCTTACGCTTCTTTTGATGCATTACATGTGAGGACATACACTGTTTCCTTTATATGTATGTGAACCTCTTTTTCCCAGTAATTTGGCATCTTTTTGTGCCATGTACTTCCTGCATGGCATCTTGCATCTATTAGTTCAGCAATGAAATCATATGCAAATGTTGACCTCGGGGTGGCATGGGGACAGAAGAGTCAGTGTCAGGAATCCCTCCGTCACACAAACCAAGATCTGCTGTGAGGAGATGCGATGAACTGTGATGGAAACATCCTTCCTATGACAAAAAAAAAACATGTATTCTTGAGCATTCTGTCCTGTTTAGGGTCACATTTTGTGATATCAACTCCTGTTTTTCATTCATAACCCTGGTGCGATTGCCCTGATAGTTTTGAATAAGTGTGAATGCTGCCATCTGAACCCTGGTGCCACCAAACAAGAGGACCGAGACGCTGAAAAGATGAGTCTTGGTCCGCTTCCAAACCAGCTCTTGTGCGGTTCGACTGAAATATGAACGCAACATGGACCAAAGACATCTAAATGAACCAAAAACAGGAAGATGTGTCCCCAAAAAGGACAGAATACTTAAGAATACCTGTTTTTTTCTCGTCATAGTCGTGAAGTTGCCCATCACAGCTCAGGACAGGCATCAGAGCCGCGTCTCCTCGCAGCAGATCTTTGTTTGTGTGACGGAAGAGATTCCTGATGCTGTTTTGACTCCTTTACACATTTAAAAGCTCTTCACAAGTTCTAAGCTGATCAAAATACCACCAAATGTAGGCTAAACACATACAGCGAGCGCATTTAGCCCCGAACACAGGATTGATTCGGAAGTTCGGTAAGTTCCGTTGCGAAATTTATTTAATAAAAGCCGACCAATCAGGTTGTGAATGTATCCCTATGACTTCAGGTTTGGTGTTAAAATGCCAATGTTAATGCTAAGTGGACCAGGACTAAATGTTTTTAGATTTTTTTTGGTCCAGACCAAACAAAGCGAACCAAACTACAAGTGTGAACACACCCGAAGTCGAACCGCACCAGAACCCCTTTTCAGGGGGCTTGGTATCTACCTGTAATGATTCCACTGGAGACGAGCTTGACAAACCCAAATGCAACATGTATATAACATAAATCTGGACTTGACTTGACTTGACTTGACTTGACTTGACTTGACTTGACTTGACTTGAACAGTGGTTACAGGGACAATACAAGACAAGAGACTGGAAACATGAGGTCAATATAAACACAAAGACTAATGACTTGTCAAGACACACCTGTGAACATGATTAAGCAATGAACCAATGACAGAACAGAACTGAAAAACCACATGACTAAATCAACCAATGACAACATGACACATTCACAAGGGGAGCACATGACAGGAACCTTGACTATAGGTAAATTACAAAATTAAAGACATGAAACATGAAAGTGAAAACAAAACCCAAACGTGACATTACCCCCCGTGCATTTCACTTTTCATTTGCACACACTACACTTCCATTTGTATGTAGCATATGTGGATATATGTAATATTATGTCTATTGTGTATTCTCTATATTTTATTATTATTTAGTATTGTTTTGTACTAAATTGTTATTGCCTTTTTCTGCCCTGCAAGCTCCTGTCTCCAAATACTTGGCATTAAAACTCATTCTGACTCTGGATTTGCCATTACAATAGAAATGAATAGTTTCTAAATCAGAAGACTTGAAACCCTCAGAGAAGACTAAGAACTATCCACATGTAAGCTTTAATTTTGTTTGGAATATATGTAATGTATATGTAAACTGATGTTTTCATCATATTTATGGTACACATGAACAGCATGTTTGCAATCACGTTGGATTAAAGTCGTACTGCCTAAAATCCCTGCATATAATACCCTGTGAGAAACAAAAGCTACTCTCATAATAATAATAATAGTGTGTATGTGGATTATCCTAAGATATGCAATCAGCATGTTTTAGAGTCGACAGTAAAACAAAACCCGCGTCTGGAATAATCCACATCACAGTCACTTCAGGCAGCAGAACATCCTCAAATAATATCACACACCATTAGAGAAGCACATCTCAGCCTCATTAAACTCATGCCTCTGCAGATAACACAGACACATCTAATATACGCATGTTATTATTTTGCTAACAGGATTCCCTAAAGGTTTTCTAGATAAATTAGCGTTCTGCCTGACAAATAAAACTGCTAAGGATATTATAATAAGCTGTAATTCAGTAGCTTCTTACTGTTGACTTTAATGAATTAAGCTTTGCTTAAAATGTTCATCATGTGATAGTGATCCAGACTGAAAACATGTTCTTCCACTCAATGAGTCGGATAATTAATGGCATGATGTGTTTTCACATCTGTAATCACTGTCAAATTCATTACACCAGGCAGCAAATAGATTCTACAGTTACTCATTTTAGTGAGCAATTATGATACATTGTTTAAAATTATAAGACTGAAAATGCTGATTGGTTAATACAGCTTTCCTGCGGTCTTATAGTTCATGTTCTCCTGAGATTGTCATTCTCGTTGTTTAGAGACTATCTTCCACATTTGAGGAATTTGCTTGATAAAATAATGGTTTAATGAAAATGTGTCCTTAATTATTATGTAGTAATATGTTATAAAGGCAAAAAGGCACTGGAGGTCTTGCTGTATTGTGAATAATGTCACTCTGTACAACATTTATGACTAGATTTACAATATACCACAGTCGCTCATACTGTATTGTTTGAATTATGATTCTTTAACTCTGAAACAAAAAATGGTCTCATTTTCCAGTAAAACAAAAATACTTTTACTTAATGTGTGTAAAATAACTATGCATCACCTCTTCCTGTTTGAGTAAGGACTCTAACCCTAACCCGATGCATAAGGATGTAGTGTAACGACGCCCAGTTCCAGGATGCACTAATATTTTGTTGGTAGTACCAGTTTACAACAGTTATTATTAGTTAACACTAAGTTGTCAACACTTCGGAAAAAATAATAATTCGTCATTACACTACATCCTTATGCATGGCTTTCTGCCAGGACTTTTACGCGCTTTTCCCAAACCACTGAAGTGAATTCATCGTCCGGGTTAGCAGTAGCATGAGCCGTCAGGCTAGTGTTATTTAAATAAACTCCTGATGTACTTACAAACTTTCCAATGCCTCGTTTTATGAGTACAGAACCTACTTGTACTAAGGTACCATTCTGGGCATTAATAGTGGGGTAATTTACCAGATACATCCTTGGATCCATTAGCGCCTGCACTAAACCATCCAGCTGATATCTCTAAATAAGCTCTAACTTTAATAATGTTCGACCAAGAAAAAAGGCTTCTGGGGGGTGTTTGGCTCGAGGTCATGGTGCAAAGGACCCTAGGTTGATTTTACTCTGAACCATCCCTTTAACATAAATAATACAAACACAAAAAGTCTCTCAGGCTGTTGTCAGGTCTGTGAGGAATATTACGGACACTTTCATGCTTTGACTGGTCACACATCATGGATAGTCTGGTTAAGATGCTCTGTATTGATTGTTAATTTGGTTATTTTTTGGAAGTTGAAGTCAAAATCCAAATCATTTTTGCTTTTAGAGTAAGAGAGTGTTGGCAATCCGTAAACGATCCTTAACTTCAGAGACTGAATCTTCCCCTGATGTGAGAGCCAACATTATTAAAAACATATCCGCCAACAGTCTGTTTCTTCAGTCTGATTGAAGCACAGTGTATGTTCTCCTCTGTGTCTCTTCATAGCAGCCAAAGCTGATGAGATAACTTGCTTTATTGGAGAGGTTGTCGTGTGTGTGAAAGGCTCAGGCTGCTTATAAGCAGAATCTGTAGCCGCAGAACTCAGATTTCTGCTAAATTGGCACAGCTGTCATTCACAGTCCTCTTGTGTAAAGAAAACCGAGTGAAAGAATATGACTTGTGCTTGTTGGCTGGTGTGTTCTGCGTTTTACAGCCGTTTATAGGCTCCTGTTAGCTGCTACAAAGCAAAGGCAGCAAAACGTGGAAAGTATGGTAACGGCATGCACAAATGTATGTGCGTTATCTATATTTTCTGGGATTTTGTTGATGGCGATAAATATTTGGCTAAATCTTGACTGGTTTAGTCCTGTCATAGACAGCTGACTCAGGAAGCTTTTCATTATTTTCATATTTTGTGCAGTAGTGACAGAAATTGTACTTTTATTATTTTTTTTGCCACCTTAAATTGATTTCTAGAGGCATTTATACCTTTGATTGGACATTTTTGTTCTAAGTTTATACAGTAGTGTCATTTTTTTTGTCAAATTCTTACAGTTAAATGCATAAATGTTTTGCCAATCATTATCACATATTCGGGTCTTTAGTGACCCGGATCTATATCTAAAATGGATGGATCTCTAACTGCCGCAGTAATATAAAACTCTCTTTGATGTTTTAATAACATTATAAAATAATAATATAAAGCATGCTTTTGGAACTGGCAACATCTTCAAAATCAATATTTAGATCAGCTTCTGGCTCATATTCACCATCTCAACCATATCCTCAAAACTATCCTTCTCAACATCTTCAAAATCAATATTTAGATCAGCTTCTGCTCATATCCACCATCTCAACCATATTCTCAAAACTATCCTTCTCAACACCTTCAAAATCAATATTTAGATCAGCTTCTGGCTCATATTCACCATCTCAACCATATTCTCAAAACTATCCTTCTCAACACCTTCAAAATCAATATTTAGATCAGCTTCTGCTCATATCCACCATCTCAACCATATTCTCAAAACTATCCTTCTCAACACCTTCAAAATCAATATTTAGATCAGCTTCTGGCTCATATTCACCATCTCAACCATATTCTCAAAACTATCCTTCTCAACATCTTCAAAATCAATATTTAGATCAGCTTCTGGCTCATATTCACCATCTCAACCATATTCTCAAAACTATCTTTCTCAACATCTTCAAAATCAATATTTAGATCAGCTTCTGGCTCATATTCACCATCTCAACCATATTCTCAAAACTATCCTTCTCAACATCTTCAAAATTAATATTTAGATCAGCTTCTGGCTCATATCCACCATCTCAACCATATTCTCAAAACTATCCTTCTCAACATCTTCAAAATCAATATTTAGATCAGCTTCTGGCTCATATTCACCATCTCAACCATATTCTCAAAACTATCTTTCTCAACACCTTCAAAATCAATATTTAGATCAGCTTCTGGCTCATATTCACCATCTCAACCATATTCTCAAAACTATCCTTCTCAACATCTTCAAAATTAATATTTAGATCAGCTTCTGGCTCATATCCACCATCTCAACCATATTCTCAAAACTATCCTTCTCAACATCTTCAAAATCAATATTTAGATCAGCTTCTGGCTCATATTCACCATCTCAACCATATTCTCAAAACTATCCTTCTCAACATCTTCAAAATCAATATTTAGATCAGCTTCTGGCTCATATTCACCATCTCAACCATATCCTCAAAACTATCCTTCTCAACATCTTCAAAATCAATATTTAGATCAGCTTCTGGCTCATATTCACCATCTCAACCATATTCTCAAAACTATCCTTCTCAACACCTTCAAAATCAATATTTAGATCAGCTTCTGGCTCATATCCACCATCTCAACCATATTCTCAAAACTATCCTTCTCAACATCTTCAAAATCAATATTTAGATCAGCTTCTGGCTCATATCCACCATCTCAACCATATTCTCAAAACTATCCTTCTCAACATCTTCAAAATCAATATTTAGATCAGCTTCTGCTCATATCCACCATCTCAACCATATTCTCAAAACTATCCTTCTCAACATCTTCAAAATCAATATTTAGATCAGCTTCTGGCTCATATCCACCATCTCAACCATATTCTCAAAACTATCCTTCTCAACACCTTCAAAATCAATATTTAGATCAGCTTCTGCTCATATCCACCATCTCAACCATATTCTCAAAACTATCCTTCTCAACATCTTCAAAATCAATATTTAGATCAGCTTCTGCTCATATCCACCATCTCAACCATATTCTCAAAACTATCCGTAAACAGAACAGAACCAACGAGAATGTATTGCAGATATTTAATGTCAATATTTTAATGTACAAATTAATTTGCGAATTTAGTCTTAGGGTAATTAGCTCCAGAGAATAGCGATCGATAATACTGAAGGAGCTTATATATAGTATGTATACTGTGATAGGCGTCGTATTCCTACAGGTAGACGTGGATCAGCTGAGAATCACTTGAATAACGTGATCTGCCAGAACTAGCTTGATTATACAGTAAAATAAATATTCTGTATGGTGTGCTTCTGATACTGCTTCACTTTATCATATAGAAATATAAGGCAAACCTCACAGACGGACATTTTTGCCCCCATATCTTGAAATTTGGGGTCATTCTAACTACAATCTACTTCATGCAGTGAGAGTTTGCAACTTTGAGGCGTGTTTTTGTGAGTGACATACTCGATAATGTCAGCTTCCACGTCGTTAAAACCCAAATTATGAAAAAACCCACTTAATGTACACCAGAATCATAATCACATGTTCGCAGTATCACTCAACCAGACGCTAATAATGGGCCTCGGCTCATAAGGAAGCTTGAATATTCTCTGAAAAGTCTCCAGCTGGAGTTGCCGTTACAGCTTTGACTTTCCTCGTCTCTCAGGTCATGTTTCAGAGGTGTTTGATGAGGTAGTCGAGTGTCATGTCCCGTGTCTTTGGCTCTCCGACTGAGCTATGGACACCAGCCATGGAAAAGATGGCTAAGCGTGGAAGTGTATAGCAGCGCAGACCAGAAATAAAAGGTCATATGCACCGTTGGCTACGTGCACACACACACACACACACAGAGGCACCTGCAGCGAGAACACACACACACACACACACTCACTGACCCGTCCTTCAATCCTCGGTTCATCCCAGGAGGAAAAAGACAGAGGCAGAAGATGAGCTTTTATTTTCATCCGTGACTGATTCACTCGACAGCGGTAAAGCTGATTATATCACACATGGCATGAACAGAGACAGAACACACAGGCTGAGTGAATGATGGGGAAACGAGGATAAACATGAGAGGAACAGAACGTGGAGATGAAAGAGAGGTGATGCAGGCCAAAGATACAGAGTTCAGAAGTGCACGTGATGATGGACTGTCCAATGACATTTTTAACTCCATTGGCTTGGATGCATCAAGACAAGCGATTGACAACTGCTTTATTTTGAATGCTGTTTAAAGGTTAAAAAAGATTTAATTTCTTATTTCACTTCCTGTGAAGTCAATTGAAGAGTGCCGTTTTACTTAATGTGCTGACGTATTTCAGATTGACCTGAAGTTGAGGAAGGACATTTTAAAGACCTTGTCCCCTTTAAAAAAAAATAGCAAATGGTGATTAGTTTTACCATAGCTATGCTGCCTCTAAGATGCTTTGTTAACTGTTCCCAGTGTAAATTCATGAATGCTATGTGGGCTAATATAACCAACAACCCATTGCGCTACAGCTTTGGCAGCTCTTTTTCAACACTTTAATTTATTATACAAAGATGCAAAGAATGTGAGGCCGAAGCTGCCACAGCAATTGTTTTTAAGTCAACTTGCAAACATTAATACACATTCCTGTTCTTATTTTGAATGATTCATGCATTTTATTCTAAAAAACAAACAAAACACTTTTACATTTAATTCAAATAAAGTGCATTGCCTCTTAAACAACTTTTCGTTTAAAAGGGTCCTATAATGCCCTTTTCACAAGATTTCTTTAAAAGCAAATATCTCCCTTTGCTTTGAACTTTGAGCGTTGTAACTTTGCAGATGTTGTTTATGCTCAAACAGCAACATTACACACTAACTAAAGTTAGAAAAGTCAAATCATAATCAACCACCCCTTTAACTGACAATCCGAATGCTGTTTTGTTGAAATGTTTGAGCCTAAAAGTGAAATAATAATGGCTTTTAAAGTAATGCAATTGCTAGATGCTAACACCGGCGAAGACGAACTTAAGTGTCCCAACACCAGTGTACTGATTTACCATCTGCTCAAATGTCCTTTCCCATTACCAGCAAAGTAAATATGTTTAGTGCATTCAAGAAGAATGGAAATTGGGATGCAGCCATCGAGAGTTAATACTGTGCCATAATTCTGTCGCAGCAGCTTGAGACAAGCCAGAAACAGAGAATAAAATAGCCAAATTGCTATTTAAGATGCCAAGGTAGTAATTAGAGAGCTTCAGTGACTCATTCTGTGCCAATCACGGGGTTCTCGGGGTCCGTCCACTGTTTGTTTTCATCACACACTCCTCCATTGGCCAGGAGGCCGACACACAGACTGCATCTGCTTTGCTTTGCTTGCTCTCTGGCCTTTTCAATTAGTGCTTAGACGGGTTGACAAAAGCTGTCTGGAGGAAATAACACACTACACGAGGTGGATCTGAACAGAGAAACTCAATTCCTGCTCTTCAGAAACAGCAATACCTGCACTGTTAATTACCACACAAAGCATTCATTCTAGCGTGTTTGACATAGTGTGTACACTTTAAATGTGCAAGCCAATTTACATTGCAAGTGGACTTAAAATGGGAATTAATCGAACCACAAAAGGAACCATGCTTACACCACCTCCTGAGGGTCATTTGTTGGTCCTGTGAGATAATTTGAGGTGTATGGTATTAATGTATGGTATGCAAGATCAAACTTGAATACCCCTAGTTGTAAAGGTGGGGATTGTAATTACACAAATAAGTACTGATTAATATTAATTAACAGCATTAACATATATAGTTGGGGGTAGGGTTTCATTTAGAGTCAGTTGCTTGTATTATGCAAAAATTATGCATAATTGCAAGCATGATAAATCCTGAAATCAGAAATAATTGACATGGCAACTGCTTAATAATAGTGCAAAACTACTAAATAATAGTGCAGCAGTCTGTACAATAATTTGTGCACATGTCTGTTTATGTCTGTTCACGGGTAATAATTCTTGAACTCTGAAAACAAAGCAGAATACTGTTGGACTATATCCCGTTTATCCCAAGGCAAATGAATACCTCAAAGTAAACTGTGAAATATATTTCAGATATTCAATGCCTTTGAACATGAATGCCAGGAACTTTGTAGTTCTTCCTCAGAAATGCTCATTAGCAACCTGGGAATTTGTGAACATGACATTGTTTCCCAATAGACTGATATAAACCTCAGTCAATCAGACTGGAGTCTCGTTTAAAAAAAAAAAAGACAGAAAAAAAAAGCTTTTTTCAATTTTTTTGTGGGCAACAAACATCAATCTGTCTGTTTTTTGTCATGGCTGATTTGTGGGAGCATGAGCTTTCAAGAGTCAAAGGAAAGTCTGAACCATAGCGTTTTTCGTTTTTACATTTATTTGCCACTAGTTTTTACACTAACTAGTGGAATTGATCTAGTTCCTGTTATAGAAGTGATATAGATATAGAAACTCTTCCTAACAGTCATATTTGACTCAGCGTTTCCGAGCAGTTAAACCAGAGGCTGACAGCTCTTTATTAATGTCAGATTAATGGTTCAGTTATGGGAAAAGTCGAGACCCCTCAACTTCAGTCAAATTCTCATTAATTTCAGACCACTCAGAGACAAATTAATTGGTTGCCCTATTTTGCATGGCCCAGTGAAATAACCCCGCAGACTTATGATTAACTTTCTGCTTCTGGACAGAAACCGCAGCAAAGCGTTTGACCTGCTGTTGCGGCCAGCATCTGTTAGGTAACTGTTTTCGCTTTTTTGGTTGCCAGTTGACGGTCACCTTGGGATTCTTCTCTCAATTTCAATGATGCATATGGAAAATTTGGATTATTAGTCAAGCATCACTATTACTATTTATCATACTAATGATTTTAACCTAGCAGGTGATACAATTAGTGAAAAAAGCAACCGCCTACCATCACGTTCTAGTGCAAACATACAATCGGTGGTGGTCTCATATAAAAATCGACAGGAGGTTTGAGATCGCACCCTCTATGCAAACCGGCGCATCAGGTTCTTCTGTGGTCCCAGGGCAAACTACTCTCAATTAGAGCAATGCTTATTCCTGGGAACAAAAATGTGGGGGCAGACATCGTGTCGAGGCAGGGGCTGAGGCCCGGGGAATGGAGACTCCACCCAGAGACGGTGGAGTTGATATGGAGGAAGTTTGGAAGTGGATCTGTTCGCCTCTCACGAGAACACACAATGTCCGCTCTGGTTTTCCCTCATGCATCCAGCTACCCTGGGACTGTACGCATTTCCCCCGATCGCTCTGCTCCCAGGGGTTCTAGAGAGGGTCCGGCGGCATGGGATCAGTTTGCTCCTATCATAGCTCTTCTAGCAGGCCCACCGTGGCAAATCCCCATCAGGAAGGACCTTCTTTCTCAGGCCTGGGGCACAATATATCACCCCCGGCCGGAGCTGTGGAAGCTGTGGGTCTGGCCCCTGAGGGGGACCAACTCATGAATGCTGGTCTCTCAACCGAGGTTGTTGAGACCATCCTAAACTCTAGAGCCCCATCCATGAGGAAACTGTATGCATTAAAATGGAATGTATTTACTTTATGGTGCAGAGAACATCAGTTGGACCCAGTTAACTGCCCAGTGGCTTCAGTGCTGGAGTTCCTCCAGAGTCGCTTCTCTGACGGGCTCTCCCCATCCACGCTTAAGGTCTATGTGGCAGCCATAGCTGCCTTCCACACGCCTCTAGGGGTGAGCACTTTGGGGAGACACCCACTTATAGTACGTTTCCTTCGTGGAGCTAGGAGGATGAGGCCTGTCGTCCAGACTAGGGTCCCCACATGGGACCTGGCAGTGGTTCTTGAAGGGTTATCCCTGGCACACTTCGAACCTTTGGACGAGGTGTCCAAGAAATGTATGTAATTTCTTGTAACCCTGAAGGTAGCCTTCCTGCTAGCTATTACATCCCTCAAGAGAGTGGGGGACCTGCAGGCGCTTTCTGTTGCTCCCTCTTGCCTCGAGTTCGCTCCTGGCAGAGTGAGAGCCATTCTCCACCCAGCCATTCCCTGAGGGTTACAGTCGTATCCCGAGACATTTTGTAGAAGCATGAAAACTTGTCCACACAACTTTGTTTCTTGAATGGTAAGCCACCTTGACTCCAAGAAGTTGTGTAAAGTCAGTCAGTCAGATTGGATTTGGCAGTTTCACTGTGCTGCAGTGATGACATATATTTGTAGGCCAAACATAGGCTATAAACAAACTACATACGGTCACATGACTTCAACATCAGGCTGCATCTTTAAGCTTCCAACAACTCTCTCAGTCTTTCTTTAAAAACCTTTTCCCTGAACGTTTGAGGTAGAATAGATTGCAAGAGCTCGATTATAAACACAATCAGGCTTTAAAAGTCGACTATTGAGTCGACTGGTTTACTTGTTCGCTATGATGACGTTTAATGTCCCCTTTAGCCACTTATAAGCAACAACCTTTTTCAAGACGAGCTTTAAAAAAATCACAAGGTGATATTATTGATGAATAAAATGCAAGAATATCTTGAGCTTTTGCTCACCATAGACAAAACAAAATAAAAGCATCTCATCCCTGCAGCACACTATAGTAGCGCACATTTTGCATCAGACGCTTCATGAACGATTTTGTTAGTCCTGTTGTAAACGATTCTTCTCTTTTCCATGTTTCCGCAGGATCCCAGAAGCAAGCACAAGTTTAAGATCCACACCTACGGCAGTCCCACGTTCTGTGACCACTGCGGATCGCTGCTGTACGGCCTCCTCCACCAGGGCATGAAATGCGACAGTGAGTATCGACCTCCCATCATGCCCTCACGCAAGACCATCTTCTCTTAACCAAATCTAGATGAAGCCTGTAAGGAAATAAAGGAATAAGTGGCCTCAGATCCCTGTGAAAGGGTAGCTCCTGCCCCAGGCCTACAAAATTCATCTGTTTCTGCTGTTCTTGTCCATAATGAGGTCAAATGTGGTTAGATCTGTAGATCTAGAGACACCGCCTTCATTTCAACCAGAACCTTCCTGTTCCTCTCAAGCGGACTGGCTTTAATTGTGTCAGATTTCAATAAGAACATATTTAAGGGAGATTTATGTGGGAATAGCAGCATATATGGGATGTGTTCATCCACACCTCTCTGAGACGACACACCACAGCGAATTTCTGTTTCCACATATCAACAACAGCCTCAGCATGGGTCACACACACTTTCTCTGCCAAAACACTCCAACAAAACAAGGTTTGCTGTCTGTGCCCATGAACTTGACAGGGTCATCTTCAAAATACACATTTCATGTCTTATGTTAGTGTTTCAGCAGTTGATATTATTAAAAAGGGGGAAAAAAAGTTAATAACAACATGACAGTAAAGGCCAATTCCCACCGCACGGACAAACGCCTACAAACACGTTTTGTCGGATCAGTGTGTTACCGCTGTTGGCGTTGATCGGGGTTTGTTTTCACCTGACTGACCGTGTTATATCAGCATTTGTCAGTGTCTGTTGACATGACAGTTATTTTTAATTAAATTCTAAATCCAACGGCCAACTTGTTTGTCAATAGGGTTGGGTATCATTTGTATCTTTCACAATTCCGATTCTGATTCCGATTCTGCTTATCGATTCCGATTCTTATTGATTCCTAATTTCGATTCCATTAAGGTAAAAAAAAAAGATATCATTCACATTTAGTCTTATTTTAAAACATTTAATTGTAGCTGAATATCATGAACAAAAAGGCTAAAGAACACTTACTCAAGGAACGTTTGCCTGTGGCGAACAGCAAAATAGCATTGAAAAACAACTAGCCTAACTAATATACATTTTAAGCATTATTAAAGACAAGTAAACACTCAGTAATTAAAAAAGAACAAATAAAAATGTTGCAATCACAACAAAGATACAATTGAACAAAGATACGATTGAAATAAACAGTGTTTTAAGATTTTCAGGTATTCACGTACAGAAACTGTAATCAAATGTAAAATAACACTGCACTTTATAAATAAATTATACATTACAAATATAGTTACAAAAGTTATTCAGTCAAGAACGAGTTGTTTTGTTGTTTGATTAGTGTTATTATAGAGACGGCAGCAGGAATATTAGGCTGCTGTCACTTTAAGAGCTGCACGGATCCAATATACTGATACACATCCAATACACTGATACACATGTCCAATATACTGATACACGTGTCCAATATACTGATACACGTGTCCAATATACTGATACACGTGTCCAATATACTGATACACGTGTCCAATATACTGATACACGTGTCCAATATACTGATACACGTGTCCAATATACTGATACACGTGTCCAATATACTGATACACGTGTCCAATATACTGATACACGTGTTCAATATACTGATACACGTGTCCAATATACTGATACACGTCCAATATACTGATACACGTGTTCAATATACTGATACATGTGTTCAATATACTGATACACGTGTCCAATATACTGATACACGTCCAATATACTGATACACGTGTTCAATATACTGATACACGTGTCCAATATACTGATACACGTGTTCAATATACTGATTAGGGATGGGAACGACACGGGATTTGGGAAATCGACTGTCGAGGCCCATGTGTCGACTTTTTGTCGGATTGTCGGCCTTTTTTTTCTTTTTCTTTTTTAAAGAGCAGCAGCAATGCGGAGGGTGGAAAATATTCTACATCAGGGTCCGAAATTAAGGCCAAATGCGGGTAGATTTTCTGTTTGGCGAGTAAACCTCAAAAGGCTATCCGCCACACTGGCGGGTGAATGTTCATAACAAAATATGAAATTTTAAGCGCGCACGCACGAGCAGAGAGAGAGAGCGAGTCCCGGCCAGGCGTCCTTTCGACAAGCGTCCTTGACAGGGCGGCCAGAGCTTCTTTGCAGCTCAAGTCGGCGGCGGTGTGTACGTACCTACAGTTAACGCTCTTTCTGTTGACGGCGCTGAGGAAAAAGCTCCCGCCACTGTAAGAAGCTGTCGCCGCCCATTTGTGTCCTCCTGCGGTGCAGAACGTCTTCAGCACTCGCGGATCGTGCATATTTCCGCTGCTGCTTCTGTTTACACACCATGGTCGTTCTTTTCTCGAGAAAAGGAGTTTTCTCATAGCGTTTGCAACGCAATACTCGTTCCCTTATCTCTCAGGGAACCGAGGTTAAAGTAAAGTTATAATAACTTAAGTAAAGTAAATAAAAATAAAGTTTATTAAATGTAATAAATTAAAAGCCAAAAAAAAAATGCAATTTGGAAATCCCACAAGCCCCGCCCCCTCGACATGTCGACACTCTATTTTTTTTGTCGAGTGGAGCATGTGTCGAATGTCGGTCGTTTTGTCGACAAAAAGTCCCATCCCTAATACTGATACACGTGTCCAATATACTGATACACGTCTAATATACTGATACACATGTCCAATATACTGATACACGATATACTGATACACGTGTCCAATATACTGATACACGATATACTGATACACATGTCCAATATACTGATACACGATATACTGATACACATGTCCAATATACTGATACACGATATACTGATACACGTGTGCAATATACTGATACACAATATACTGATACACGTGGCCAATATACTGATACACATGTCCAATATACTGATACACGTCCAATATACTGATACACATGTCCAATATACTGATACACGATATACTGATACACATGTCCAATATACTGATACACGATATACTGATACACGTGTGCAATATACTGATACACAATATACTGATACACGTGGCCAATATACTGATACACATGTCCAATATACTGATACATGTGTCCAATATACTGATACACGTGTCCAATATACTGATACACGATATACTGATACACGTGTTCAATATACTGATACATATGTCCAATATACTGATACACGTCCAATATACTGATACATGTGTCCAATATACTGATACACATGTCCAATATACTGATACATGTGTCCAATATACTGATACACGTGTCCAATATACTGATACACGATATACTGATACACGTGTTCAATATACTGATACATATGTCCAATATACTGATACACGTCCAATATACTGATACATATGTCCAATATACTGATACACGATATACTGATACACGTGTCCAATATACTGATACACATGTCCAATATACTGATACACGTCCAATATACTGATACACGTGTCCAATATACTGATACACGTGTCCAATATACTGATACACATGTCCAATATACTGATACATGTGTCCAATATACTGATACACGTGTCCAATATACTGATACATGTGTCCAATATACTGATACACGTGTCCAATATACTGATACACACGCATATAGTCGTCTCACGCTTGAATGGTTTAATTGATTTAATTTAAAACACAAAGGAATCGATAAGAGGAATGGAATTTTTTATTTTATGACAAGTATCTGATTCCAGACCTGATTTTTGATTCCCACCTAACACTATTTGCTGGTATTTGTTGGCGTTTGTCTGTATGGTGTGAATTGGCCTTAACAGCTCTGAATCAGGTTGAAGTTCTAGAGCTTTTATGCTACAAATGGAAAGTGGCTGTGAATCATGCAAGGATGCTAGGAATGCTCATATGCCCACGTTCATACAAATATTTCCTTGAAAAAGCTTTTTTTTTGTGTGGCAGCCAATCTTCAATGGCTCTGGTTTGAGGTCCATGTACAGCAGTCTTGCCAAGTCTGTGGTTTTCCTGCAGAATTGGGCAACTTTTACTCTGTTGCTTCGGGTTGTTTTTTGGTCCATGGGTTGAAACAATCAACCCCACCCCCCCCCCCCCCCCCCCCCCTTTTTTTTTTTTTTTTTTTTTTGTGTTTTTTGAATAGCAATTGGACTGGTTTTTTTTTTTAGGCAAACCTGGCAACCCTGATGTACAGCTTCTTCAGTAGTTTTTATTAAAACCACAGAGGGAAAAGCAGCAAACAGAAGTAGAGAGCCATCGTATCGCACATTGGCTACTGTGGATATAGACACATTAATTAAATTCTCAATAGATAAAATCAAGCCCTGCATACACTGATTGTCCTGTTCCGTTGGGGTTTTGAACGTTATTCATGTTTAATCCTGAAGCGTTTACCGATGTTTCTCTCTCTTGTTCTCAGCCTGTGACATGAACGTTCACAAGCAGTGTGTGATGAACGTGCCAAGTCTGTGCGGGACCGACCACACCGAGCGCAGAGGACGAATCTTCCTCAAGATCGAGGTCAGCGGAGACAGACTCCACGTCACAGGTCAGCAACCCCCCCACTCGCACTGGGAATATCCCAGAATAGCGATCATTAGTGGGGATTGAAAACATGACAAATGTCATAACTGGACGCCGGCGAAATTGACTGGGTCTGATATTATATGGGCAAAAAGTAAGATGAAATCCTGATGCTCAATGATTAATCGCGATTATATATTTAAGAAAAATGTGTTATTATTTTATTATACAAAATATTTATATATAATATAAATTATGTATAAATGTATATACAGTGAATACATGCAAATATTTCTTAAATATATACATGCATGTGTGTGTATTTATATATACAAAATAATTATACACAGCACACACACATATATTATGTAAACACAAACTTTTATTTTGGATGTGATTAATCGCA
Organism: Squalius cephalus; assembly: GCF_949319135.1. Taxonomy (NCBI): domain Eukaryota; kingdom Metazoa; phylum Chordata; class Actinopteri; order Cypriniformes; family Leuciscidae; genus Squalius; species Squalius cephalus. Next base: position 63,111,457 of record NC_137122.1, on the reverse strand, counting down.
ATTAATCGTTTTCCAGCACTTAATATAATGTAATATAATAAAATGACATTTAAATATAGTTTTATGATCAAAGCTCTGTAGTTTTTATTGTGGTAATCAAAACATATAATTTAATGCCGTACAATGATGATTGAGAGATACGTACAAATTAACATTTCTCAAAAATTATTATATTTAATACTTTTAAATAATATAATATAATTTTAACAGGATGTATGGATAATCAAGTAGACCTAAGTTGCTTCACTCCAGTAAGTGTTCATCTGGAAGTATTATTGACAATATAAAATATGTTTATGTACATATACTTATGCATACTTATGTTTAAAAATCTGTTAAGATTTCTCAGCAAAAACATACGTGAACTGAAGGGGGGGGAGGGGAGGGGGGGGGCGTTTTTCCAATTATGCTAAAAGCCTTTTACTTGCTAAAAAAAAAGTGTAAAGCATCAGTCAGATGACAGAAAGCATGAAGTAGATTGTGTTCATGTTTTTCAGCAAAGTTTTAATCATGTTTTTCATTTAGAGGATGATTAAAAAATGATACAGTCAGCAAAGGGTTAAGTAGCATCACAAAATTATATTTATTTGAGTAGATCTTGTTAATGTTTCTCCGTTATTAGTATAATTCACATAATATGTTGCTATTTTTATCCGTTTGCGTGATCCTTGCAAATTCACATTAGTCTTATTACTCAGATTTCATAATGCTTTGATGCTGTTTTTCCACAAAATGCCAGTTTGCATTAAGCTATCATGGCAGGTCATGTGTTGAGGGTTGAGTGGGTTTAGAGATTGAGTGTATGTGTGTGTGTGTGTGTGTGGCAGCAGGTATGAGGGGGCTTTAGTGCCAGATGCCTGGCCCGGTGCCCGGCTGTTGTGATGATGGGGCTTTATGTATGCCAGCCTGTGTCCGCTCAGAAACTCTTGCTCCAGTGAACACATTCCTGTGAGCTGGCACCTCTTCCCTGCTGTGTGAATATCATCTCTGCTTATCTCCGGCCTTACACACACACAGACATGCTACACACTGGTCTGCTGATTATTATATGTGGAGAAGTCTTCGTGATACAGGAAATCCTACAGTTATCTAGAGAAGGGGCACTGTTGCATTTTATTTTCTCCCTGATGTTAGTCAGGGTTTCTTTCACCACAACGAAAGTTTTTTTTAATCCACTATGTCCCTTAAAGGGTTAGTTAACTTAAGCCCAAAATGAAAATTCTGTCATCTGTCAACTCACCTTTGTGTTGTTCCAAACCCATAAAACTTTTGTTCATCTTCAGAACACAAATGGACATGTTTTATCGAAACCATGATTTCTGTGAGATTTCTGTTTTCAACTAAAAACTTAAATGTTTGTATGCGTTTTGGCCGTTAATTTACACGACAACGGCGTTTTGGGCGCCTGAAAACGCAAACTTTTGAAAATGGGTTTCAAAGTGCACGTTTTTGAAAACAGTCTCCATGTAAACAACAAAAACGTGATTGTCTGAAGATGATGACGTCACACACATGCGTATTACGTGTTCAGTCTATAGTGTTTCTACTGGCCATCTACTGGCCTGGCAGCAGAATACAGCGTTTTTAGCCGTTTTCGCGAATCCGTGTGAATGGGGATCATTTTGACAATTGAGTCGTCTATATCCGGAAATCTAAATGTAAAATCCGACTCATTTCCGAGAACCGGTTCTTTCGGACAGCTCGTTTCAATGAACTGGTGAAAAAAAATGATTCATCGGTTCCTTACTTCATCACACAATGATGTCTCTATATGCATTTCTTTTCTAACAACTCAGTGTCGTGTTATATCAGGGAAACCTTCAAATAAAGTCATTTGTATCAATGCATATTCAAATAAAAAGTTATTTGCGTGAATGCATATTGATGATTATTGCCTTTCATTCACTTAAAGGGATAGTTCACCCAAAAATGAAATTTTAATCATTAATTACTCGTGAAACCCATAAGAACCCGTAAGACCTTCATTCGTCCTCACAAATTAAGATATTTTTGATGAAATCCGAGAGGTTTCTGAGCCACAGGCCGCAACGTCATTGCAACTTTCAAGAACCAGAAAGGTGCAGTAGTAAAGATGACTTTTGGTGAACTATCCCCAATTATATAATGTAATGTGTATGGTGCAATCCAAACACGAATGACTCAGGAATACAACTATCAATAGACTTTAATCCACAATTAGAAATGCACAGGAGAATACTAACACAAACCATACTAACAACAACGATAACCCACAGAGGATTGACCTGAACAGGGAGTATATATACACTGAGAAACAAGACACAGGTGCAAATCATAAGTAACCATAGAAACAAACAAGAACATAATCAGGAACCAAGGAAACCGAAAATAAACAGTTTCGGGAAACAAGAACTAACTACAACAGAACAGAATGTCATAATAAGAGCATACAGAACATATAGAATAATTCAGTTTAATTGTAGAAAAAAATATGCTGGAATTTAACTTAATTTGCACATTGATAATTAAATGTTTATTATCCATGAAAAATAATGTCCATTGATTTTGAAAGCAAACTTGCTGTCCATTGGCCAGGAGTACCAGCCATAACAATGTCTCATAGGTTTAACACAGTGTCTACATGGTACATCCAACTATTATTTCGAAAGTAAAAGGAAAATACTGTCATTTTAGCTTACAGATCCTCAAACTAATCATTAGTTGGATTCTAGGGAAGGATTATTGCATGTTTGTTGTGTCTGAGGAGGTCATCTGCCGGGAGCTGGGAGGAATATGACTGGGTTCTTCTTCATAGGGTTTGTGAGTTCACTGCGCTGATGTTAATTGATTAAATTTGCCCAGCATCCATGTGCTCATGCACACAACAAATACACACAGAAAACAACAAACAAACAACCCTCTTTTGCTTCAGATTGTAAGATGCCTTCATAGGATGCTCTGGATTTCACAGTTCTGTCCACATGGTTGGTGGGAAAGTGGTTTTATGATCTCGGGTGTGAACAAGTGAACCAATCCATCATCCCTTTTTACACGAGTCATTAAGACATTAGTCATCATCTTCTTAGTCGTGCTTTTCATTAGCCTGCTGGCTGAATGTTGATCATCATTTCAAGTTTTTGAAAGCGATAGTATTAGTGAAGTGAACAGTGAGCGGCGCCTTATATGATCCAGCAGTTAATTGAAAGATTAGATGGGTTCACTCCTCCCAAAATTACATTGTGAACTTCACTAATACTATCGCTTCCCCCTCCACCTCCCCAGCTCCACCTGCATCATTTAGGCATCTCGCTACCATACTCATCATCCAAGCATTAGTAGTCCCAGTGGGGGGTTTATCTATTTAATATTTAAGCCAAATACGCTTAACCTTATTAGCTTAAAGATTATATGGGCAAAGGAACTCGTGAATTAGATATTAAAGGATTAGTTCACTTCAGAATTAAAATTTCCTGATAATTTACTCTCGATGTCATCCAAGATATTCATGTCTTTCTTTCTTCAGTCGAAAAGAAATTACTTTTTTTGAGGAAAACATTCCAGGACGATCCCAGCCAAGGAATAAGAGTCTTATCTAGACAAACCATCGGCCATTTTCTAAAAAAACAACAACATTTATATACTTTTTAACCACAAATGCTCGTCTTGCACTAGCTGTGATGCGCCACGCATTACGTAATCACGCTTAAGGCGGAAGTACCGGAAGTCAAATGCCATTTACTAAAATAATGTATAAATAAAGGATAAAACAACAATGAAGCCTTCGTCACGCGTGACATTTCAATGTGATTACGTAACGTGTGGCGCATCACAGCTAGTGCAACACAAGCATTTGTGGTTAAAAAGTATATAAATGTTTATTTTTGTTATAAAATGGCGGATGGTTTGTCTAGATAAGACTCTTATTCCTCGGCTGGGATCGTGTCGAGACTTTGAAGCTGCACTGAAACTCTCATTTGGACCTTCAACCCGTTGGACCCCATTGAAGACACAATATGGAGAAAAATCCTGGAACGTTTTCCTCAAAAACCTTCATTTCTTTTCGACTGAAGAAAGAAAGACATGAACATCTTGGATGACGTGGGGGAGAGTAAATTATCAGGACATTTTAATTCTGAAGTGAACTACTCCTTTAAGAATAATAGTGTTTGATATAAGAATTACTAGCAGTTTGGTCACCCCACTTCATCAGATGTTTGTGATGAACAGCGGGACTGTTCTGGTGCTAGCACTAAACCAGTCTCGGCCTGCATGGAAAGTCATGTTGATTTTGTCAGCGGGTTGTTCTCCTCTTGCTTGTGATGTGGAGCACCAGATCCCTGCTGTAAATCAGAGGTATCAGTGTCCCAGGGCATCTGACACAGAGGGAATTTCCCATGGGAAATCATAATACAGCAGGACTGACACAAACTGTCATGTGGAGGTGTCTTACCAGTGTCATACTGGTGATCGCTTCGCTGCTCTTATAGACACTGGCACTGCAACTGGGGAAACTTAAATTTTTTTTCTTCTGCCAACAAAAAGGTATGATATTATATATGATCCGCTGCTCTTACACAAATACAAGGGAACTTTTAAGTTGTGTTTTCCAAACCTAGAAAAGTCTAATAATAATATATATAAAAGAAAAATAATATATATATATATATATATATATATATATATATATATTTTTTTTTTTTTTTTTTTTTTTTTTTAAGTTTGGGGTTGTTGGGATTTTTTAAAATTAATAATTTAATTAAAATACTAATAGAATGTATTTAATTAATACTTTTATTTAACAAGGATACATTAATTTGATACATAAGACATTTTTAATGTTACAAAGCATTACTATTTTCTATTTGTTCTTTGGGAGTTTCTATTCATCCAAGAATCCTGAAATGTATCGCGGGTTTTCACAAAAATATTAAGCAGCACAACTGTTTTCAACATTCAGCTTTGCCATCACTAACATTTTAAAAATTAATCAAACAGAAAACAGATGTTTTAAATAATATTTCACAATAAGAGACTTCTTTCAAAAACATTACAAAATCTTACTGACCATTTTTTTTCTTGACTAAAAGTCTATAACTTACTTGCAAGCCATAGTGATGGATAGGGCCAGATTTACTAAAAAAGCACCAAAGTCAGTAGAAAGTTCTGCGTGTGGTCAGTAGATCGATCACATAACAGATTTATGTTCAGTTTAGCTCAGTTCATGGACTTTTACTTTGTTTTTCCACAGTTCCTGTTATCCTTTGTTTGTATTCAAAAACTCTTCATACAGTGACTATCAGTGACATTTATGCAAATTTGGGACCAAAAATTCTTCAGACACTTTGACCTGACTGAAGTTTAGGATGGCATAATGTGGGCAACGTGGTAAAACACTGATAGTAATGTTCTTTGAACATAGTAATAGGAAATCTCTGCAAGTTTTCATCAAAACATTCTGATGCAAAATACCAATCATCAGACCTCAATAATACTCTCTAGATAAATAACAGTTAGAGGAATTATTTATGAAGCTGTAATTGATGTCTTCACTAGGTTTGTCTTTCTTTCTTCAGTCGAAAAGAAATTACTTTTTTTGAGGAAAACATTCCAGGACGATCCCAGCCAAGGAATAAGAGTCTTATCTAGACAAACCATCGGCCATTTTCTAAAAAAACAACAACATTTATATACTTTTTAACCACAAATGCTCGTCTTGCACTAGCTGTGATGCGCCACGCATTACGTAATCACGCTTAAGGCGGAAGTACCGGAAGTCAAATGCCATTTACTAAAATAATGTATAAATAAAGGATAAAACAACAATGAAGCCTTCGTCACGCGTGACATTTCAATGTGATTACGTAACGTGTGGCGCATCACAGCTAGTGCAACACAAGCATTTGTGGTTAAAAAGTATATAAATGTTTATTTTTGTTATAAAATGGCGGATGGTTTGTCTAGATAAGACTCTTATTCCTCGGCTGGGATCGTGTCGAGACTTTGAAGCTGCACTGAAACTCTCATTTGGACCTTCAACCCGTTGGACCCCATTGAAGACACAATATGGAGAAAAATCCTGGAACGTTTTCCTCAAAAACCTTCATTTCTTTTCGACTGAAGAAAGAAAGACATGAACATCTTGGATGACGTGGGGGAGAGTAAATTATCAGGACATTTTAATTCTGAAGTGAACTACTCCTTTAAGAATAATAGTGTTTGATATAAGAATTACTAGCAGTTTGGTCACCCCACTTCATCAGATGTTTGTGATGAACAGCGGGACTGTTCTGGTGCTAGCACTAAACCAGTCTCGGCCTGCATGGAAAGTCATGTTGATTTTGTCAGCGGGTTGTTCTCCTCTTGCTTGTGATGTGGAGCACCAGATCCCTGCTGTAAATCAGAGGTATCAGTGTCCCAGGGCATCTGACACAGAGGGAATTTCCCATGGGAAATCATAATACAGCAGGACTGACACAAACTGTCATGTGGAGGTGTCTTACCAGTGTCATACTGGTGATCGCTTCGCTGCTCTTATAGACACTGGCACTGCAACTGGGGAAACTTAAATTTTTTTTCTTCTGCCAACAAAAAGGTATGATATTATATATGATCCGCTGCTCTTACACAAATACAAGGGAACTTTTAAGTTGTGTTTTCCAAACCTAGAAAAGTCTAATAATAATATATATAAAAGAAAAATAATATATATATATATATATATATATATATATATATATATATATTTTTTTTTTTTTTTTTTTTTAAGTTTGGGGTTGTTGGGATTTTTTAAAATTAATAATTTAATTAAAATACTAATAGAATGTATTTAATTAATACTTTTATTTAACAAGGATACATTAATTTGATACATAAGACATTTTTAATGTTACAAAGCATTACTATTTTCTATTTGTTCTTTGGGAGTTTCTATTCATCCAAGAATCCTGAAATGTATCGCGGGTTTTCACAAAAATATTAAGCAGCACAACTGTTTTCAACATTCAGCTTTGCCATCACTAACATTTTAAAAATTAATCAAACAGAAAACAGATGTTTTAAATAATATTTCACAATAAGAGACTTCTTTCAAAAACATTACAAAATCTTACTGACCATTTTTTTTCTTGACTAAAAGTCTATAACTTACTTGCAAGCCATAGTGATGGATAGGGCCAGATTTACTAAAAAAGCACCAAAGTCAGTAGAAAGTTCTGCGTGTGGTCAGTAGATCGATCACATAACAGATTTATGTTCAGTTTAGCTCAGTTCATGGACTTTTACTTTGTTTTTCCACAGTTCCTGTTATCCTTTGTTTGTATTCAAAAACTCTTCATACAGTGACTATCAGTGACATTTATGCAAATTTGGGACCAAAAATTCTTCAGACACTTTGACCTGACCATGTTTTGCTGAAGTGTTTTTTCTTTAATTGCTAATGCTCTTTTTACACACAGACTGAACAAAATGAAGCATTGCTTGGTAACTGGTTGAGCTAAACTGGTATTATCTAATTGTGTAGTTAAATTTAACAGCTGACAGATATTCAACATAATTCATTGTTTGAGTTCTAGTCATATTTTATTACCCTTTTCTAAACTCTAGCGAATAAACCGTGATTATATGAGAAATGTTGAAGGTGTCTGAATACATTTTGGTTTGACTGTAATTCGAAAGCATAATAAATGTTTTAAAAGGTTTCATTTCATAATTAAACTGTCCTAAGAATCTTTTCATCATGTATTGAGTGTATTAATCATATTATATTTGCTTTTCTTCTGGTCTGGTCTATGTTTCAAAGTTGTCCGTTTGCATAAGAGACCTTGAGGCATTGGTTCTGAACGCTCTCTGTAGGCCTGAACTTCTGTTTGTCCTCTTCTAGGGTTTTATTATATAACCTCCCAGAGGCGATGGCTTCAGTTAAACGCGTTGGTGGTTCCTATCAGCACTTCCCTCGTGGATCCCATTTGTAACGGAGGGCTCAAGTGTCTCTCTGGATTCCCAAAACTGCTGAACGCTTAAGAGTCGTCACTGCCCAAAGATGTGCGTGTCAGTCCACAATGACTATGTGATTATTTAAAGCGATGACTGTGGATGATATTTGGCTGCCAGTTGGGATTCACTTCATACTTTTGTGTGGTTTTACCTGGGACTCATTTTATTCCCACTGCCAGGCATTAGATCAAACTGAAGGATAAAGTAACTTTCGTTTCAGTGTTTCATGCTTTTTAGACATGCACACCATAACAAATAGACTTGTTTTTACAAAACTTTGCAAATTTTCCATTAAATGTCTCATATATCACTGAAAATGGGAGAATATATCACTGAGAATGAGAGCTATAATGTGGTATATGGCACATAGTCACGATGATACTAGGGATGCACCGATATGAAAATTTTGGCTGATACCGATTACGATAATTCTTTATCTTTGAAAGCCGATAACCGATATATTGGCCGTTAAATCTAAATTTATATTTATGTAATTTTTGAGAGCCTGATTACAAAAACAAAAGTCTCACCATTAAATCCATGTCCCAAACACACAATTAATGATGTTCTCATTATAATTTTATGTAGCCGATATGACAGACTGTTGCACTTTACTGTATTTTCCTTTTTTGGATTGATTTCAATCATATTTCAAGCAATTCAAAACCATCATGTTGAACAGTGCGCATCTGAAGAGTCTCAGCTGAAGGAAATAACACATTATTTATCGGCTTTAATATATCGGACAGATTTTCTTATTGTGCCGATAACGATAACATTAAAAATGAACATTGGTCGATACCGATATGGGGGCCGATATATCGTGCATCCCTATTTTTAAGAACATTCTTTTCAGGAAATTAAAAGTTTTTTTTAGATAATTCTGCTTTAAATGTGTTGCAGTTTTAAAAATAACCTTTTTTTACGTTGGAATTTCTCAAAAAGATGATTTTCTGACCCCAAAATTCAGCAAAAGTTTTGACATGGTCTTACTCAGTCGATATTAAACATATCAAGGATATATTTTAACAGAATGTTCTTTATGATTATTTTATGTAGAAAACAGTGAAACACACAAAATATACTTTAGCTGGGTTTTCACAGTTACGGAAATGTTATATGTGTACCCATACTGAAGATTTCTGAGGAGCTTTCATCCATGTTAAGGATCTAGTACAGACTCCCAATGGACAGAGATAAATGTGGTTGAGTGTTTTGATTGAGATTTATTGTTGATATTGTATATGACTTTGTTTATTCTGGGTTGACATCAGACGGAGGAATCTTGGCTGACCCTTCGTGTGTTGTGAATAAACAATGGGAAGAAGCTCATTTTCAGATAACCCAGCATGCAGTGCACTGGACATTTGGCGGTTATGTAACAGCACATCTAAATTTCTCAGGCTATTTGTGCGATTTGAATGTCCATGGAAAACCACATATAAAAATAGCCTTTGAAGATTACATCAGCTCATAATTCAAGCTGCCACCCATCGAGATCAGCAAGATATGATTTACTGAAGTTTAGGATGGCATAATGTGGGCAACGTGGTAAAACACTGATAGTAATGTTCTTTGAACATAGTAATAGGAAATCTCTGCAAGTTTTCATCAAAACATTCTGATGCAAAATACCAATCATCAGACCTCAATAATACTCTCTAGATAAATAACAGTTAGAGGAATTATTTATGAAGCTGTAATTGATGTCTTCACTAGGTTTGTGCAAAATGTGCCACAGCAGTGTAGGTGTTGTTGGTGGTTGATAGGGCTGGACTGACATTAAATAGCCCCTTTCACACATACAGTCTTTACCGGTAAATTACCGTAACAGATCATGTGTGAACAGGACCTTTTCAAATAAACCGCTAAATTACCGTAACAGATCATGTGTGAACGGGACCTTTTCAAATAAACCGCTAAATTACCGTAACAGATCATGTATGAACAGGACCGGTAAATTACCGTAACAGATCATGTGTGAACAGGACCTTTTCAAATAAACCGCTAAATTACCGTAACAGATCATGTGTGAACGGGACCTTTTCAAATAAACCGCTAAATTACCGTAACAGATCATGTATGAACAGGACCGGTAAATTACCGTAACAGATCATGTGTGAACAGGACCTTTTCAAATATACCGGTAAATTACTGTAACAGATCATGTGTGAACAGGACCTTTTCAAATAAACCGCTAAATTACCGTAACAGATCATGTGTGAACAGGACCTTTTCAAATATACCAGTAGATTACCGTAACAGATCATGTGTGAACAGGACCTTTTCAAATAAACCGCTAAATTACCGTAACAGATCATGTATGAACAGGACCTGTAAATTACCGTAACAGATAATGTGTGAACAGGACCTTTTCAAGTAAACCGCTAAATTACCGTAACAGATCATGTGTGAACAGGACCTTTTCAAATATACCAGTAAATTACCGTAACAGATCATGTGTGAACGGGACCTTTTCAAATATACCGGTAAATTACCGTAACAGATCATGTGTGAACAGGACCTTTTCAAATATACCGGTAAATTACCGTAACAGATCATGTGTGAACAGGACCTCTTCAAATATACCAGTAAATTACCGTAACAGATCATGTGTGAACGGGACCTTTTCAAATATACCGGTAAATTACCGTAACAGATCATGTGTGAACAGGACCTTTTCAAATAAACCGCTAAATTACCGTAACAGATCATGTGTGAACAGGACCTCTTCAAATATACCAGTAAATTACCGTAACAGATCATGTGTGAACGGGACCTTTTCAAATATACCGGTAAATTACCGTAACAGATCATGTGTGAATAGGACCTTTTCAAATATACCGGTAAATTACCGTAACAGATCATGTGTGAACAGGACCTCTTCAAATATACCAGTAAATTACCGTAACAGATCATGTGTGAACGGGACCTTTTCAAATATACCGGTAAATTACCGTAACAGATCATGTGTGAACAGGACCTCTTCAAATATACCAGTAAATTACCGTAACAGATAATGTGTGAACAGGACCTTTTCAAGTAAACCGCTAAATTACCGTAACAGATCATGTGTGAACAGGACCTTTTCAAATAAACCGCTAAATTACCGTAACAGATCATGTGTGAACGGGACCTTTTCAAATATACCAGTAAATTACCGTAACAGATCATGTGTGAACGGGACCTTTTCAAATATACCGGTAAATTACCGTAACAGATCATGTGTGAACAGGACCTTTTCAAATATACCGGTAAATTACGTAACAGATCATGTGTGAACAGGACCTTTTCAAATATACCGGTAAATTACGTAACAGATCATGTGTGAACAGGACCTTTTCAAATATACCGGTAAATTACGTAACAGATCATGTGTGAACAGGACCTTTTCAAATATACCGGTAAATCGGTTCCGGCAATTTACCAGTAAGGGAAGTTGTAACATTACCAGTAAATCACCATTATTTGAAAGCGTAGTGAAGATTACCGGTGTTTTGCATGTACAAGGTCAGAACGCGCTGACGTAAGAAGTGATTTGGGCCAATCAGAAGCTGTTAAAAGAGAAACAGCTCAGAGACCATGGCCAATGGCGAATGGCCAAAATGCATAAAAAGTTTTATGTTTTTGGTTGAAAACAGTATAAACCATGGTTTTATACATTGAATGCAGTTGTTTTGTATAGTTGATGAACTATACTGTCATTGCATGTACAGTACAATGTTTTTTTTCTGGATAACTTTTGGTTTAAATATAATTTCCAGAAGAAAAGTCACAAGTTTTGTTTCAAGTCACAAGAACAGAGATTGAGCTGGAATCATAAGCAATGGATGGTATTTCATCAAAAAACATCAACAACACACACACACTCAAACACACACACTCACTCACACAAAAAAAGCAAACGGATGAGCGTGGCGCGCGCTCCTCATGGATGTCGTATCTAAGCAACAGCCGCTGAAAAAGCCTTGATTCTTGTTGACGTCTCTTTGTCAGCAACCAAGTGTAGGCGATGTGAAGAGTCAAGTTAATGGCCACGATCACTTTCACCGTCAGACCTGAGCTGTCAGTTTTCTTTGCTTTAGAGATTTGAACAATGGTTTGAACACACTCAGATATAGGGGGAAACTGCGCTCTGTTTAAGTTGCCTGTGAGAGAGACTGAAAGAGACATGTCTCCCCCTTTTGGCTGATAATATCAGTGCAGTGTGTCCATTGATATATAGAGGTTTGTCATTTTTGTTTCATGTTTTTTTTTTTACCATGTCAGTTGAAGCCAGTGAATCATTTAGCAGAAAACTTACATTTTATTAATATATATAAAAACTTGCTTGAAATATTCACATTTGTCCTAATTTGTAAAAACAGTTATTGATTTAGCTATTGATTGCCCCCCCCCCCCCCCGCATGTGTGTGTGCGCGTGCGTGCGAGTGAGTGAGTGTGTGTGATATTAAGCAGACAGTCTACTAATACTCTATTGCTATTTGTCATGTAGTTGCAAAGTTACTTATATTTAGTCGTATATCTTTTATTTTAGACGACAGTGGTGCATAATTATATTTTTAACCTTTCATGTCAACACATTTACTTCTTTAGCATTGAAAGAGACCTTCCAATTCAAACTGTGATTTGTCTCTCATGAATCAGTGGGTGAGGCCAGAAACCTGATTCCCATGGACCCCAATGGGCTCTCAGACCCGTACGTGAAGCTCAAACTCATCCCAGATCCCAAGAATGAGACCAAACAGAAGACCAGGACCATCCGCTCCTCGCTCAACCCCACCTGGAACGAGTCCTTCATCTTGTGAGTCTGCCAGTAAACACACACACACACACACACACACACACACACACACACACACACTCACAGGTTTGTTTTGCTATACTTGTGAGGACATTCCATAGACATAATGGTTTTTATACTGTACAAACCCATCACACACACACACACACACACACACACACACACACACACACACACACACACACTAACCCGACCCCTAAACCTGCCCATTACACTCACACACACTAACCCGACCCCTAAACCTACCCATCACACACACAGACACACACACACTAACCCGACCCCTAAACCTGCCCATTACACACTCACACACACTAACCCGACCCCTAAACCTACCCATCACACACACAGACACACACCCACACACACTAACCCAACCCCTAAGCCTACCCATTACACACACACACACACTAACCCGACCCCTAAACCTACCCATCACACACACAGACACACACACATAAACATTAACCCAACCCCTAAACCTACCCATCACACACACAGACACACACACACAAACACACACACACACACACACACACACACACACATATTAACCCGACCCCTAAACCTACCCATCACACACACACCTACACACACACTAACTCGACCCCTAAACATACCCATCACACACACAGACACACACCCACACACACTAACCCGACCCCTAAGCCTACCCATCTCACACACACACTAACCCAACCCCTAAACCTACCCATCACACACACAGACACACACACACACACACACACACACACACACACACACACACACACACACACACACATTAACCCGACCCCTAAACCTAATCATCACAGGAAACTTTATGCATTTTTACGTTTTGAATAAAACAGTTTATTATGTTTTTAAAGCCGTTTGAAATAGGAGGACTCAGGAAATGTCCTCGTAAATCACGTTCACACTGTAATACCAGTGTAATACCCATGTCATTATACAAATGTCTGTCCACAGAAACACACACACACACACACATATATACACACACACACACACTGTAGATGTGTTTTCTCAGGTTAATGCGTGTGTGTGTGTGTGTGTGTGTGTGTGTGTGTGTGTGTGCAGTAAGCTGAAGGTGACGGATAAGGAGCGGCGTCTGTCAGTGGAAGTGTGGGATTGGGACAGAACCACTCGTAATGACTTCATGGGCTCCATGTCCTTCGGTGTGTCTGAGCTCATCAAAGCTCCTGTGAGCGGATGGTGAGTCAAACACACACACACACACACACACACACACACACACACACACACACACACAAACATGGACACACACACTCACTCGGCTCATCAAAGCTCCTGTGAGCGGATGGTGAGTCAAACACACACAAACACAGCTACACTTTCTCAAGATAAATAACTTTAGCCATCATGTCTTGTTTTCTCCAAGGTTTACTAAAAATTAAGAGAGTTTATGCAGAAAACATTTGTCAATGGTGCAAAAAGATAAGATAATCCATGTTCACAGAGGAAGAGTAACCATTAGCCACAATCTCTTATCCACATCATTTCCTGTTTCCTGTGCCTCAATGTTACTATTATACTTCCATAATGTATTCGTCTTTCCCCACTAGCAGATGTGTTTCTGCTTAGTTTAAGCATGACTTTTTTATTTTTTAGAAAACAAGACTTAATATCACACACACACATACACACACACACACACACACACACACACACACACACACACACACATACACACAACACAGACATAGACACACACACACACAAACACACACACACACACACACACATATCAGATCCACTGCCTCAGCTGTATGATGTCATGTTTATGTCAACAGGAAGTTGTGTGTGTGTTAGTAAAGGCAGAACACACAGATGTCAGAGTGTGTAAGTGATCGAGTCCTTCATTCATGAGCTGCAGTCGAGCGGTGTAATGCGTATCGCTTCATGAGTGTGAGTGTGTTCATCAGCCATGCTCTAAATAAACGCGTAGATCTGCCTTACACTTCTCGATTGCTTACACACTATCACCGATTCAGTGAGCTCAAGTTCCCAAACCTTTCACGCATCTCTTTATTATTCTCAGAGCTATAAACACATTTTTTCTATAAACTGTAAACTGGTTTCACACACGTTCCAATTTTCTCAATGTATTATGTAAACCTCTACACAAAAATGTCCTAATTTTGCACAGGTTTGACCATGTTTTTTTGTTTTTGTAGGTTTTGTGTGTGTCATATGAGGCCAAAGTTTGATTCAGTTTTTTTGACTAAAAATTATTGAATTTAAAGGGGTGATGAACTGAGAAATCAAAATTCCCTTGAGCTTTTGACAGATAAGAGATCATCATACTATAATAATATCCTGTAAGTTTCAGAACTGAAATCTACCTTGTTAGTCCAATAAAAGCTTTTATAGACATCAGGCTCAGCAAACGACTCGTTTTTCAAAGTGGGGAACTATGACGTCAAAGAGGATAAAACACCGCCTCCACAAAAGAAGATCAACGCCTACTTCAACACGGCCTGTTTAGCCCCGCCCACCGATTCGCCCAAACATGCTAAATAACATAGGACGACATGATAATTGCTACCGGATCGAGCTACTTCCAAGCAATAAACATGCTGTTTACTAAATATTGTGCAGCGCCTGTTTGTGGAAGAAGACAGTCTGCATAAGCTTCCTTCGGATTCCAGCATGGTTAAACTTTATTAAATCAGTCAATCACAATTTCCCGACACGGATCTGCCAGCAACATGTAAGTAACCATGTGTATTCTAATGCCTGATCTGCGATCAGTTATTTCTGTGTAATTATTCAAGTTCAGATATTTCTCTTAAAATCGTTCAATACTGTTTATGCATCAGTGACTAAACGATCAACTTCACATCATTTCTCGTAGTATTATGAAAATAATCTTTTTTAAACTGTTATTAAATTATATACAGAAAGCGATCAAAGAACGATCCCTTTTAATCGCCCAAGCTGTCAATCAAACAGCACAGCGCGAGCGAGCCGCGAGAGCTTATCTGGACACTTACCAAACTAGTGATGAAATAATGACACTGTTACACTACACAACGAAGCTCTTACTGTGTACTCACATCGTGTTTGCATTGTGATTTGGTGTAAGCATTTGTGAGAGTGCAAAAATTGCGTTGCAATGATAAGATCTTTATTCACGCGATCAACAGACTGTCTGTCATCTGCTCAGTGCTCATCATGCTGCAACCTTTCATGTGATGGAATAGGTTTAAATATAATGCTTTAAACGATACTTTTCACGATTTGTTAATCTCGATAGCTGTATTAGTAAAAACGTAGTAAAAGTTTTGGAGAGAGTTCATGTAATACTAGCTATTTTATATGCAAGCATGTCAGCCAATCACAGCAGTGGGCGTTTGCACTGCAGTCTCACAGCAGACACGCCCCTTAAAACGGAGCGTTCAAATCTAAGGCTGAAATCAGGCTGGGAAAAATGGCTTTTATTTATAAATTATGACAATTTTTGATGTAAAAATAATACTAACATTATAAGGGCACCCCAGGCAACATTATAAAATAATAAAACAATCCAGTTCATGACCCCTTTAAAGTGGAAGTTTGAGGTTTTTACAGACTGACCCAAGCAACACTTTTGTTTTTTAGAGTCCAACTTAAATTTGTCTCATATTTGATGAAGTTTGCATCATTTATTCTGTTATTTTCCTCGTTATCACCGTGAAGCTGCTTTGAAACAATCAGTATTGTATAAAGAAGAGCTATATAAAATAAAGTTGACCATTGCATTACCACAGTATGCTACTGTAACGGTGTGTTATGTTGTCATGTTTCTGGTTTGTGTCTTCTGTCTTTGGTTTTTACATTCAGTTTCTTGTTCCTGTTCATTGTATTCAGTTAGTCCTAGTCTGCTAGTCATGTTAATTAGTTCCCTTGTTTCAGGTGTGTTGTCTTCTCAGTTTGTATGGTCCTGATTATTGTGCTCATTTGCCCCAGCTGTGTCTCGTTCCCTCATCCCGCTGTGTATTTAAACCCTGTGTGTTCTCTTGTTCGGGGTCAGTTATTGTATGTAGGAATGTATGTATCTTCCATGAGTAATCCCTGTTCCAGTTCTGAGTCTTGCCAAGTCTTTGTTAATTAAATTCAATTGCTGCATTTAGATCCGACTACCGTCTTTGCTTTCATGCATATCGTGACAGCTACTATCACTGTACCATACTTTTTCTTTTTTTACTGTACCATGGTAATTATGAATGCACCGATATGCAAATTTTGGCCGATACCGATAACCGATAATTCTTCATATTTGAAAGCCGATAACCGATATATTGGCCGATAAATCTAAATCCACATTTTTATATAATTTTTGAGAGTCTGATTACAAAAACAAAAGTCTCACCATTAAAATCCATGTCCCAAACACACAATTATAATGCTCTCATGATAATTTTATGTAGCTGATATGACAGCTGAAGGAAATAACACATTATTTATCGGCTTTAATATATCGGCCAAATTTTCTTATCGGGGGCCGATAACGATAACAATATAATTGTGTGTTTGGGACATGGATTTTAATGGTGAGACTTTTGTTTTTGTAATCAGGCTCTCAAAAATTATATAAAAATGTGGATTTAGATTTATCGGCCAATATATTTCAAATATGAAGAATTATCGGTTATCGGTATCGGCCTAAATGTGTTTATCCCTATAGATTCTCTGCTGTTTTCAGCTGTGTGTGCCGTTCTCTGGTGTGTGACAGGTATAAGATGTTGAACCAGGAGGAGGGTGAGTACTACAACGTGCCCATCCCAGAGGAGAGCGACATCAACCTGGAGCTGCGGCACAAGTTTGAGGTGAGAGTGTGTGTTACTCTCCCCACACACACACTCACTCACTCACTCACTGAGTCCTGCAAGGCCATTCATTTTCACCTCAAGTGGTGAATGTTAAAGCCAAATAACATGAATTTGCAATTTTATTTTGCAATTTAGACTAAAATGTGACTCTCAAAGACCAAATCCACTGTCAAGGTCACCATAGTTTCCATGGTGGTTGGTGGGAAGTGTTTAGTTATTGTACAATAAGTTTTTGGGTTTTGCTTTTGTGTGTGTGTCTCTCTTTCTGGAAACTTCTTAAATTGTTTTGTTTTTCACCTCGAAGAGTCTTTTTGTGTCTTCATTTCCTCCCTCTCTCTCTCTCTCTCTCTCTCTCTGGGTATCAAGAGTATCAGCCAATTAACAGCTCATTAAATTCCTTTTTTTGTTTCTTTGTTTTGGACTACCTATGCAAAATCTTTATTTGCAGCAAACTTGCAATGGATCTACAACAAACAAAACAGTTGAGATGATTTGCACTGAGGCTTTACACTTTATATAGGTAAGGCTGAATTGAAAAAAGTGAGGTGACAAGGAATTACACACGTTTGAACTTTGATCCTGAACTTTGATCGGAAAACAAATATGTATTTCACCCAAATTGTGAATCTGTGTTTCGACAAAGCAAAGACTAGGTATTGCTGTCTTGAAATGACAATAGAAATCCTTTTGTTTCGAAAACTGCTTCAGCAACATCGAGCAGAAATCATGACTGGACAATCTGATGCATCTTCTTTCTATTCACCGTCGTCTTTTGTTGACGCGTGTGTCGTTTGTCTGAGAGTAAGTGATTTGTCTGTGAGTCAGTTGGCGCGTTTCCATTACAGATTTGCGATTTTTTCTAGATGTCGACAAAAAACTATTGCGAAATGACGCGTTTCCACTAACTGATGTTATGCGACTAAAACTTCCTCTCGCGATAAGTAAATCCAAAAACCATGGCACGTTGGTAGGTTTATATAGTATATCCCAGCCACTGCATTAGCCATTATTATTAATGGAAGGAGATGTATGTGTGTTTTCCAAGCTTTAATGGTAAGGAATGACCCTTATTATACTTGTGAGCGGCACATATGAGGTGTTTCTGGGTGTTTCTCCCTCATATCTGCTGCGAGGTCTTGATTGTGGCATTTATTTGAGGTTTAGAATCCGTTAATTCCTGTAATTATTTTGTCTTTTATGAGTTTAATAAAGACTTTAATAAAACTCTGTCTCGTATTCTGTCCAAACACACCGCGTCATCTACGTCAGGTGACCTGTAAATGCGCAAAAACTGTTTCCATTGCAGTTTTGCGAAATATTTCTTTTTCGAATTGCCTGAAAAAACACCTCATGCGAGCGTAAAAACTTTTTTGAAATAAATTTTTGCGAAATTGACGTGTTTCCATTGGGCGTATTGTCAATTCGCAATTTCAATTTGCGCAGTTTGAAGGGTAATGGAAACGCGGCTACTGTTGGTTTGAGTGATCCTCTTTCCCGGTTTAGAGACGCTTTACTCCTGATTTCCAGCAGTCTGAAGAGAAAAGAGCTTCTCAGTCCTCAGTTATCCGGCTAACATGCCAGTTTTTTCCCTCTTATAGGCCTGTCAGTTCAATTTCCACCTGCTGAAGGTACAGCCTGCTCGCCTTTCATCTGTCTATCTGTTCATCACAGATTCACACTGATTATTTGTGTGGCTCAGGCTGCAACAAAGAAATCAGATTTACTAACAAAGATGCACTCCAACTTTCAGGTTTCTATTCGCTTTTACTTACACGATTCTCACACACACACACACACACACACACACACACACACACACACACACACACACACACACACTGCTCTCTTTCTTTATTGTTCAAATGAGGATTCCCTGATATCTGACCTCTGATCACTGAAAGAGGTGATTTAAAAATGGTAATTATCAGCAATTTATATAAGTAAACTGTTATAGGGGTGTAACGGTACACAGAAGTCACGGTTCGGTACGTACCTCGGATTTGGTGTTCGGTACAACAGAAAAAAATGCAGCTAATCCCCAATGCTAGGTTTCTTTTAATTTATTTTGAAACGACTGTAGTGAAAATTACAATTTGTCCCACCTAGCGTCATTTAGTCCCCCAGTTGGTACCGTACAGCCCTCTTTGGTGTATTAAGCACTAAACAGTAAAGAGAATGCAAAGAGAACAAAAATCTGTTAAATCTATGGTAAAAAAACGAACTGTTCTTACTGTAAAAAAATATGGTAGCAACATTTTAGGTTTTTACAGACTTAATTTAAATGTACAGTTCATTATCTGATATAATGTTAATTTACAGATCTATTGAAGTGCTAATATCTGTTCTGTACCATTGTAATACACTGATAACCACCAATCACAGTGATTATTTTAAAATATTGCTGATCACTTACAAAGCACTGAATGGTTTAGATCCGCAGTACTTGAGCGAGCTCTTAACGCATTATAGTCCGTCACGTCTATTGCGATCTCAAAATTCCGGCCAGTTGATAATACCTAGAATATCAAAATCAACTGCTGGCGGTAGATCCTTTTCCTATTTAGCACCAAAACTCTGGAACAGTCTTCTTACCATTGTCCGGGAAGCAGACACACTCTGTCAGTTCAAAGCCAGATTAAAGACACATCTCTTTGACCTAGCATTCACATAATACATTATAGACTTCTATAATTCAATATTAGGCTGCATAGATTAGGTCAGCTGGAACCGGGAACACTTCCCATAAATCCTGATGTACTTGTTACATCATGAGAAGAATGGCATCTACGCTAATTTTAGTGTCTGTGTTTATCCCGAGGTTTTCCCGCAGCCTGCCGGATCCAGGCCGTATCTAGATCTGACGAAGGACCTTCGCCTGGACCCGATGACAACGCAGTGCTGAAGTGCCAACTAGTCTCTCCCTATGGAGGATCCCTTTACCACTCTACAGATAAAGCGTCGTCGGGAAACTCAATTTGCGTATCTACCCCGAATTGATAAAATAAAATAAATTTCTGAATTAAAATTATAAGGAAACACCAGTAATTTGTTTAGGCTTGGTTTGTAGGGAATTCCAAACCTGCACACATATATTCAAACGCACATAACTATAGAACCCGTTCTTAATGCGCATCTGAACGCCATCAGCGTTTCTCACAGGTTCGCGTTTAAAGTCTGTGTAGAGGGAATGGTGTCGTCTTGGCGGCCCCTAATTTAATAACAAATGATCATTGTGACGGAAGCGAATCAATCAAAACCAACTTTAGCTGGAAATTAACTTTATTAAAGAACCGCTATAAAGCCAAAACAATCTTACGTTAAATTATACATTTATCTCTGTAAAGCTGCTTTGAGACAATCTACATAGTTAAAAGCGCTATATAAATGAAGATGACTTGACTTGACTTGATTATGAGAGTCACATGATCAATCAAAGCTATCACAAGCTGAGAAAGTTAATATTAATATATAGAAGCTGCACAGTGTCATTCACACAAACACTAAACACCATCATGGAGTAAACATTAATTTAACATTAAACATTAAACCCTAATGTTAATAACTGATTTGAAAAAACTAAGAAAAACTATGAAATAACATAGTTATTTAAAAAAAATACATCATACGTGAATTGCCACGCTGGGAATTGTGGGAATGTCAATTTACGTTTTTTCACTGTAAATTATACAATGACTTGTTCTTTTTCCACTTCCAAAAACTGTAAATTTAATGGTTATTTTACTGTAAAAATTACATTACATGTAGGGTTAGATCTATCACAGTTATTCACCGTATATAGTACGTAAACTTTCTGTTAACCAATTAACAGTTTTTCACTGTACATTTGTACCGTTTTAATCTTTTACCGTTAAAATCAATAATTTTTTACAGTAAAATACTAATTTATGGTCATACAGAAAAGTGTAATCATTCAAAACTTTAAAAGGTATGTTTTTATTTGTGTACACTCACAAAACATTGTGCTTTTTAAAAAATAAAGACAACAAATTCCTTTCCATAAAGGGTTATGGTTCCTGTAACGGAGGTTAGCAAACAGCATTGCATTACCGCGCGCCCCCCGAATGTGGATCGTCTGTGACCGACTGTATTCGTTGTCTGACTGTATTCACCAAACCGTGACATCCATGGCCCAAGTGTTCGGGATCAATACATGAACAGTTACACCCCTATTATATACCCATTATGTGGCAACCGTGATGAATGGGACATTCCAATTGGATTTTGTATGCAATGCAAAATTAATATTGTGTTTTACAAGTTATATTCCTTTATATTACACAAATAAAAAGCTAAATGTATCAAAGAATAGTTAAATCTATCAAATAATCACACACTTCACACACACACCCACACACGAACACATTATTTATTCTATTTGTGAAGCCATAAGCACTGCAGTTGTTAGTAAATAGGCAGAGCACAGGAGCTAAAGGACAGGCTCTGGTCTTTTGGCTGTTTGTGGTCTGCATTGTCCTTCTATAGTGTATAGAAGGCTTTCACACACACTGACCCTGAGCATGTTTCATGTGCATCCTGAACGAATGACACACTAGATCACGCCACAGAATAATGCTGTTGTTTCACGGCTGACGTCCTGAAGTGCACTGGTGTTTGAGGTGCATGAGCTCACTTACACGAGATCTCCAATAGAGGGCAGCACATCATAACTCTTCTACTCGTTTACTATCTCTCAAAGAGAAACATGCTAATGAAATGTCAATGTTCAATCCGTAAATGTATGCATGTAAGAATAGATTCATAATAATGCATTATTGTTACTCTGGACTATATATATATACAGTCAAGAAATACTGAAAGCCGATTATATTTGTACAGACTTTACAAAATGTGGTCCCACTTTATATTAGGTGTCTTTAACTATTTTGTACATAGGTTAATGTATGTATTGTGTATATACGTGTTATTACATTGTAATTACTATTGTAATTGAATCTGTAATGACTTTTTTCACATACTATTGAATAATGGGTTACATTTTATTTTAAGGTGTCATTGTTACAGTGTAATTATATATTTAAGTACAGAGTAATATTAATTAACTACATGTACTTACTATAGGGTTAGGGTAGGATTAGGGTTTGGTTGAGGGTTAATTGCATGTAATTATGCATAATTTACTGTTATTACTACAGTAAGTACATGTAACATATGTAAAATAAATTGTTTCCGAAAATTTTATAATACTTTGTAATAATAACATAGAGACACAGGGAATGGTGTGGAGAAGAGTGTGTGTAACTTTTCCTCTGTAAATATGGATATTTAGACACTGTGTGTCTTGGTTTCTGCGAATATAAACGTTGTGATCATGTTGTTTCTCAGAACAACATGTAAAAGAAGTGCATTGTATCTCACACTTTGCTTTAATACATAGAAATAACACTTTAGTTTGGGGACCAATTCCTACTATTAAGTACTTGCTTATTAGCTTGCATATTGGCTGTTTATTAGCACTTATAAAACACATATCAATGCCTTATTATGTATGACCATATTCTACAGCTCTTAATCCACCCAATACCTAAAATAAACTACAACAACGGCCTTACTAACTGTTATAAGCAGGAAATTAGGAGTTTATTGGGGTAAAAGTCATAGTTAATAGTGAATATGTGTTACCCTTTATTTTAAGGTGTCCTTGATACAGTGTAATTACACAAATAAGTATTGAGTAATATTGATTAACATGTATTTACAGGGTTAGGGTTTGTTTTAGGGTTAGTTGCGTGTAATTATGCATAAATTACTGTCATTATGTAACAAGAACACTTTAAATTAAAGTGTTACCAATATATCACAGAAAACGTCATTTAAATTCAGGTGACAAAACAGATTTTTTTATTTTGCAAAAAGAAATCCAGCATTTATTGTTATCTATGAAAAACATTTTATTTTTATTTTTTTGTTGCATTTTTTTAGTACAGAATAGTTGATGGTAGTGTTTGACAACTGTGTGACGTTTATGCTACACTGTAAACATAACTTGTTGTTCCAACTTAAAAAAGTA
This sequence comes from Squalius cephalus, assembly GCF_949319135.1. Classification (NCBI taxonomy): domain Eukaryota; kingdom Metazoa; phylum Chordata; class Actinopteri; order Cypriniformes; family Leuciscidae; genus Squalius; species Squalius cephalus. Next base: position 63,087,798 of record NC_137122.1, on the reverse strand, counting down.
AGTGTTCGGGCTGCCTTAAAAAAGTTAAGTCAACTTGAAAAGTTGTACTTAGTGACAACTTTGATATTTGAGTTGACTAAACTTAAAGTTTTAAGGCAGCACAGTCACTTACTTTTTAAGTTGAAAACATTATTATTATTTTTTTACAGTGTAATACAGGTATATATACAGGTTTCCAGAAATTATGACATTAGTTTGTTTTAATTGCGGGTTCATGTTTCACACAGTATGTGAGGCTGGTAAACCTAAAATCATCCACACGATGGCTCTCTTCATACGTTTATGACCATGTAACAGACGCTTTTATCCATAGTCTTTTACAAATGAGGAATAAAGCATAAAAGATTGATGCTAAGGAGGCAGAAACAATAGAATAGCAACATACATAGAAGAAAAAAAGCCCTAGCTAGAACCTGCACTCAAATATTTTAGGAGTGTGAAGATGTGTATATATATTATATTATGTATATATATAGTGTATAAATTATTAATGCAGCTGCAAATTAGTCACATTCTTGTGTAATTGTGCTGGACATTAGCCATGCTGCACACCTGCATACGACACGTCTGTCATTTCTAGAGGAAATCATTAACAATGTGAGGGGATTTATATCCGCAGCTTCAAATTAAACCGGCATCTGAAACCTTTAATTATTCTTTGGCATTTCTCTGTCACAGTTTCGGTCAGAGGACACACACGCGTCTGAGTGAGGCTGATAATGTTCCTCTGGCACATTTCCATTATGAAATGGTGATGTTTAAAGTGCATTTTATTAGGATTTTAAGAATGTCGCATAGAACGCCTTTAAGTGTTAATGGAATTGTGCCTGTTCAAGCTAAAGGTATTAAATATTAATTAAAATGATTAAAAATATAAAATAATATAAAATATATATATTTTTTAATTCTAACACTCCTCAAAAAAAATGGAAAAATACCTAAAGTGTCAACTGTTTATTGTTAAAGTCATTGTTTAAGCATTATGAAGACTGTTTTGTAGACTTAAGGTCCGAAATCTTCGCACGTTAAAGCAAGCAATTTGAGAGATGTTTTGACAATTCAGAGCCACCGAATGACGAATACGAAAGTGTGCAAGGACCTTTACCCTGAACATTGGGAATAGTGTGTCTATCACAGTGGACAGCTATAAATAGCAGATAGAAACAAAATAAAGAGGGCCCTAGATGCTGTCTGTCTAACAGGATGAAGTGTATTGTTATAGTAGAAAGCAAGAGTGAGAGTGTGAAAGACGCCGGAGGTGTAAATGCAGGTTTTGAAGGAGGGTGACGACCCCTCATTATCACTGTCGACTGTTGAGCCATGAAGAGTCTCACTCAGATCCACTACATACACACATCCAGTTAACAGATCTTCTCAAACATCTGGTAGTCCATACAGGAGACTTGTCATGATGAAAAGGCTGTAAGGTACATGTATCGACCTCTCAGATCTTCATTTAGCAGATTTTTTCATTATTTGGACGATGGCCTCTCTGCCAGGGAAATTCAGCATAAATTTGGATTTGGAGAGATCAGTCTCGTCAGTTTTCATTGAGCTGGCCATTTGAGCTGTCAGGAATGAGAGCTTTGAAATCAAGCATGTATAAACTAGGGGTGCGCTGATCCGATACTCAGTATCATCGGTATTGCTCCGATATCGCTCCAATTTTTGCCAGATTGGGTATAGACCTGACAAGACCGATCTGATTCTGATATTGTGCATATGAGACCCTGGACCACAAAACCAGTCAAATGGGTCACAATTTTGAAATCATATGAAAGCTTTCCATTGATGTGTGGTGTGTTAGGATAGGACAATATTTGGCCAACTATTATTAAAATCTGGAATCTGAGGGTGCAAAAAAATGGAAACATTGAGAAAATCTCCTTTAAAGTTGTTCATTTATGTTGGCGATTGTGCTGCATTCACTCACAAAAATACATGTTTTATATATTTACGGTAGGTAATTTACTAAATATCTTCATGGAACATGATCTTTACTGAATATCCTCATGATTTTTGGCATAAAAGAAAAATCAATGATTTTGACCCATACAATGTATTGTTGGCTATTGCCACAAATATACCCGTGCGACTCGAGACTGGTGACGTGGTCCAGGCTCACATTTGTCAGATTGGCTGTACAGCTCAGGCCTGACCCAGACAGCGACATAGTGTCGGCCCAGATCCGGCCCACATCTGGCACACGCTGAATCCACATGTTTCTTTCTCTCCCCAGCAGATGTGGATGTCTCTCGTCCTGTCATTTCCACACAGTCCTGACCGTGTTACTGCACATTTCTCAGAAGTGCCATATTGTCTAGTTGAGCACGCAAGAACCCATGACTTTTGTCGCACTTGAACCACAAATTACTGACAGAATTTTCATTTTTGGGTGAACTAACCCTTTAAACCGGGTTAGTTCACCCAAAAATGAAAATTCTGTCAGTATTTACTCTCCCTCATGTTGTTCCAACCCCGTGAGACTTTCATTCATCTTCAAAACTCAAATTAAGATATTTCTGATGAAATCTGAGAGCTGTCTCACTCCTCCATAGGCTTCTAGGTATGAACGTCAGAATGTAGGCTCACTATTGGCCAGCATCACACGCATCACACACATAACCAGCATCGGCCAATAGTGAGCCTTCGTTCTGACATACAACCCAGAAGCGCTGCGCTGTTACACTACATGAACTCACTCAGAGAAACACAGGAGAAAATCAAGAGTTGAAAAAAGTCGTTATTTTTGTTATTCTCGTCGCTTGATAAACTTAAGGTTGAGCCACTGTAGTCACTTGGACTATTTTAACGATGTCTTTACTAACTTTTCTGGGATGGCAGATAAAATTACATAGAAGCCTATGGAGGAGTGAGACAGCTCTCAGCTTTCATCAAAAACATCTTAATATCCTAAGTCTTACGGGGTTGCAACAACATGAGGGAGAGTAATTACTGACAGAATTTACATTTTTGGGTGAACTAACCCTTTAAAAAAGTTACAATCCTTCACTCGCGGGTCAATTTGACCCCCTTAGGAATGAATGGGATGCGAGGAATGCTTCAGTACACATAGAAAAACCTAAAAATGCTCAAAATTCGAACTAAAAATGCTAAAACCAAAAAATGATTTTATAATGTCTACATGTGTATCTGAATGCACACTGAAGAGAAACCAACTTTTCACAACAGAAGTTTCAGTGCCAGACGTGTATTTGAGCCTGTGTGTGTGTGTGTTTGGTTACTGATCACTCTCCATCACTCTTGTAGAAAGCCAGGCTCGGCCCTGGGAAGAAAGTCATCACTCCCTCGGATCACCGACGCTTCAGTTTACCATCCGGGAACATGGACAGAGTTCGGCTCAACGACTTCCATTTCCTGGCTCTTCTCGGCAAAGGCAGTTTTGGGAAGGTCAGTCAAGTGTCCCTGACACGTACAGCCACTCATTATTAACCCAAAACACAGAACAGTTTTTAGAACGAGAATACTTTTTTTGCTTTCCCAGACAGTCGGCCCAGATCCGGCCCACATCTGGTAAGCGTTGAATCCACATGTACCGGATGTGGGACGGATCTGGGCCGACACTATGTTGCTGTCTGGGTTAGTTTTTGTGGTCAGAATATATCCATCTGTCAGAAAGTGTAACATAACAAATGAATATACATGTGTGATTAATGATATTTCAACTTTTTATTAAGTGCCTCAAAAGATGCTGGAATGTCCAACTTTGCAAAAAGCAACTAGTTCTTCCTCAGAAAGACTTTGTTTCTCAGTGGAGTGATTAAAACTGCAAACCTCATGACTCCCTGAAAATAACATAAATTCAGCCAATAAGATTGGAGATCGCCATGTTTGGCCTTTCGCTGTGGTTTCTATTGATAAAGGTGTGGTCACAGATTCTGTGAGCATCAAAGGTCCATTGTCTCTTGTCAATAGTGTCTCCCGAACATGCGCATTCAAATTGTATTGACTTAATTTCACTTGCAAAATTTGGCCATGCAACAGTAAATATGACCACACCTTATCCTCCATTCTTCCCTCGGGTCAATTTGACCCGGAAAATAATTTAAAAAAAATAAAAACTGACTTTTGTCTCACTTGAACCACGAATACACAAAAATATTGAATGGATTCAAGGAGTTTTGTGGTTTAAATTAAAAAAAGTAGCAATCCTTCACTTGCGGGTCAATTTGACCCCCTTAGGAATTAATGTAATGCGAGGAATGCTTCAGTAAACACAGAAAACCCTAAAAATGCTCAAAATTCAAACTAAAAATGCTAAAACTTTGCCAAAAAATAATTTTATAATGTGTATCTGAATGCATCTGAAGATAAACTGACTTTGGGACCCAGAGGAACAGCTCATTTGCATTACATAAGGCCATCTAGTGGCAAGAGTGATGAAATATCATGTTATATTAGTTTTTTTCCACAAGAGGTCGGCAAAGACACCCAATGTAAGATATTTTGAGCTGAATTAAAAGGTTTGTGCGTGAAATTGTGAGTTATTTTGAATTTAAGTTGAAAGAATGTGATGAATATGCTTAAATTACTATTTATTTATTGATCAAATCTAGTAATTTAACGGTTAATAAAATAACAAAAAAAAATCCCCCCAAAAAATTGCATTAAAAATAGATTTTTTTTTTATCAAAATGAAATAAAATAAGCTTTCTGGACAAAAAAAAAAAAAAAGTATAATTTTCGGGCTTCGGGTCATTTTGACCCGCGAGGGAAGGATGAGGCATATGTCAATCACAAACAGAGTTTGCACTCTCCGTGTGTGTGTTTGTTTTCCACACAGGTGATGTTGGCCGAGATGAAGTCCACCGAGGAGCTGTACGCCATCAAGATCCTGAAGAAGGACGTGGTGATCCAGGACGATGACGTGGAGTGCACAATGGTGGAGAAGAGAGTGCTGGCCCAGAGAGAAAAGCCCCCGTTCCTCACACAGCTGCACTCCTGCTTCCAGACTGTGGTGAGACGTCATCTCTCTATATCGACTGTGTGTTCGTCTCTAGCATCTATCAGCTCTTTCAAAAAAATCAAAATTCATTTTCTCATCCTCAATCTGAAAATCTATGACTTGAAATTAAGTTATAAAAATGATTATATCGAGCTACATTAAGCAACATTTTGGAAAATATATTGATTTTTTATATGGTATTTTTAGGGGTTGCTTGTATAATCCAAATGATGAGAGATGCATGACGCAGAATGAACGAACAAAAAATTAAAATCCTTATGCACATCTTTTCCTATTCATATTGACCACATTTGTGACCCTGGATCACAAAACTATTGCCAACTATTTGTGGCAATAGCACAATCGACAACATAAATGAACAACTTTAAAGGAGATTTTCTCAGTGTTTCGATGCTTTTGCACCCTCAGATTCCAGATTGTCCTATCCTAACAAACCATACATCAATTGAAAGCTTATTTATTCAGCTTTCAGATTATGTATAATTCTCAGTTTCATAAAACTGCTCCATGTGACTGGTTTCGTGGTCCAGGGTCACATATATCAAGCCTTCTTAAATGTGTGAGTTATTTCAAATTATGTTTTCTTTCAAACCTGATTTAATATTAATCAAACATATATTTCCCCAAAGATGAAAACATTCATATAAAGTAAAAAGATAATTTATTATGAAGGCCATATAGCTGTCATATTTAAGTTCTTGTTTAGTTTTAGTCATAGTTTTTGTGCTAAGTTTATGGATTATGTTGTATTTTTGCTCTCTGTGTTTATTAAATGTGTTTGGTTTTTTCTCATTATCTCTCATAATTCGGATTATACAAGCAACCCCTGACCATCCCATACAAATAATTAATATATTTTCCAAAATTGTACTTAACGTAGGTCGATATAATCATTTTTACAACTAAATTTCACCATAAACAAAAGCTAAATTAGCTTTAATATGACATTGGATTTTTTACTTAAGTCAATGTTTAATTTAGTTTGCTTACTATAAATAAAGACAGCTTTAAAAGACCTTAATGATTATTGTAATATTGTGATGCTTTAAAATACGCGTCTTATTTTCTCCTACCTACTAAAAAAAAAAAAACACCAGAAAAATTAATAAACCCCACAATATTGATTGATTTCTGCCGTCGGTAAAGTGTTCTGCACAATAACACTCTGGTGTCAAGAAAAAATGATATGTAAACAAAATTATTTCTTCAAATTTTTTTTGTGGGCAGTGTTATTTTCTAAACGAAAACCGGACACCATGTTTTTCAAGTTAGTCCAGTATAAACATGCACTTTAAGTAAATTACACACTCTTTTAATTTTTCTCAGTGCATTTTTCATATCATGTGACCAAACATAACAGAATTATGACAAGATATTCCAGTGCCATGTTTGATTTCAGGGCTATTTTCAGTGGCCGACTGTAATTTCACACAATCTTTGGTAATACTTTATTTTACAGTGTCCTTGTTACATATGTTACATGTACTTACCGTAGTAATAACAGTAAATTATGCATAATTACATGCAACTAACCCTCAACCAAACCCTAATCCTACCCTAACCCTATGTTTTTATGGAGTGTGCCAGTGAACTGTCATTGTGTCGTAAAGGGCTGGCTGAATATTCTTCAAATTCTCTGTCTGTGTTTAATAGAGAAGTGTGTGTGAACACAGCAGATGCGAACAGTGTGTGTGTGTGTTTGGGTGTTTGCATGCGTCACACAGGGAAAGCTCCTCCAGGAGTCACAGCAGGACTCTCTCAGTATGGGGATCCTGCTCATGAATAATGCAACAGATCCCAGCTTGGCCTCACTGAATATTCATGAGCTGAACGCAGACAGCAAACCAGCCATCATGTCCACTCGCATTTCACTCCACACACTGTAAATCCCTGTGGGATGGTCACAACGAGGAGCTGGGAACACCAGCGTACTGTATGTGGTGGTAGTGACCTTAGCTAAATCAATGCACTTCCATACACACACACACACACTCACACAAATACCTCAGTCTATTAGCCTGTGTGAGTAACACTTTAGATTACCGTCATCAATGAATAAATACACAGAAATAATTGAGTAACGCAATATTTAACATTCTAGTTACTACTATAAACTTACAAGAAACTCTGGTTAATGAACAAAGTAACACTTTACAATAAGGTTTATTAGTAAATATTAGTTAATGACCTTAGTTAACATGAACTAAGAATGAACTACAGCATTAATTAATCCTGTTAATATTAATTTTAACATTTACTATACATTATTAAAATCAAAGGTTGTATTTGTTAGCATTAGTTAAATAACATTAACAAAGATTAATAAATACTGTAACAAATGTATTGCTCATTGTTAGTTAATACATTAACTAATGTTAACTAATGAACCTTATTGTAAAGTGTTACCATGAATAAGTAAGTATGAGCTATTAGCTAATCAATAACTACTATTTTTTTCATACCTCATCGAGAGTACTACATACATGTCATTAATTAATGAGAGTGTTACACAATGTGTAATTAATTCTAAAGTAAAGATCATGGTACCATTTTTTTACCAAGTTTTACCAAATCTAAATATACCGTCATACAATTTACTGACTGTTTCATCGTTTTCAACACGTTCGAAATCTATCAAAACCTCTTCTGTTAGAAAGATAATATTATCTTAGTGACAAATAAGCAGAATTCGCAACAGAAATGTAGAATAAATCACAATAAAACAATTTGCGAGACATGCAGTGAATGTAATCAGGCCATCCGTACTGTTCAGCCCTGAGAAGCATAACACATATATTCAAGTAATATGTGTTAGTCAATATGCCATCTGTCATGTTTGGTTGCTAAAGTAATCAACTTTCTAAATCTGAGAAAGAAAAGGGAAGGTCAAAGCAGGATCTTTGGTGACTGTGTCTGTTATACATCAATATGCCAATAACATCTGATCTGAGGTCAGGGTTGATTCTGCTGCTGTACTATTTATTTGTCTTTCGCCAGGATCGTCTGTACTTTGTGATGGAGTACATTAACGGAGGAGATCTGATGTATCACATCCAGCAAGTGGGCAAGTTTAAGGAGCCGCAAGCCGTGTAAGACATGTGCTATCAGTCAATACACACGAGTACAGGCTAATGATGAGCTCATTAATCAAGCCAAACACACTGTTTTAGATGTGATTGAACATGCTGGCTTCATGTTCGCAATGTAATGCTAGCATAATGCATGCTAAGTAGTGCCTATAATATAATATACAGCTAAATTAAAAATCATCTGAAGACATATAAACATTTATGCTACATTGTTGCATGACCATTTACACATGTATAATTCAGCAAGTAGCGTTCACTTATAATTAGTATGGTTATTTTGCATTTGTAATTAAATTTAATGTGAAAAACACTGAAAGTGTCCTTATGCTATTTTAAAGGTCCATCATTTTGTTTTGGAGGTCTCCTACTAAATAAACATTTTTACAGTAAACTTTTAAAACAAGTTCACCTTACTTTCATAAAGTTATTACAAGTAAACTTTATTATCAAAAATCCGAATTTGTCAAGCTGAAAAAATACGTAATATTCTAAGTAAATCCAACTTAACTGAGTCAATGTAAAGAGATAACTCAAAAAGTCAAGTTAAGCAAACTATTTTTTACAATAAATATTGATATGCTTTAGATTCTTTAAATCTGAATAAATAAAATGCAGTGCAAGAAATACTACCATGTTAAATACATAATTAAAACCATATATTTTTGTCACGTTACATGTGAATATTTTTATTTTATTTTAGGTGAATGTAAAACAAGAATTTGTTTGGACACTCAACAATGGTTATTTTGCATTTATAATTAAATGTAATGTGAAAAACTCTTAAAGTGTCCTTATGCTATTTTAAAGGTCCATCATTTTGTTTTGGAGGTCTCCTACTAAGGGTTTACATTTGAAATAAACATTTTTACAGTAAAATTTTAGTAAAAGTTCACCTTACTTTCATAAAGTTATTCCAACTAAACTTTATTAGTTCAAACATCCGAATTTGTCAAGCTGAAAAAAATCTTAATATTCTAAGTAAATACAACTTAACTGAGTCAATGTAAAAAGATAACTCAAAAAGTCAAGTTAAGCAAACACACATTTTTTTTTCATTAAATACTGATTTGCTTTAGATTCTTTAAATCTGAATAAATTAAATGCAGTGCAAGAAATACTACCATGTTAAGTACATAATTAAAACAATATATTTTTGTCACATTACATGTGAATATTTATTATACATGTGAATATTTATTTATATATTATTTTATTTTAGGCGAATGTAAAACAAGAATTTGTTTGGAAATGTGCTTAAAAAAAATGTCACAATGCAAAAACACATACAGTATAAAAGACTGTCAGCATGTTCATTTTTCTAATGCCACGCACAGAAAGTTCTGGGCTGCGTTTCCCGAAACCTTCTTATCGCTACGTCGTTCTTAAGTTACACCTTAAGCTGTACCTTACCGATAATACATGTTTCCCGAAACGTTCTTAGTTAAGTATACCTTCTGTAAGTCATACGTTCGTAAGGTTGGTCTGGATCACTCATAGCTTTACCTTATCACTGTTGCAGGTCTATACGAATATAATACTGAAGTTTTAATACACACAGACAGTGTTCAATTAGGCTAATTCAAGTGTTTTCATGCAAAGAATAAAATTGTCATTACACTGATTGTTGTTCGATTTTTAATTATATTCTTATATATTATATTATTAATTTAATTAAAGAGCGCTTTTAAAGGCCAGTGAAAGCATAGGCTACTGTCAGTTAAGTCCTATTTGGACGCTAATTGTTTCTCATGGGCTCGTATACGTATACGGTATTTTAAACATTTACAGGGGTGAGTCTGTGATTTTAGTGCCACCCGAATCCATAATATCAGTGTTTTTTCTCACTCAACCCACGTAAAAATCCCCGGCCAAATTAGTACCTACTGTTTTTTGACAAACAGGTCGTGTGGTGATTTAACTGCCGTCTGAATCCACATCTCTGAGTTTACAAGAAGAGATTGAAAATCCACTGTTTAAATCCTTTTTTGATCACTGCCGAGCACCGTACGTGAGATTTAGCCGACACTTTTATCACTGAAATGCTGGAAAGTATTTACAAGAACAATATTTCATCACAGCTCCACCTCAGCGAACAAAAATGGGAAAGAGAAGTAAAACAATTTGAAATAGTTATCATGGCAGCAATGTGATGCAATTTTAAAATATGTAGGCTAGGCCTACAGTAATAGGCCTAGCCTACATATTTAGCCTATAATAATAATATATTATAGGCTAAATAGGCTAATAATATATTATTTAGCCTATAATAATAATGTAATATAGCCTATAATAATAGGCTATTATAGTTTGGATTACTTTTTATAATATCCCATGAGTCCTAATAAATGCAATTTCAACTATTTCTGAAGTGCTTCTTTTATAAAGAACACCGCTTTCTCACATAAACAGCCGCTGCACGAGAGAATAATTGATTCTCGAGCCGTCGATATCAACCAATTCAGCACCACTGCCACGGACAGCGCCGGGTAACGTCGCACGTAAGAAGGTATATCTTAAGCAGCTTCTTAAGGTATGGTTCGGGGAACACGCCTAGCAATGGTAGGGGAGAGGCGGGACAGTTGAAACACTTTTCAGATAAATGTCGTTTTCTAAGATTAGGTTACAGATAGATTTTTTATTTTTTTGTGATTAACAACTCACATATGTGTTCTCTTAGTATCATGTGTTATTCGGTACAAATATAGAATGATTTAAGGAAAATATGACTTTGAACGGGAGTTGTGCTTTGTTTCAATCGTCCCGCCTGTGCGGGACGGTTGAAACACAGGGGTGGGACGGATGAAACATAACAGTTTAAATGGCAACTATTCATCTAATGCTTATTTTTGTGAACAACACCTGACAAGTAACTTATGTACATATTGTTACAAACATATTTTGTAATTTATTTTCATTTAAAGGTTCATATTAACCATTTTTGTTCTGTCGCCCAATAAACAATAGGCGATAAGCCTATGCGCATTTTGTAATCTTTCTAACAGGCTATTTCGACGAAGACAGACAAATCAGTTTACAATTAATTTTCTTACATTTCTTCCTTGAGTCATATTGAGTGTTTGCTAGTTGAATAGCCTGTTATTATGAAGAAAACGAGGCCAACCAGAAGACGATAAATTAAATTTATTGAATATTGAAGATTGGACAATCGATGATTATTACAGAGATAGCATGTGTTGCGTAATTGAAAATTAATTTGCATTAAAAGAAACACAAGTCTAGAAAAAGTATATGAATCTATGAACAGTATAGGCTATGACCAGGTTTAACGTGCAGGACGCGCGGTCGGGACGGTTGAAACACTGTTTCAACCGTCCCGACAGCGCATCCTGTCATTTAAACCTATTTTGCTCTTAAACTAAAAAACTCTGATATTGCATACTTAAGGGTGTGTTGCAGTACTAATACACCTGCCGTATTATCATTACAATGGCACATGAAACAATAAATCCAACTTGTCAGTCCAAAAAAAGTACCGCACGAAATAATTCACTCACCGCATTCAAAAACAGCTTTGCGGCTTTAACTCCAAAACGACACGACGTAAAGAAGAAATGTTTTCGCGGGTATGTTAGGCATTGCGTGCTGTACGTGCTGACGAAATTTGACGTACATGACGTGAGTGGTTTTCAAGGAAATCTCAGTGTTTCATCCGTCCCGCGTTTCAATCGTCCCGCCTCTCCCCTATACCTTTAGTTAAGTTATACCTTACGAGTCTTCGTAGCGCGCTAAGAGACAACGTTATCGGGAAACGCAGGCTTGAACATTTGCTCAATGACCACTCATAAATAAAACTGCAAACATATAATGAGGAAACATAAGATGCCTGTGTTCATAAAAGAGCTGCTCCTGAAATAAAGCTGTTCATGCTGTTGTTGTAATGTGTGTTTGCACGAGCAAAGAATGTCTGCGCTCACAAAATGTTTTCGCCTGGTCAACAGAGATGAGACAAATTCTGCCGGAATAACCAACGCTTGAACCAAAGGCACATTTGTTTCCTTTGCTTCTTGTAAGGACTGTGACACCAGACTGAGAATTACAACAAACAAAAAGTAGTCCTTTACATCTGTTTGAATGTGTGATGCTGACTAATCTACGCTGTGGTGTGTTGACAGCTTCTATGCAGCGGAGATTGCTGTGGGACTGTTCTTTCTTCATAGGAAGGGAATTGTTTACAGGTGAGTGGATTCACAGTATCTTTACTTTTTTTTTTTTTAAGTGTTACATAGTCATTTCCGAGCACAAATATTCGAGCACGGTAGATCTTATACAGCAGATGTAGTCACACCTTGTCGGTGGAAAATACACTTGCTTGGAGCAGATGTGACTCTTCACATGATCAAATTAGATTTGCTCAGAACGGAGCCAATAACAGCTGAGAAGGTGTCAAGACAATGCTATTAAAATCCCATTTACAGCTGTTACAGCAGGGAAAAGAGAAAAGCCGAGAAAGACCCTCAGTTTAATCACCATATAATTGCAGTAAATTCAGGACAAAGATGCACTGTGTAGCATTCACTCAATATTTAAAGACCCCATGAAATCACAGGCCCTGTTCACACCTGGTATTAAGATGCATTTTGGTCAATCGGATCACAATCGGATTACACCTGGGGCCGGTTTCACAAAGCTATTTTAGACCAGTCTATAGTGTTAGACAAGTCTAAAATTTGCTCATAGACTAGTCTAATGCAAGTTAGACTGTTTCACAAAAATAAAGACTGACTTAATTTAGACCAAAAAAATTAGACACCTTACCCCCAGGCTAACTTAGGTCTAAGACTCTATGTTACCTTGGCAACCAGCAGTAACAATCAGTTACAAACTGCCAAAAGAAAAGGGAAAATGGCTCATAATTTAAACATTTCTTCCAGTTATTACATTCCCAAGCAAAATGTCCTTGTAACTGTTTGGGCCGTTACATAGTCAACGCGAGCAACGATCGACGCGCTCCCTTTCATAGTCTGAGCAGTGGACGCAAGCGTCACGGGCGATGCGTGAAATGCAATACACCGCTCACGCAACTGGGGGTAGCTGCTAGTAGAGTCATAGTGGAGTCATAGCTCTGAACGCCCGTCTATTTCGCTTCAAATGCTCGCTTTATACGCGCGTCCTATTCGCCTTGGACGCGCGAATGGATTCAAAATGTTCAAGCGTCGAACTAGACGCGAATTTGACGCTCTATTCGCGTTTGGTGTGAATGCTGCATAATAACAGGCTGCGATGTCAAGATTGCAATGCTGAAGTGTGTGTGTGTGTGTCAGAGAGAGAGAGGCACGGGCGCGATCGAACAGTGGAAACATAAAAACATACGCCGTCATTTATACTCCTCCAACAAACACATATTTTCTGCTGGGGTAAACAGCACTGAGCGGTTGAGTGCGCTTACTCGATCCGCCATGTTTTTTGTTTTGAAAAGTGTCTTATTTTACCCAGAATGCATTGCAGTGTAGTCCTACTTAAGATAGTCAGAGTCTTAAGTGCTTTGTGCAACGGTCTGATTTAGATGTCTATCTGAAGTCTGACTACCTACTATATCTAAGCCATAGTCAAAGTCTATCTTTGTGAAACCGGCCCCTGGTGTTTTGATCTGGCTCTTTTGTCCACTTTCAACCACTTCTGTCCTGTTCCCTTTCGAAAGGGACCTCGCACTGCGTCCCCTAGAGGGCGCTGTGGGGAATGCCTCTGGCATCACCAGTGTCTGAAGCATGAGTCTAAACACAACAATGAACTTGACATTGGCGGACGGCTACCTATGACGTTACCACTGGTGCGACCGTGAGTATAACAGGCACGTGTGAAATACGTAATCCTTTTTCTTGTCTTCAGGAGACCGTCTGTTTTAGCGTGTGTCTAAATAGAGTATAGAACATAGGAGTATAGAAATTAGGCTCTCTGTGACCCTCCTTGGTCACTGCTCTTGAACTAGAGCGTCCTTTCGCTTAAAGAGTTGTTCTATTAGAGGCCTCCGCTCCTCTGAGCTCCGCTTATTATTGTGTCAGGCTACTAACCCTGTTATGTAGTTTCCTTGACAGGCGTAGGCTGTAGAGTATTCATCTGTATTTAGTCATAGGCTAAGTGGTTAGGCTCTCTGTGAGCCTCCTTGGCTACTGCAAGCGTTGTTAGAGAGTTTTTTTTGTTTATTGAGGCATCCACGCCCTTGAACTCCACTAAGGCAGCAATTGCAAGTTGTAGGCTCTCTGTGAGCCTCCTTGCTAGATATCCTGAGCATGGGGCGTCGTTAGGTCTCCTCTCGATTTAGAGAGTCGTCATGCTCCTCCGCTCCTAGAGTTCGGACTTAGAGAGTCGTCATGCTCCTCCGCTCCTAGAGTTCGGACTTAAAGAGTCGTCATGCTCCTCCGCTCCTAGAGTTCGGACTTAGAGAGTCTTCATGCTCCTCCGCTCCTAGAGTTCGGACTTAGAGAGTCGTCATGCTCCTCCGCTCCTAGAGTTCGGACTTAGAGAGTCGTCATGCTCCTCCGCTCCTAGAGTTCGGACTTAGAGAGTCGTCATGCTCCTAGAGTTCGGACTTAGAGAGTCGTCATGCTCCTCCGCTCCTAGAGTTCGGACTTAGAGAGTCTTCATCAGTGATGCGCGGGTTGATCCGAAATGAGCGGGTGCCTGCGGTCACCCGCGGTTACCCGCGGTTACGAGTCATCCAAAAATATTTTTAATGATATTCGGGTCGCGGTCGGTCGGGTCGTTTGAAATAAAGATGCCAATTAAACCTTTGTAATTTATATAGTTCTAGACACAATTTTCTATGAATACGTTTTAAATTTAATTTACACTTTATTGGCTGAATAACTGGCGCGAAGATGATGCACGAGCTCAGTCTGCAGGTAGAGATGGAGGCGGCAAGAGAAAAGGTGAAGACTGGGGAGTGGAAGCTCCGCAAATACACAAATAGAAAGAGCAAAGTGTGGGAGACATTTGCCGAAATAATGAAAGATGATGACCAAAGTGCTGGCTTTGTCATGTGTAGGCTACTTCTTGCGATGCTATTTACACATTTGATAACCACAAAACTGGCACGACCAACCAGGCACGGCGCCAGGATTCCAGTTTTGGATAAGCCATGCAGACCAATTGTGGATGGGCCTTAAATTAAAAACGTTAAATAAAATAAAAATAAAAAAACGTTATCCAATCACTGCTTATAATAAAAAAATATTGACTAATAGCCTACTGTTATATTATCTGTGCGTATACATAATATAGATTTTAATAGCTTGATGCTCTTTAAATATTGTGTTGCATTGTAAAAGTAAATCCGCGATCGCTCTCCATGGTTCTGACCAAAGAAGAGAGCTTTGGAATCTCCATTATGCATATACCTGGGCTGCATTTTCCGATAACATTGTCTCTTAGCGCGCTGCGATAACTTAACTAAAGGTATATCATTGCTAGGCGTCTTCAGGGCTATCATCCACTCGTGAGGCAGAGGCGCTGGCGCCCTCCTAGCAACGGCGCTGTTTTTGGTAAAACATGATTTTGACGACTTCATTAAAGGAGAACTCCGGTCAATTTTAACATTGAGCTCATTTTTTTGTACATTTGGAGTGCTGTCAATACAGAGAACAACAACAAAAATCGGTGTTGCCTACACCGAGTTATTCTATTTTTAAAATTTGCACCCTGTTGACTTCAATAGGGCAAGTAGTAAGCCTGCTTTTTAGCCTCTTAACATCCTTTAAGTGTCATTACAAGTGCACAGAAAATGTGAGTGATTCCTTCCGAGTAAACACGGGTGGATCTGACTGCAGTAGATGTTAGAGATATTAATAAAAACGAAGTTAATTCAGCCAGCGCTCATACCTTTGTTTACATCCTGTTTTCGGTGGAAGGCCATAGTAATCGATTGTCGAGTTCACGTGCATAGGTTTAGTTACCAATGATCACGCGCGTGAACTCGACAATCGATTACTATGGCGTTCCACCGAAAACAGGATGTAAACAAAGGTATGAGCGCTGGCTGAATTAACTTCATTTTTATTAATATCTCTAACATCTACTGCAGTCAGATCCACCGTGTTCACTCGGAAGGAATCACTCACATTTTCTGTGCACTTGTAATGACACTTAAAGGATGTTAAGAGGCTAAAAAGCAGGCTTACTACTTGCCCTATTGAAGTCAACAGGGTGCAAATTTTAAAAATAGAATAACTCGGTGTAGGCAACACCGATTTTTGTCGTTGTTCTCTGTATTGACAGCACTCCAAATGTACAAAAAAATGAGCTCAATGTTAAAATTGACCGGAGTTCTCCTTTAAGATTTGTTTTATAGAAAACTCTTTTTAAAAGATTTTCGTTTTGTATAAATTGTATCTTAATTTTGATCAATGTTTTATCAATCAATTGCCCGTATTTATTAAATAAGAAGCAAATATATAGCAGACAAAATAAGGCGCCGGTACGCGATCACTGCATGTGAACTGGAGGGCGCCGAAACTCAGCTTGTGCCTCACAGATTTGATAAATATAGGCTATATTACAGAAAGCTTGAAATGTCTACTTTTAAACGAAAATATTCAAACCAAAATAAATAGGCTATACTCTCTGATTATGTAGGCTAATCCATATGAAATGTGCATTTCTCTCTGGCGTTCATGGCGAGTCCGCAATCTCCGCATTGTCAACTTCATCTTTGCAGCGACACAGAAAACACCAGTTTATTACTAAACAATTAAATGTCTCCTTGCTAATTTAGACACATTCATAATCATTACTTTAACCGGTTCTTTGTGGCAAGCTTTATGCGTGCGGTCATTACGCTTATTCCTGTATGCTAGCCTATTTAAGTAATTAATTTAATATAAAGGGGCGATTTGTCCACGAATGGCTTAAATGAACAACTAGTCGACTAGAAAAAAAAATTAGTCGGAGGCAGCCCTTATTCCACATATTTTCGAACCAGCAGGCCATCTGGGTTGGGCGAGCGACCATGAGCGGAGCGGAATATTCAGAAATGCGCTCTCCGCTCACGAGCTCTGATCGGAACAAACCCGAACCTCACTGTCTGCTGAACTTGCGCAGAAACATCAAAATAGACATAGCCAGCTTTTTAAAATTGTTTTTAAAACTAAACATTTAGACTATTTTAGTACAAATTATGAGCTTATATTGACGATTTTTTATAATTCTTGACAAAATTAGAATATTAAGTTATATTAAGACGCTACGATGAGCATTATAGCTACTTTTAAAAAAATGCGGGTCAGGAAGCGGGTCGGGTACAATATTTTCTTTTTCGTTTTTTGCGGTCCGAGTTGCGGGCGGGTTAGTTGAAAACGTCGGTCGGGTGCGGTTTGTTTATACATTGACCCGCGCATCACTGGTCTTCATGCTCCTCCGCTCCTAGAGTTCGGACTTAGAGAGTCGTCATGCTCCTAGAGTTCGGACTTAGAGAGTCGTCATGCTCCTCTGCTACTAGAGAGAGTTTTCTTAATGAGGCCTCCGCTTCCCAGAGCTCTGCTAGGATAGGAAATGCGAGTTGTTGGCTCTCTGTCAGCCTCCTTGCAAGATGTCCTGAGGCAGGACATGGGGCATTGTTAGGTGGGGCATTGTTAGGTCTCCTCTTGATTTAGAGAGTCGTCATGCTGAGGCCTGCGCTTCTAGAGCTCTGTTAGGCAGTAGGGTAGTATGTTAGGTTGTTAGGCTCTCTGGGAGCCCTCTTCTTGGCTACTGACCTTAGTGTGGAGTGTTGCTAGGCCTCCTCTCATTTTGAGAGAGTTACACTGAGTGTATAGCTCAGTACTGCCCTTGGGTTAGAGCATTGCTAGGCCTCTTGTTTGAGGCCTCCACTCTTCAGGGCTGTCTGAACAGAAGTTCTGAGTGTTAGGCTCTCTGTGAGCCTCCTTGGACACTGGCCTGAATATGAACGTAGTTAGGCCTTCTCTCTCTCATCCCGTTAAGGCCTTCGTTCTTGAGAAGCTCTGGTCTATGATCGCGTTGCTGGTGTGCACCTTAGGGATGACGACTCTTTTGAGTCCTTTGACTTAGCTCAGCCAATAGGGCACTAATTCCTTCAGTATTTCGTTCCCCATAGCGTCCTCTAGGGGAGAGGGAGGGGGGATCCCTTTCGAAAGGGAACGTCTCAGCCGTGTGTCAATGTCAAGCTCATTGTTGTGTTTACCAGGCATTTCCCATAGTGCCCTCTAGGGGATGCAGCTTCTTGTTCCCCTTCTCAGGGAAACATCTTTACATTCGTAACCTGAGACAATTTCTTCGAGGGGAGGGTCTATGGGCGGGTAAATGTATATTTTTTTCAGATCTTTCGATCTAATGGACGAAATAAGCTTATGCAATTTACATATGAATGCGCCCAGAGACGACTGAAAAACATACGGAGAGCAGCAGTTTTCGTTTCACAGTGAGTGTGTTAGAAATCAGGAATGGTGAGAGAACATTGTGCTTGATACGTTTTTCATCTTCAAGCCAAACTTGGGTCTTCAGCCGACAAAGTTTAAATCCTGTCTGGCTTGCGTGCTTCCCATAATGTTTAAGCATTAGGTCAGTAGACGGTCTTTTGTGGCTGTTTGAACACATGAGCGTTTACACTATGAAAGCAATCCGGTCTAATGCGTTTTCAACTCCCTCTGGAAGTTGTTGAAAGTGGACAAGCTCAAAACGCTTTAGACCCCGTTTACACCTGTATTTAGTGTCGTCCACTTGTGATCCGATCGACCAAAACGCATCTTAATACGGTGTAAAAAGGTGTAAAGAGGGCCACAGTTGTTGTTGTTTTTGTTGCTTTTAGTCCATGTCTGTTGGTGTACACCTGAAGGTTGATGCCAGCCAGCAACAAGCTGTAATGAACTGTAATTCACTTATGTTGGAAGTCTTTAGGGCAACACATTTGGAGGGTTTAAATTAAGTGATTTTTTTTTTCTCACAAAATATAAATTCTTATAGAGCTTAAATTGTTTTAAACTGACAGCTGTTATTTGCGATAGATATCCACATTCTAGATGAATGCCAGCTTTATATGATGACATTTATAGACATCATGACATGTGGAGAACTCATTTGTCTGCAAATAGAAAACTCAAGTGTCATTGAAAACACATATTACTTGAGGTCCGAAACGCCCAAGAATTGCAGTATGTATTATTCCTGTCAAGAGAATGAGTCACTCTGTGAGGAAAGGGGGGTGTAAGAAAGCCTGTTTATCTGCAGAGCTGTCTCGCTCCCGTTCCCCGTCCCTGCAGGGCTGCGGCGTTCAGCTCGCATTAATCATGCTCTCTGATGATGAAGGCTGAGGTCGCCCTGACCTCGCCTCCTGCCCACTCGCACCCACAGCTAAACACCACACTATTCACTGTCAGCTGAAACATCCGCTATCCGAGGGACTTTCATACACGTTGGGCCTCACTTATAACCGTTGCGTCGCACAAAACGGGCCCTGAAAGAGGCGTACGCCACTTCCGATGCAGGTTCTGGTTTTATAAGTCTGAATATTTTTTGCCATACGCCATATTTGGCTTTCGGGCGCATGTACTAGGGCTGTCACTTTACGTTCGAAAATCGATTGCACAATCGATCGGACCAATCAACACAAGTTTCGAAAACGAAAATAGGGAATCGATTTTAACAGTCTTTTCTCTGAGCTCATTTGCACCCATTTTTGTGCCCATGGGCACAGAACCAGGTGTGTGTTCAGACGCATTGTTGGAGCGTTGTTATTTTGAGGAACTGAAATAGACTGAGCCATTGACCAACTTAAACCTGGTCTAAAGTCAATGGCACAGTTTAAAAAAAAAAAATTATTTAAAGAGCGCGTTAGTAATGTACACTTTTAGTAAGGATCCTAACGCACAGTTTTATAAATGAGACCCCTGGTTTGTTTATTTTGTCCTCAGAGATCTGAAGTTGGATAACGTGATGTTGGACGCCGAGGGCCACATTAAGATCGCAGACTTCGGCATGTGCAAGGAAAACATGTATGAGGGCATGACGACGCGCACCTTCTGCGGGACGCCGGATTACATCGCCCCGGAGGTGAGACATGCATTAAACAAGTAGTTCTTACAAACAAACAAACAAAAATTTGTTTTTTTACTCATCCTTAGTGGTGTAGTCACGATATATATCGCAATACAAAACTGCAACAATATGTGTGGATAGTGACAATATGTATTGTAGAAATATTCAAGTTTACAGAGTTTTAGTGTCAGTACTACATTAAACTACTATAATGTTGAATATAATGTATAATAATGCAATATTTGTGGGTCCTGATAATGCCAAACGTTACCAGTAAGAAGTGTCCTACATTATTTGAAATATATCTAGTCAGTGAAAGAGTTCAAGCATATTCATCTAAAATAATTCTGTGTTTTCATCTTCAGAATCATGAATATGTTTATTCTGGTGTCTCTATTGTCCTGTGCTTTGGGTTTATCAGCACCAAGTCCAAGCAGATTCATTTACACACACAATGTAACACCAAATTTAGTATTTTAATCAAGAATCAACATTTTTGTTAACCTTTTATCATCGTATCGTGAGTTCAGTATCGTGATATGTATCGAATATGTACTCATCCGTCATGTCACCCCAGGCATGAATGACTTTCTTTCTTCTGTGGAAAACAAAATGAGGTTTATCTTTGCTGTTCATCAATATAATGAAAGTCAATGGGGAGTGAAGTTGTCAAGCTCCAGCTCGAGAGTGAGTGATAGCAGGGTTTTCTAGTCTTTTAATGGGTCTGCGGTGAGACTTGCTGGAAACAAGTGACCCGGACAGTGAGGAGTTGTGATGCGTCTGTCATATTCACTGCATGTAGGACACAACCTGAGGCCTGAAACTCCTCAACCTCATAAACACACAACTCATTCAACATTAGACAGCACAGGCGCCTTGACCTTTCTGAAAAAATGTAAAAAACAAACAAACATTGTTTTCGTATTTAAACAGATTTGAGTGAATATTTAGGTAAATCTTGCATCTTTTGTTGCTAAATCTAAAAATGTTTTTGGTCAGTTTGTGTTGTTAAATCTTTTATTGTTTGTGTGTGTGTGTGTGTGTGTGTGTGTGTTACATACATGGCCACATCATTCACTAATAGCCACATTTTAAATTGCTTTCTCTCTCCCACAGTGATATTGACCTGGAGATTAGCGCTGTGACATTTCCACTGTGGCAGCTTGACGTGTGTGTGTGTGTGTGTGTGTGTGTGTGTGTGTGTGTGTGTGTGTGTGTGTGTGTGTGATGGGTAGGTTTAGGGGTCGGGTTAGTGTTTGGGGAGGGAATATACAGTTTGTACAGTATAAAACCATTACGTCTATAGAGAGTGTGTGTGTGTGTGTGTAATGGGTTGGTTTAGGGGTCAGGTTAGTGTTTGGGGAGAGAATATACAGTTTGTACAGAATAAAACCATTACGTCTATATGGTGTGTGTGTGTGTGTGTGTGTGTGTGTGTGTGTGTGTGTGTGTGTGTGTGTGTGTGTGTGTGTGTGTGTGTGTGTGTGTGTGTAATGGGTAGGTTTAGGGGTCGGGTTAGTGTTTGGGGAGAGAATATACAGTTTGTACAGAATAAAACCATTACGTCTATATGGAGTGTGTGTTTGTGTGTGTGTGTGTGTGTGTGTGTGTGTGTGTGTGTGTGTGTGTGTGTGTGTGTGTGTGTGTGTGATGGGTAGGTTTAGGGGTCGGGTTAGTGTTTGGGGAGGGAATATACAGTTTGTACAGTATAAAACCATTACGTCTATAGAGAGAGAGTGTGTGTGTGTGTGTGTGTGTGTGTGTGTGTGTGTGTGTAATGGGTAGGTTTAGGGGTCGGGTTAGTGTTTGGGGAGAGAATATACAGTTTGTACAGTATAAAACCATTACGTCTATAGAGAGTGTGTGTTTGTGTGTGTGTGTGTGTGTGTGTGTGTGTGTGTGTGTGTGTGTGTGTGTGTGTGTGTGTGTGTGTGTGTGTGTGTGTGTGTGTGTGTGTGTGTGTTGGTAGCAGGAACATCATGCTCTCTTCCAGCCTCTTCCAAGGAGATGCACAGTGTGAAAAGCATATTGTAGGTGGAAAGAGAGAAAGCAAACATAAACATGATGTATTTCTGGCAGGATCCTTATAGCTCAATGGGGGCCAATATTGAATGTTGGTGCTTAGATGCAGAGTGAGTGAGTGTGTGTGTGTACTTTAATCTGTTTATATTGCATATAGCTGCAGATCTCTTATGTTTCTGTGTGTTCTTTCACGTGTCATCCTGACATCTTCAGCTCGTTCTGAATCTGACTGAGTTGCGTTCAAAGGCTTACATGGTTAAAATTCTCTCCTTAAATAGATGATTAAAGCACTACACCAGCTCTCTCAGTCACATCGAGCTCAGTCCGACTGATTGAGGTGTTTACATGACACTTTTCAGTCTCACTGAGCCATCGATCCGATTATAAATGAGCCACTGTAAAGTGAACTACTCACTTTAACTCACACATTGATATTCAGCGCCCATGAGGAGAAGCTTAAATACAGTAATGCAGATGTGGAATAATGCGAAGGGTTAACACACTGCTGAACATGCTGGCCGGCCACCAGCGTGTCGTCACGGCCCAGAGCGTTTTCTGTGACTAGAGCGTCTCTGTTAGAAACTGCAGCACGTCTGTGTCCTGACACACTCGTTTATTATTCATCCCTCTTTATTCAGACCCGCAGCCGATCGCACACAGCCTTTATGTTACTGCAGATGGGACTGTATTTTTAGAAACACAATGACATTTATATTTTTGGCCATACTAAGACTTCAAGGGCCCTATTTTAACGATCTGAAACGCAAGTATCAAGCGCGAAACGCAAGTAACTTTGTGGGCGGGTCTCGGGCGCTGTTGCTATTATACCGGCGGGATAAATGACTCTTGCGCCCGACGCAAATCTAAAATGGGTTGGTCTGAAGTAGCTTCATTATTCATAGGTGTGGTTTGGGCGTAATGTGAAATAAACCAATCAGAGCGTCATCTCACATATTCCCTTTAAGAGCAGGCGCGCTTGTTCCATGGCGGATTGCTATTATAACGGCGGATTTGCCAGGAGCGGTTCACAGCCGAGGAGACCGACGTTCTCGTCAGGGCCGTAAAACACAGAGAAGTGACATTGGGGATGGAGAAACACACCCAAATTAGCTTTTAAACAGGCGTATGATAATTTGGGTAAATGTTTAAGCTAGATTTATGCTTATTTTTCACATCTTCATGGACACAACAATGATTTCCCTCGTGTGGTAATATTTTTCCTTGTAATAATGTATGGTTTTCTAAAAATGAAAACTGCTGCGTCTGTGTAGATGGGAAAATCAAAGTGTATGCGCGTTGTGCACACGCTACATTGATTATGGCCAAGCATGCGCCCTTAAAATAGCATCTGAATAACGCGCCACTGACTTTAGACTAGGTTTTTCCTGGTCAGTGGCGGAATTGTTTTCTGAAACTGCAAAATAGCACCAGGGAACGTTTGCGCCGGAACACGCCTCCTCTTTTCGCTGAACCGCCCCCGGGAGTGCAAGTTCATTCCCTAATTTACAGACGTGCGTCTGTGGAGGGAAAAGTCCGCTGTGCGTGGGTGCAAAATAGAAATGATACATGCGTCGGTGTTCAAAGTCAATTGTGCTAGGTGCAAGATAGGGCCCTAAGACTTCAAAAGTGGCTGTCGCTTTTTGGGAAAAACCTTTTAAAAAAAGTATTGTGGTGCAATGATGATTCGCACACATCCGGCACACATGGATTCCACACGTACCAGATGTGGGCCGGATCTAGACCGACACTATGTTACTGTCTGGGATGGTAAAGGCCCGTTCACACCAAGAACGATAACTATAACGATAACTATATTTGCGTCCGCACCAACGAATGATAACGGTCTGTTTATTCTAAGCTCGCGCGCTGCGGTTTCGAAGTGTGTTCAACGTCATTGAACATGTTTTTGCTGTTCTTGTTGCATTTACACAATGGTAACTTGGGGTGATAACTCACCAAATGATCTACCAAATTCAAATCCGTGGTAGCCTAAAGTGCTTTCTATTCTTTGCGCTCGTTGTGTTGTCACACAACTTTATTGGACATGCTGACTTTAGACAAATGATAATGAAGAAACAATCAGATATATTGAGCCTTCTGTGCTAAAAACAATTGTAGATCAATAATTGCTCTTGGAAACAGGAGCTGGAGAAGACATGATCGACATCTACGCTCAGCGTCACACTCTCTGCTGTTTTATTGACTCTGGACGGTCGAGAGATGATGTGGAAAAAGAGCGGGAAATGACATGATCTAAAGTCGCTTGCATGACAACCACAGCGCAATATGTTGGAACATATGACATATTGTCATGGTGTTGGATTAAAAATAATAAAACAACTACTACCCCAGACAGCAACATAGTGTCGGCCCAGATCCGGCCCACATCCGGTGCATGTCTGGGTATTAGACTAAGGGTACAATAGAGGGTACCTTTATCAATAGAAACAACAGCAACAGGCCAAACATGGCGATCTCCAATCTTATTGGCTGAATTTATGTTATTTTCAGGGAGTCATGAGGTTTGCAGTTTTTAATCACTCCACTGAGAAACAAAGTCTTTCTGAGGAAGAACTAGTTGCTGGATTTTGCAAAGTTGATCTTTTGAAGGACATTCCAGCATCTTTTGAGGCTCTTAATAAAAAGTTGAAATATCCTTGATCACACATGTATATTTGTTTGTTATGTTACACTTTCTGACAGATGGATATTCTGACCACAAAAACTAACCTAGACAGCAACATAGTGTCGGCCCAGATCCGGCCCACATCCGGTACATATGGATTCAGCGCTTACCAGATGTGGGCCGGATCTGGGCCGACACTATGTTGCTGTCTGGGTATTTTTAGACTAAATAGACATGTCCATGAATTGGACGGGACAGATTACATCCTGGTCATATGCGCACAAAAATAAGGGAACCAAACCAGGACTCTTGTTTACTGTAGTCACAATCCTGAAGCGAGATCCACTCTTCTCATTTAATCAGAGTGAGATACTGATAGACTCCATATCGATTGTTTTCCTGCAAACCCTCTGGGTATTTAGACAGACCCTAACAGAAATCAGGCCGTTTCCCAGATAGCAACATAGTGTCGGCCCAGATCCGGCCCACATCTGGTACATGTGGATTCAATGCGTACCAGATGTGGGCCGGATCGGGGCCGACACGATGTTGCTGTCTGGGTTTTTCTAAAATTAGTATTATTAAACAGCCTATTGTATCATAGGGGAAAAAATCATGTGTGGAACAACATCAGTTTTATTAGTATGAGTCAGTTCGTATTATGTGTCCATCTGTTTATGTGTGTGTGTGTTGTGTATGAGGACTTTTAAGGTCAGGCTGTTGATGTGTATGCTGGTAGACAGTCTGCACTGTGGTTAGGTCACACTGCTCCTCTACTCACACACAGTGTTGTCAAACACTCAAATCTTCCTGTTTCTCACCAAAACAGCCAGTTTGTCTCTCAATTGCTCATCTAAATTATTATTTTATAATATTTTATTTTTATTTTTGTATGAGCAACAGCACTTTCCACATTTGTGAGCCTGGACCACAAAACCAGTCACATGTCGCACGGGTATATTTGTGGCAATAGCCAACAATACATTGAATGGGTCAAAATTACCGATTTTTCTTTTATGCCAAAAATCATGAGGATATTAAGTAAAGATCATGTTCCATGAAGATATTTTGTAAATTTCCAACCATAAATATATAAAACATGTATTTCTGTGAGTGAATGCAGCACAATCGCCAACATAAATGAACAACTTTAAAGGAGATTTTCTCAATGTTTAGATTTTTTTACACCCTCAGATTCCAAATCAAATCAAATCAAATCAAACTTTATTTCTATAGCACTTTACAGCAGCCACCAGGTGTCCAAAGTGCTTCACATAGTGCAAATATCGCAACATCCAACACAACACAACATTCAAAGAAAAATATTAAAAGAAAACATGAAGCATAAATGTTACACAGCTACTGCATATCAAAAGCCTTTTTAAACAAATAAGTTTTAAGTTTTGCTTTAAAAAGGACAACATCTGTTATAGTACGCATGTCAGGTGGGAGCTTGTTCCAAAGTTTAGGGCCAGCTACAGCAAAGGCCCTATCGCCCCACTTTGTATACCTCGACTTAGGAACCTGTAAAATTCGTTGATCCGAAGACCGCAGCCGCCGATTTTGTCCACCCAAAGTTAAAAGCTCAGATAAGTACTCGGGGGCTAACCCATTCAGAGCTTTAAAAACAAACAATAAAATCTTAAAATCAATTCTAAAACGCACTGGAAGCCAGTGCAGAGTAAATAAGACTGGAGTAATATGTGCTCTTCTAGGTGTACTTGTTAAAAAGCGTGCAGCAGCATTTTGTACAAGTTGCAGGCGTGAAAGGGATGTTTGACTCAGACCGACATAAAGAGCATTGCAATAATCAAGCCTCGAACTAATAAAGGCATGCACCGCTTTTTCCAAATCGCAGCTGCTAAGAAAAGGCTTTACTTTACTCAACAGACGGAGTTGGAAAAAACCCATTTTTACCACATTGCTAATCTGTTTTTCAAATTTCATGCTGCAGTCGAAAGTCACGCCCAGATTTCTCACAGATTGCTTGGCGCATGAAGTCAAAGCTCCCAAACTTAAATTCGAATTTACTGATCCGAATTTTGTATTGAAGACAATACACTCAGTCTTGTCATCATTTAACGTAAGGAAATTTTGAGAAAGCCACTGCCTGATATGGTTAATACAATTTTGCAAGCGGTTTAATGCGGTACTGTCATTTGATTTCATAGGGAGATAAATCTGCAGATCATCTGCATAACAGTGAAATGAAAAATTATGCTCATTTATTATAGCCCCTAGTGGCAACATATATAAAGAAAAAAGTGTGGGGCCCAGAATTGAACCTTGAGGCACGCCACAATAAAGGGGAGCAGATGATGATGAGTAATCTCCTATGCTGACAGAGAAACTCCTATTTGTCAAATAGGAGGTGAACCATTTAAGTGCAGAGCCTTGAATGCCTACACAGTGCTCAAGACGTGCAAGAAGAATTGAATGGTCCACAGTGTCAAAAGCTGCCGTTAAGTCAAGAAGCACTAACACCATAGGGTTTCCTGAATCTACAGACAGTGCTATATCATTTTGAACCCTTAACAGTGCAGACTCAGTGCTATGACGTGTTCTAAAACCAGATTCCAGATTTTCTAATAGTCGTATCTCTGCCAAATATGGTCCTATCCTAACAAACCACACATCAATGGAAAGCTTAATTATTCAGCTTTCATACGATGTATAAATCTCAATTTAAAAAAATTGACCGGTTTTTCAATTTATATATTAAAATAATTGTTTATGATTTGCAAAAGGGTGTGACAGACATTTAGTGCACATTAAACTAGATACTTTTCATGCTATGCTAATTTTATGTAACACATCTCTAGTCATCTCTCTGAAGAATATGGCATAAGTGACGTTATTGCTTTTAAAAAAGTAGCGGGGCACCAATTTGTTCTCTATTTGTGGAAAGTGACACAACTATACGCAGTCATTTCCAAAGCACACATGAAGAGGAAGAGTGTGACATGAAACATACAGTCTCTATGCTTAACAAAGCCCTCATTAACTTCCCCTGTGATTATACACACTCGTTAGTGTGTGTGTGTTGAATATGTAGGCGGAAATGGACTGGTGAAGGGAGAAAAAGCAATTATTACACAGCAAATGGCAAAAAATAGCCCCTTGAGCAGTGATAACACATGCATTGTGCTCTTGACAAATGAATGGAGATTGAATAGTGTTTCCCAAGAGCCCGTGAGAGTTGAATGACGGACGTTTATTTCCTCTTCCTCCGCAGATAATCGCCTATCAGCCGTACGGTAAATCAGTGGACTGGTGGGCGTACGGCGTGCTCCTCTACGAGATGCTGGCTGGGCAGGTACGTGGACATGCGAATCATTTAGTGTTCTGTGTAGTCCTCGCATGAACACTTGTGATCGCAGCCCTGCTGTGATCAACACCGCTGAACTGACACACACACGGTCTCCGAGCAACAGAGGCAGAACTCAGACTTTGGTTTGCTTCCAAGAATTGCATTTTCATGTTACAGTTTTGTAGCCGTGTTTGTTTTCCATGTTCAATACTCATTAACCCTTAAACCCATTCCTCGACTCAGGATGACTTACACTACCTTCCCCTTCATTGTTTTTTTTTAAAGTTAGACAACAAGTCAATTTAATTCAATTCAACAAAAATGTATTTCAGTCCTCACAGACAATTTTTCATGATAAAATAAATAAATATACATAATAACTGAAAAATGTGTAGGATGAAGCCTATGCCTATTATGTATAGTGTTTATACAGATCTAATGAGCATCACATTTCTCACTGGATTTGATTCATAAAAGAAAAACTGGTAACACTGTTCATTGGTTAACTTCCTTAGTTAATATGAACTAAGAATGAACAATACTTCTACAGCATTTATGTCAACATTTACTAATACAGTATTAAAATCAAAGATTGTGTTTGTTAGCATTAGTTAATGCACTGTGAACTAACATGAACAAACAATGAACAGCTGGATTTATATTAACTAGCATCAACAAAGATTAATAAATACTGTAGCAAATGTATTGTTCATTGTTAGTTAATACAAAATACAGTTAATACAATCAAAACTTGCAATGTCTCAGCGATTTACTGAGCAAGAACTGAACGTTAGTGTCACCGATGGAGGATCTGGAGAAGAAGCTGTCAGAGATCAGAATATTGATTTTAATTTTCCATATTTCCTGGTTTCCATCCCATGTGCATTTTTGTAGTCAATTTGTAGTTTTTCCCATGATTGTTAAGCTTATTACCCCTTGTGTTTCTCAAGGTTCTGTTAATGGTTCTGTTTCTGTTTCTTTATTCCTTGTGTTTCCTGTTAATATATATATTTTTTTACTTTATTAATTAATAACCGCTCATTACAGAAAGTCTATGAGGCAAAATAAAAATAAAAGGTACACACTGTTTTGAAAGTATAGCATCTTTGCATGAGACTTGTGTCATAAAATCGCTAAATATCAGTATATATCAAAATATTTTTGCATTCATTTATAATAATGCATCAATACCTTATATATCTGTTTTGTGATATTTATTACAGTTCCAATTCTAAGAAAGAATCTGGAAGCTTTTCTGTAATCTTGTACTCTTTGGAAGGAGATTATTATTAAACTAAATTATTTGAATACATTTTATTTAAATAAAATATATTTTATGTTACAACATTATTATTTTCATATTTCACATATTTTATATCCATGATTTCACCAGCCTGATCTCATTGTTTGTATGTAGGTATTTGTACAGTAAGATTTAGTAGTAACATTTACATACGCAAATACTTTTGTTTTAAGATCCTTTCATAGATCGATTTTGTTAATTTCATTGTGAATGCAAACACAAGGTAAAGTGTGTGTGTGTGGTAGAACCGCACTTTACGTAAAATACAGTACATACGAATTCTCATGAGAACACAGAAAAGTTTGAAATTGCAGGATCGGTTTCATTCACAAAGACTTTTAATTTGCATTGGTACGCTTCACTCTGCATCGGACATGATGATTAAACTGCTTTATTTGTCTCTTCTGGCATATTCTCTGTTCATTTCAGTGAGATTCATTAATACAAAGCGCTTCCCAGTCGTCTATACTTTCTGCCAGAACGGTTACCACGGTTACGTCGTTTACATCTCATCTTTCTCTCTTTGACTCCCGGGTCCAATTACCCAACAGAACAATCTTGTGTTTCACTCTGGAGGTTTTTGCCCCCATTCTTGCCTATGTAATATATCAACCCACTGAAGTGAGGATACGAAAAGAAATGACTGTGGAATGCCTCGGGAATCATAACGGTGCACTGGTCCTCTTCAGAAACTATTGCATTGAGTCGTGTGGGTGTCTGCTAATGATCCGTCTGGCGCACTTAAAGAGGACTGAGAATGAGACTTTGAGCACAACCCTGTACCACAGAATCAATGAGTGCGTTTACATGCACATTCTCAACCCGATAACAACGTGTGTGTGGTCATGTAAACGCGTTAAACCATTTCCGTTATCGCCGTTAGATCATGAACAGCTTAAGAATACAACTTTAACCCTTTCAACCCCACAGAAAAAAACCTGTAGTTCACACTGCAAAGAGTTAAAGTAACATTGATGCGGTGTTGAAATGAGATAATTATGTGAATATGTACGTGATTGTGGGGCATTATTGATGAACACCTGCTGTTAACAAGCAGAAACACTGAAGGAAAGAGGAAGACAACACATTATTACGCGTATTATTTACCAGTTTGACTTTATTTCTGTCGTACGTCTACAGAAGCTCTTATTGAGATGTTTAATAGAAAATGTCTGGTTTGCTGTCACCATAATGGTGATCAGTGTTTGCTCTTGACCCTCGACTTTTTAAGAATAGACCGATCGATACAGCTAGATTCCCGCTGCTTTACTTTAATGCTTTATTTAATATCACAACTCACATAATAAAATGAAAGTGAAATACATGGATGCTTAGGTTATGGCGTCACCACCGCTAGTTTTTTTAACACAGTCTTGTAAACGCGGTTACTTGCATTGCCGGGTTATTGATTTGCTTGTAAATCGGTAAATTGGGTTATTTCTAGGGGTGTAACGATTCGTTTTAACAACGATTCGATTCGTATCGCGATTCGTGGATGTCGATATGATTCAAGGACGATATTGGTTCATTTAGAACGATACAATCCAAAACGATTCAGTGACTTGAAATTGATTCAGTAACTTTGTAGCCAAAAATTCTTGTAAGGGAATCAGGTATGAATTAATTATGGATATAAACAAACAAGTAAACAACAATTAATGTCAAATGCATTCACATTTTATTTGAATAAAGTAGGGCTGCACGATTATGACAAAAATCATAATTGTCGATTATTCCCTTGAAATTGTAATTGTGATTATTAATTACGATTATCACAATTTACATTGAATGATGTTTTGAATAGTTTGGCCATGGGACCCACATTTCCCCATGGTCATCAAGCCGCGACCCACCTTTTTAGGAATTATATAGGCCTATTATAATACATTTGTTTACACAAAAATTGTTGACACACAAGTTCTGTCCCCCTTTACTTAACATACAAAAAAAATTGTAAGAATATGACAAATACTGATAGGCACTCCGAGGTTAAGCTATTAAATAGCAGTCCCAAACTAGTTTTTGTTGATACAATCTTGGTATGAGCCAGCACAGTCATATAAAAATATACAAAATAACCAGTATGGCATTTTGTTCGATCGATGTAGTTGGATCATAGGAATATAAATCGATACATCGATGTAGTTGATGAATCGTTACACCCCTAGTTATTTCAATTGATTTTTGGTAGTTATCAGCGTATTAGTGTACATGTAAAGGATCTCAATCTCAAGTTCATAAATAAATATTTGTCATTTATGGGTTTGTTGAATCTCTATGACTGCTCTAATACTATACTGTAAATATGACAATATTAGACGTCTTTATGGGTTTGTTGAATCTCTATGACTGCTCTAATACTATACTGTAAATATGACACTATTAGACATCTTTATGGGTTTGTTGAATCTCTATGACTGCTCTAATACTATACTGTAAATATGACAATATTAGACGTCTTTATGGGTTTGTTGAATCTCTATGACTGCTCTAATACTATACTGTAAATATGACACTATTAGACATCTTTATGGGTTTGTTGAATCTCTATGACTGCTCTAATACTATACTGTAAATATGACAATATTAGACGTCTTTATGGGTTTGTTGAATCTCTATGACTGCTCTAATACTATACTGTAAATATGACAATATTAGACGTCTTTGTGGGTTTGTTGAATCTCTATGACTGCTCTGATACTATACTGTAAATATGACAATATTAGACTGTTGCCATGTTTAAAGATATTAATTTTAGTTAAGACTAAGCAAAAGAGCACGTGTGAATTCAAACAGGTTGATGCATTTATCGTGATCTCTCAAGATAACTGATTACCAACATTTAGAATAAAACTTGAAAACTTTCAAGACACTGTTTGCACTTGTTTATTATTTGATTGATATGTTTTTATCCTAGAACATACATGGAAATGTAATCACACTGCATTTTCTAACAGCCTCCCTTTGATGGCGAGGACGAGGATGAGCTGTTTCAGTCCATAATGGAGCACAATGTGTCCTACCCCAAATCCCTGTCCAAAGAGGCCGTGTCCATCTGTAAAGGGGTCAGTCCTGAAACATCCGCACCAGCTCCTGTATTTCTACACATTTCTATATGCATGAGATGCCATCTGTATATATATATATATATGAGAAAAGAATAATTCAGAGGCGATGGTGGAATTAAATTTTCAGCTTGGATTAATAACTGGCGTACTTTAATATTGCTGTCAGCTCAAGTCATGGAAATGAGTGGAAGATCATAATATTTCATTTCTATTCTGCTTGATTATGTTCCCCTATGAGGCCAATAAGATTAATATGATTCATGATGGCAATATAAAAGTGAGTAAAGGCAGTGATGACACTTTATGATAATGGCTCCTAAGATCATGATTATAATGTGTGTCATTAGTTAATGTAGAATAGTTTCATATATCATTAAACTTTAAAATGTGTATTTATATATGATCTTTTGGTCACAGTGTAATTTTTCTTAATGATTATAAATGAACATTATATTTAAAAAGTGTTAAATAAGACACTAATGTTACTTAGTTAGTTAGTTAGGAACATTAGGAAAATGTTTTGTTTTATTTAAGTGATTTCAGTTCATATTTAGCACAGCCAAATTGGAAAATGTTTGTATTGTACTAGTATATTTGATAGAGGTACATGACCCAACCTGAGCCCAGAGGAACTTCAAAATAAATAAATTCTCTATTCTGAATTTTTAAGGCCAGACAAGTAATTTGTTGAGGTCAATTTGTAAAGGAGGACTACACATCTGCGCACATACATATCTATAGACTAAATACGTAATACGCATGTGCACGTCGTCAGTGTTTCCACAGATTTGCGTTTTTGAAGCTTGCGCAGAGATGATAACGTTTTTCAAAAATGTTTCAACGCTTGCACCTTGGACCCTGTCTCAAGGTTTGCGTTCTCGAGCCCCAAACACTGTTGTCATGCAAATTAACGTCCAGAACGCATTAAAAGTTTACAGTTTTCAGTTAGAACAGGGTCGTGTTAATAATTAATGATCTTTGCAAAGGAAGTGAATCAATCAATCAAAACTAACTTTAGCTGGACAATAACTTTATTCTAGATCTGCTGTAAAGCCAAAACAATCTCTGTTACTGTAATCTCCTATTATCTCTGTAAAGCTGCTTTGAAACAATCTATATTGGTAAAAGCGCTGTATAAATTAAGGTGACTTGACTTTATAATGACGAATAAATAATTCATATAAATGGGTTATACTTTATATTTATCCTCCTATTTTTCTGACTGCACACAGATGCTCTTTCATTCTTGAGTCTGAGGTAGATGGTCTCTCAGGTTTAATAATCTGTCTTCTCGTCCACACACACACACAGCTGATGACGAAGCATCCATCGAAGCGTCTCGGATGCGGTCCGGAGGGGGAGAGGGATATAAAGGAGCAAGCTTTCTTCCGCAGAATTGACTGGGAGCGGCTGGCCAACAGAGAGATACAGCCTGTTTTCAAACCCAAAGTGGTGAGTGTGAATGTGATGTGTGAATATGATGTGTGAATATGATGTCTGTC
Organism: Squalius cephalus; assembly: GCF_949319135.1. Lineage (NCBI taxonomy): Eukaryota > Metazoa > Chordata > Actinopteri > Cypriniformes > Leuciscidae > Squalius > Squalius cephalus. The sequence goes on along the minus strand of NC_137122.1, from coordinate 63,053,888 downwards.
AGCTTTGCCAAGGCTGTTGGTGTTGTTGGATGACAGCTCACTTTCTAAGGTCACAGATGGTCACAACAGTTCTCCAGTCACCAGTACACTGATGCCATCACTGTAAAACTTCGACCTGTAAGTTAATGGTAAAGTACAAACACTGATCATCATAATGGTGACAAAACAAACTTTATTATTTTCAATAAAACATCAACATCTAAATCTATGTTAATTCTCAACAAGAACATTTGTACATGTATGAAAGAAATAATGTTAAACTGGTTTGTAAACTGGTTTCACGCTCATTGTGGCTTGCAGTCAGTTGTAGTTCTTCAGTGTTTCTCCTCGTCTCTTTTTCCTGTTCTTGTCCTTCAGTGATTCTGCTTATCAGGTGTTCATCAGTTTCTCAATTCACTCACTTCTTTAAATTCACTCTGTCAAGGGGACTATATTAGTGAGCTAATGTAGGGAATAGTGAATGAGGGTATAGGGTGTGATTTTGAACACAGACGCTCAGTGTCGACTTTGAGCGCTGTTAATTCACAGTATATTCCTGTAGGCTATTTTCTCAAAAACAACAGTTATTAACCAGAATGCATTTACTGTTTTAATGGAAAATGCTATGTTATTGTCAGAATTTGACAGTTACTCTAAACGTACCCTTCCTCAAGTCAAGCAAAAGCTCCACTTTTCACCTCAATGGTAGCCCAGTGTAATTGAAACACTTCCAAATCCCAACATAACTCAACATTAAACATACTTTTCTCATCTTGCTCAAAAGAAACCAAACAGAAAAAGTTATACTTTACTTCAACATTTTTACTCTGGCCATTAAATCCCATGCAAAGCATGCTGGGGACTACACTTTCAGTTACATCACACTGTGAGTCTGGCAATCTATCAGATCCTTGAGATGAATGAATAATTTTCTTTCTTTCACTTGTTCAGTGCCTGACAGGAAGTTAACAATTGGCAAAGGGAGGCGTTGGTGACCTGCCTAATGAAACAATGGGGGGTTGAGAGCTCACACTGTTACAGCTCAATGTACTGTTTATAGTCTTGACCAGCCAATGAGGGCACTGACGCAAGATCAGTCTGAATGTCAATATGAAACGTGTTCACACTCCCGTTTTAGTTTACATTGAAGTGAGACTTGATCTGATCCATCAGGAATTATTGGTTGATGCAAAATTGGCCATATATGGCCGGTGAATGGAGGAGTCGGGTTCAAAAAAAGAAGTTTCCGTGATGGCGGCTAAAAGAGAAAGTCATTTTAGAGCTGGTGGATTATGGATTGAAGACAAACATTTTTCCCTTTAGAATAATGTACACTGATCACCTGCATAATAAGAAGGAATGTGCATTACGAATATACACAGGGTCTTTATTTTGATGATCCCTTTAACACATTCTGGTGATTATTAGTAGACTGGTAGGATTAGGGTTAGAATAAATTGAAATGTAGTTGCAAAGTTACTTATAGGCCCAGATTCAACGCGTACCAAATGTGGGCCGGATCTGGGCCGACACTATGTTGCTGTCTGGGAAAAGAAAAGCTGTGCAAACCTTTACATGCGTTTGAAAAAGATGATCCCAATGTATTGTAAGAATCCAGGAGTGATCATGATCACAGTTCACTGCAAAAAGTTTTGGTGATCAGCTCTCTCACTTCTAGGATGATTTCTCAGCATTTGATTTGCATGTTTTGTCTCTTAGTTTGGTTAATTTACCCATATATGAACACGGCAATCACCCTCGAATCCACACCAAGACAATCGGTCCAAGATCATCTGACAAGGTGGTCTCGGTCCGATTGAAAACTCAAGAGTGGTTTGGTTGTGGTGATTCCAGTGCAATCTGACCAATGATAGGACACTTTTACTCACATCTGACTTACATTTGAGCCCACATGATAAAGGCCTGGACTATTTTAAGAGTCGTTTCATGTGTTCGCATCAAAACCACCCACCCTGTGTGCTGATCCTCCCTCACTGTGTTTATACTGTATGTGTGTTGAAGTTTTTAACGGGGTATAATTTGATTCATCTCATACTGTGGCCACCCATGAGTGTTTGCAGAGCCCTGGGGTTAAAAGAGCCCCCTCAAAGGACCCTATTGGTACGTCATTTCAACCTGAATATTCCCCCTCCAATCGCTTTTTATAAAACCCTCCTTTTACTGGACATATGAGTGTACATGTTGCCCGTGACGTCAATGAATTTTCTCTCATGCACTCTGCCAGCTTTTCAATTGAATCTAATAATAACCCACGTCTTTCTTCTCGCCTTCCTTTCACAGAGCGGCAAAGCAGCGGAGAACTTCGACAAATTCTTCACCCGCACGCAACCAATGCTGACCCCTCCAGACCAACTGGTCATCGCCAACATCGACCAGAGCGAATTTGCTGGATTCTCTTTCATAAACCCCGAGTTCATCCACCCATCGTCGCTTCACAGCGTGGTATGAGACGGCCCGATGAAGAAGAGGCTCAAACTAACAACTGCATCCATGTTATCAATGAACTCATCAAATCTTTGTAGACAGTTGAACACCCTTTATCTGAACATATCTGAACTGAAGGGGGGACTGGAGAAGTGGTTTTGATTTTAGATAAAAGCATGTGTCCACATTCAGACTTTGAGGGCAATATCTAATGGAGATGATTTATGATCTGTTCCAAAGCCTGATGAGCATTTTATTGGCATTGATGGTTCTATGAAGAATCTTTAACATCCATAGAACCTTTCCATTACACAAAAGGCTCTTTAGATTTTTAAAATGTTCTATCAGTGTTCTTGTAAGAACTTTCCAACCAAAAAAATGGTTCTTCTATGGAATCACTGCATTTTGAACTTTTGTTATTAAGAGTGTAGACTGACAAATGATTATTTTATGAGGATCCATCTCGGTTAGGAGACAGAAAGGCAGCTCTCTAGGCTTTTAAACAGAACGATAATGTTTGCCCTCATACTGTCCCAGACAACAACATATTGTCGGCCCAGATCCGGCCCACATCTGGCAGATCCAGTGGTGGTCCAGTGGCTGGGCCAACAATATGTTTCTGTCTGGGGTAGTAATGACAGTTTATCTAATGCTTGGATGCAGATAGAAATTATGTTCAGGCTGAGTATATTTTCAAAACCCACAGATATTTTTGATGGTGGAGATAGTGAACAATCCCCTTTTCCAGTCCTCAGATTATTGTTTGTGAAGCATGCTGACATGAAACAGGTTTTTGTGTCCTATTCCTGATGTCCTCTACTGCCATTTCTAATGTTCTTGAATTATATATTTGTAAATCTAAATCTTGTTATAGGAGTGCCAAAATATAACTGCATCAAAAAGGTTTTTATATCCAGCTCTATATATGCATATTGATTTCCTACTAGATGGTGGTGTCCCTTATCTTGGGCTGAAACTTGAACCCTTATCGCTCTTCGAGTTTTAGCATGACAACTTCCAATCCCGTCACTGCCTGCTCGCCTGGTTCCTACTTACTCAACATATACACAACTTTTACTCTTGCTCTAATGAGTGATTCCTCATTGATAATACGCAGGCCCATGTACCCGCTTGCATGTTCATTTTTATTAAATGCTTAATTTATCATATTTTACGATGGATGTTTAAGCCCAGAAATGGTCTTTGGTTTAAATCTTGCATATTATGCTAAAGAAAACTAGCACTACTACACCATAAAGAGCATGTAACGAGACCAAATACATGCTTACTGTAGAGGCTGGGTCTCCGAAACCAAATTCAGGACATATTTCACTCAAGAAATTCTTTGCTTAAAGAAAACGAAGCCTGTTTTTTAGAGCCATTAAGATTTTTTTGCATCGTGACATTTGCAGCACTCACTGTTAAAGGGGCTATATGTGAGAATTTCATGTATTAATCAGTTTTTTATAGGCAGTGTGTAAACAGCTTGTGATGAAACTTAAAAAACGAGACCTTCCCCGACTTCCTAGGTTGTATATGAAAGCCTGTAGACTGATTTCCGTTCTGTGACACATGAAATGAATGCTTATACAATGTTCAGGATAATGTCAAATAGAGGTATTCTGTTCTGTAATATCAATGTGTCATGCAAAGAATTGAAATTCATTCAAACTATAGTCTCACATCGCCAGATCTATGTTTGTGGACGTGATGCCGGTGCATTGCGGAGCTGGTGCAAACATATCTGCATGGTTATGATCAGATGCTTTCTGAACTGCTGTTTTCTCTGTTTATTTTATTATTGAGAGGAAAGCCAACAGCACATATTTACATATTCATCTAAACACCGCTCTCAGCAGCGTGGACGGATGTTCGTTAACAGTATATTACTGTAAAGGTATTTCCAACTTCTTTTTACTTCCAAGCAAAGAACGAAAGAACTTTGCCGTGAGTATATCGGGGCGTTGAATCACGTTCATGTGTACGTTACGTGTGAACGAGTAAGTTGATGCTGCAGTTCACTTAACGGCCACCGGTGTCGCTAATAACAAACGTTTCTGAATTCTACATATAGCCCCTTTAAGCTCATTTTCCCTAAATGAAAAAAACAAAACAAAAAAAAACGCTTTCTCCTTACTGTAATGTGGCAAAATGCGAAATAAAGGTTTTTACTGTAAAATGGACTGTACATTAAGTTCAAATCATGGTAGTGTTTGTTGTTTGTGCTGCTTTTTACTGCAATACTTCATAACAGTAATGAAAATCATCCCTGAGAATAATGAGAACTAAGTTTTAAAAAAACATTCAAGGAGAAAGTGTGCATAACTGTCTTAACATATTTGCCACAATGCAAAAAAACTCCTAATGGTCTTTAAATACAATATTTTTTACATTTTAAATCATCACTATCTATGCTCAACATGATTTTGTGACTTATGTTTGAGGGGGATGAGAGGTCAGTTATGTATAACCTCTAATATAACCCTTTTTCTGCTAGTGTTTATGTCCTGCTCTTCGTGTTAAATTACATGTTCTGAAGTTCTTATCAAACAGAGCTTTCCGGTATTTATCTCATATTTTTTATCTTTTTAGTTAATGATTATCATGCATATTTGCTCTTTGAGTACTTTTAAGTAAAGCGCTAATGTTTACTGTCACACTTAAGGTACACTATATTCCATGTTTTTTTGTAAATACAGAGAAAGCATATATAGGCCTACATTGTCCTGCAGATTTTATACTAAGAACTGAATGTGCTTTTACTAACTTAGATGGTTTCTATGTTTAGATGATCCAAAAAGACTAGTTTGCGAACCTTTGTTATATGTAACTCTGCGATGTTTTCTATGCTGATAGTGTACGTGTAGGAGCTGTGTGTAGACGGACTGGGCTATGTGGATGTACTCATACGGTTTGTGTGTTTGAACTGCAGCTGCTGTGTGCATGTGGCGTGTCGGCAAAATCGGCGCATGCGAAACGTGTTGCATGATTCCAGGAATCCGGAGTCCTCTAGCATGGGATGATTGTCACACCGAGTACGATACCTGTCCCACCTTAACTATCCATCATGTCATTGTTGCTTTCTTTCCCGTTTAGTTTCAGTCGGTGGATGAAGAATTAGACTTCCATATAGATTCCTATCACTGTCTGATTTACCTAAAAGACAACAGGGAAAAGATGGAAATTCAATTTTAGCACACTTCAGACATCATTTTTTGGATTCTCCTTGTAATCAGTACCTCAGAAATGCTGTATTTACACATTAGATGGCTCGGTTTGGGCTCTTGTCTTGTGCCAAGCCTTCGGTGGAACCGGTGAATTTCACCACTCTGTGAGCTCATGTGATCCGTCATTTTTCAGTATATAGCTATTTTTGAATTTTAATAGACCTGATGTTCGATGTGCACGCCTGTGGATGGAGGAAAAGCAAACAGGATCAAGTAGATATTCCAGGTGTTTATTTCTTCATCCTATGAAGTAAATGAATTCATGTCATGAGTGGAAATAGAGCCGGTCCTCTTACGAAGCGATAGAGAAAGTCTTGCAGGATGCAGGTTAACACAAGTGTCTCACATTGAGAGTATTTGGGAATGTAAAGTTAATGTGTTTTGGTTGTGGTTTCTGCATGTGAGGTGGCATTACAGAATTCACAAGTATCTCATATGAACATTCCACCCAGCCATTTCTTAATATAGATTCTACCAGGAATTATACAAAAGTATTTATTATTATTGTTATTAAATGATAAATTCCAGGACAGTGTTTTAGTTTGAAAAAGTTATTTCACTCTTCATTGTTTTTTTCTTTAGAGAATTCTGTCCCTCTGTAGTTTGTGAAGGATAACGTGTATAAATAAATGTATGACAAAATGGATAACGTCCATGTTCTGGTTCTTCAACGTCAGGAAGGTAATGGGGTTTAAATGGGGTTGTGCTTTTTCGGATGTAACCTTTCATGTAGTGTGTAATAAAGCTGTTTGTTAATGTAAAAGGTCTACAAAGTTTTAAAGATCAAAGTGCACTATAAATGGAGTTATTGTCTCCTAAAAGAAACAATTGATTCTGAACTGCCAAAACGAGTCGTCAGTAATTTCAGTCTCACTTCCTACATAAACCATATTATATACTGTATGGTAATGGACGTTTTGTTTTCAACACACGCTGTAAGTGATAAGTTACGTAAGTGACCAATCACAACAGACTGGAGAGTCACAGCAGAGTAGACTAATCACAACAGACTGAGTCATCTGACCAATCAGAGCAGAGTAGACCAATCCCAACAGACTGAGCCATCTGACCAATCAGAGCAGAGTAGACCATCTGACCAATCAGAGCAGAGTAGACCATCTGACCAATCAGAGCAGAGTAGACCAATCACAACAGGCTGAGCCATCTGACCAATCAGAGCAGAGTAGACCAATCACAACAGACTGGACCATCTGACCAATCAGAGCAGAGTAGACCAATCACAACAGACTGGACCATCTGACCAATCAGAGCAGAGTAGACCAATCACAACACACTGGGCCATCTGACCAATCAGAGCAGAGTAGACCAATCACAACAGAGACTGAGTAGACCAATCACAACAGACTGGGTCATCTGACCAATCAGAGCAGAGTAGACCAATCACAACAGAGACTGGGCCATCTGACCAATCAGAGCAGAGTAGACCAATCACAACAGACTGGACCATCTGACCAATCAGAGCAGAGTAGACCAATCACAACAGACTGGACCATCTGACCAATCAGAGCAGAGTAGACCAATCACAACAGACTGGACCATCTGACCAATCAGAGCAGAGTAGACCAATCACAACAGACTGGACCATCTGACCAATCAGAGCACAGTAGGAGACCTCCAAAACAAATTTATGACCCTTTAAAATAGCATCATAGGGGGACTTTAAGACATATTGAGCGCATTATTCAGTCTGTGTCAGCGCTCATCAGTAAGTGCTATATAGTAAGTCCAGTTCATTGTTTTCCAGCTGGTTATGGTTTATTAAGCTAAACCACACTAAGCCCCCATTCATCCACACACTTCCCACAGTACTGACTCAAGCAGGAATCATGGGAATCATAAAGTATTTAAAGATTCTAATGCCTCCTGACTATTCTGGTTCCATTAATGATTACGTATGTGCATTTAAGAAATAAATCTATGAAAAATTAAATGCAGTTCCACTCTCAAATTATAAGATGAGGTAAATAAATAAATTTTAAGCAAATAGCTGCAAGCAGCAATGCGGGGCAAAAGCCCGAAGGCACCGCACGAACTGTAAACACAGCAAGCACAATAAATACAGCATGTACAACATAATGATCACAGAAAGCACATCACACTGAACAGTCAAAGGCTCAACTCAATATATCTTAATATTAGTGATGTATGTCTCGAGACCGGTCTTGGTCTCGAGACCGGTCTCGAGACCACTTTTACGTGGTCTCGGTCTTGTCACGGCCTTGACGGTCTTTGGTCTTGGTCTTGTCTTGGTCTCGGACCTCTCGGTCTTGTCTAGGTCTCGCTGTCTCAGACCGACATAGTGGTCGGGGGATTTAGCAATACAATACTAAAATATCCACGACGACACAACGTTCGATAATGCAACATTATTATCCGCAACAGAACGGATTGAAGCGCGCGTCCGAGTCAAGACAGTGCTGCGTGTGCGCGAGCCACGAGAAAACACTTTATCCGCGCCACTGATCGCAGCGGCAACAAGCACTTTGATCACTTGATTTAAAAAACACATATCAGTGACATGATGGGTTTTAACTTCATTCAGGAGATTTTGGGTAACTGCACAACTGACAGATGACTTTGAGCGCACCGCCAACGGTGTGTGTGTGTGTGTGTGTGTAACCATAGCGACAAAACGACCAACTTTGGGATCCTGCACTTAAGCCTATAATTTCGTTTTTAAAAATTTAATTATGTATTTAAAAGTTGCAGAATGGATTAATTTGGAGACTCCGAAATCGGCAGAGATAGGCAGGCATTTGCTTAGATGAATTTGTGTCTTTGATATCTGTGTGTGTGTGTGTGTGTGTGTGTGTGTGTGTGTGTGTGTTGTTTGATTACAGTATTGTATTTAAGATGGTGTTAGACTAAATAAATGGTCTTTTAAATATCATCTGCATATCTCCGTTGTGTTGACTAAACATTAGGCCTAAATAATCCAAGTTTATAATTGTGTATCTTTAATTTGATGTTACAATTTCATCTACAAATTAAGTATAATTTCAATTGGTTACATATTTCTCATTCTTTAGACAGTTGTTGGAGGAGCAAGATGGTGTTGGAGGTGTTTGATGTTTTGTCAGATGAACCAGTCAGTACCAGTCATGTCAGTCCTCAACGGTACACAAAAGTTAAGGGAGTCTAAATCCTCTAATAGTGCGGTAACAGCCGTCATGCAATAATTGCTACATATAGGCCTAGTTGATCTCACCCAGTCTGCAAAAACATTTACAGTGAGCTCACAGTCACACACATGACATGGTCTGTCTCTGTATTGTTCTGCCTGTGTAGTTGAAGTAATACCGTCTAATATGTATTGAATGTAGCCTAAACTGCGGCTGAACCCTAGTATGCTGCTGTTCTTGAATTCATACAAGTTATTGCTTAGCTTCAACACTAGTCTGTTTTTTTTTTTCTCCGGTCTCGACTTGGTCTCGGTTTTGGTCTCGACTTGGTCTTGGTCTTGACTTGGTCTGTCTTGGTCTTGGTCTTGGTCTTGTCTTGGTCTCGATACCCTCTGGTCTTGGTAGTGTCTTGGTCTCGGTTTAGGCGGTCTTGACTACAAGTCTACTTAATATATAGATGTATATGTGATTAGATATGGTACTTCACATGGAATATATTATATATTTACTCATGCAACATAAACACACATTTATAGAGAAATATATCATGTAATATATTTCTTATATTTTTTTTTTTTTTTTTACATTATAAGTTGTTTCATATTTTCAATGTAGTTGACAATAGCACAAGCACACCTGCATGTCCTAAAGTTATTAGTCAAGAGACTATCACTGTACTGAGGACTGCACAGTCAATACTTGTAAAATATAGTAATTATAGTATTAATGATTTTCGGCCAATCGTCAACCAAACCAGAGTCTCTACTCTTCAGCGCATTAGTAACCCCAAAAAATCACACACACCAGAAAACCTTTTTAAATTAAAAAATAATAGAGCATTGAAAACAAACATATCTCCCCCTATATTAATAATGAGCAAAACACTTTAAATAACATAATAATAGAAATCTGATGTAACTCATTCCGTGTTTGTGTGAACATACATTCACATTTATGGGAACATGTACTGTATGTGCACTATATATACACAATATATTGAATATTACATGTAATGCTATTTTTGTCTTCATTTATACATATTTTATATTCTTAAATAGCCATACATGGTCAATATTGCAGTATATTGAAAAATATAAACACTAGTTTCCCATTTATGGAAATGTATTATGAAGCCTAATATATCGCAAAATATTTTGCTGTATATTCCCATATATTTTTGTTCCATAAGGGAAGCCTATGTGGCAAAAACGTAATTATCAATCAACAAACTACAATTAAGTTAGGCCTATATAACTTCGTTCAATTAATAATACTGTCACTATTTGACAAAATCTTTGTTTTACCTTAAAAAGGGCACATAAAATAGAGCGGTGACTACAGGGGGGGAAAAAAGACTTTCGAGAGATGACTCGATGAACTGTGTGAAACATTTCATCTGAACGAACGGAATCGTCTAAACGAGTCAGTCACGTACAGTACACTCTCCAACACTCGCGGTCGCGCGCGCTGGTCTTCATCAGTCTCGTGCACAGACTGTACTGTACGGAGCTGCTTCACTCTCTAGCTGGAATACACACACATTCACTCTCATCAAGAACATCTACAGGTAATTATCATCCTTTCAATGTGGATGAAGGAACATGCAAATGATGTCGTCATGTGTACATGTCAACACAGATGCATGCGTCTTAAATGATGATTTCATATTCTGAAGTCAGACATATTTGTTAGCTATAATTTGTGTTCTTTGAATATTTGTATTGTTCATATTTAGTACATGTTAAATTGCTTAATTGGTTGCATATTTTTATAATAATGATAACGCATCTGTGCATAATCAATGTTCAGTCCTCGCGTTATTTTTGCTGCAACATGTGCAGAGTAAAGATAAACAAATACTGATTATGTTAATAGATTTTAAAGGTAGGCTATATAAACGGTGTCAAAACCTAGTTCGTTGACTAACGAGACTGCATTTCTGAGCATCGGTGGTTCTCCTGATAATTCAAAAATATTCACAATGCAACTATAAATTCAGTCATCATATTATGCAGTTATTGTTATTGCAATAAAATTGTGATAAATAGTAGTATGACACCACTGTCATAAAAATAATCAAAAATTACAAAAAGATCGTGAAGTTTTCTGACGCTGTAGCTTATTGTACACACTACTGATTTTACTGTGGTAAATAATAATAGCTGTATGAACATTGGAATATTGGTGGAAAACAATTAACAATGATTAATAATTGGTTCTTCTTCGCCATAAAGCAATCTGTATCAGCCAAAAATATGATGCACAAAAATTCTAGGTTTTGAGACACGCTTCCAATTTTCTTTAAAAGTCGAGTCATGTATTTCTATAGTGCTTTATACAAAAGCTTTTTTCAAAGCAGCTTTCCTGTAATAGACAGTAAAATAACTATTAATGTAGCAAATTCTTCAATTATGAAACAAATTCAATTTCCGCTGCTGCTCTACGGAGGCCATTATTCATTAAGTTCGATGTTGATTCAGTTTAGCTCAGCAAAGTTCATCAGTTATGAAACAAACTCATATAAACTATAAAACAGCCCTACAGAAGACAATGGTGGCATTATTAAGCTAAAAAAGTGAAGGACAGTTGTAAATCAAGCATTTAAAGGTAGGGTAGGCAATTTTCGGAGAGGCTAGCAATAGCGAGTTAGCTTAGAAGATCCCACCCTCCCTCCAGAGCGTCTCCAAAGACACGCCTCCTTCAAAACACATGGGCTGCGTCCCAAAACTTAACAATGCTGCCTTTGCATCAAGGCACGTAGCTTCACTTCCAGTCTCCTGAGAAACCTTCATCTGATAGCACAGATCTATCATGAATATCCCACAATCCTCTGCTTTCTATTCTGTGACAGTTGAGCTAAAAAATAAAGATAACGTATGAAGGTTGTGGTTGGTCGTCAGTTTGTGTGTACAGTAAATGTACATTTTTGACCAACATTTTCCACTTCTGATGTCATTTCTAGCAAGAAATTACTATTTTACTGATTAAATATTAGCTTAGTTTTCACCAAAGCTCTCTCTATTTTGCTGTACGATCATTAAACCGTAACGCTGCCTCAGAAGTCTGTTCAAAATCAGTTTCGTGAGGTAATGCCGCCTGCAAAGTCATTGCCCATAAGGGCTCAAACAAGGAGCAAACAAAAGAGATGGCGTTTAACTACCTCATGTCTCCAAGCACATAACATTACAATAATAATGAACATAAACAACTTGAAGAGCACTAGTTGCACCACATGACTGCTGCAGATTCATTTCAGCATTGATAGTGTTGATATAGAAGCGCATAAATTCGAATCACAAACCTCTCCGAGTTTATCTCTTCCAAACTACAGTAGTTATAGCGTGAACGCAGCAGATGCTGGTTGTTTTGGTTCAGGAGGAACTCTAAAAGACGGCTGCTGTTTCGTTTGTGGCGCTCAGTGACTGACGTCTGTCTAATTCTGGATAGGTATGAGAATATATACGCTGACATGGCAGGTAGGGCATTAGATTGGTTGGTCCTACGCCTTCCACAAGCAATATAAATACATGTAGACCACTTCATTTAATGATTTCTATCAGGATGTGAAGAGACTTTCAACCAGCATAACAAAAATAATGCCTTTAAGCAAAGAGTTTTACATGTGCTGTCCATAGAAGACGGTGAACTCAAATTCGGACTGTGTGAATCCGAAAGAGCTGTTTGTGGCTAAGCTTGTTTAAAATGCACACAATCTCTGTACAGAACTATAAATGCACATGTTGTGTGTTTTTGGAGCTCATGAATGTGTCGGGTCTTTAAACAGGTCCATCATCCCGGCAGCGATGGACGCTCTGGTGTTCTGATCCAGTGACAGGTACTGCATTTTATATGAGAGCTTTGTGTGTGTGTGACAGATATTGGCATGAGTGATTGAAATATCACCTTTAATGCCATGCGCCAAGCCAAAAAAAAGTCAAAACTGTTCTGAATGAATGTTCACTCTTGATGGTTCAGAACAGTTTTGAGGTGAACTATCCACAATACATTTTCTTCTCACTACCCATGATAAACATATTGTTGCATTTTTATATTGCGATATAATGTGACACGATATATTCTTACACCCCTAGCATAGACAGTGACAGCTGCAGCTGCTCATGTGACACACGTACAGATGTGAAAATTGCAGTGTGAGAGTGTATTTTTGTGTCATTTTATTGAATGTGTTTTTTCCGTGTGCTTCCAAAAACACTTGTTTCCATGAGGCGCTTCATTATGTCAGATTTCCTGGAGATCTGCGTGTGTGTGTGTGTTCCCCTCAGGTGGTGTGTGAGTGTGTGAGCGCCCCCTGGTGGCATGAGCGCGTGCGGGAGGAAGGCTCTGGCTCTGCTCAGCAGTGTGTTTGCCGTCTGCAGTCTGGGTCTGCTGGGCATCGCTGTCAGCACTGACTACTGGCTCTATCTGGAGGAGGGCGTCATCATGCCTCTCAACCAGAGCACTGACACACACCTGTCCATACACTCCGGCCTCTGGAGAGTGTGTTTCCTGGCAGGTCAGTCACATGCCTCATTTATAAGTGTTAATGGGAACACTTTACAATAAGGTTCATTAGTTAATCTTTTTTTTTTTTTTTTTTTATCAACATTTTTTATTTTATTTTTTATATATATATATATAAAAAAATAAATAAATAAAAAACAGACACATACTCAACATCTCAATGTCCAGTCAAAAGGAGGGAGAAAGGGGAACCCACAGAAGTCACTCCTCCATACAATCACGTCATTAGTTAATATTTTTTAACTACATTTTAAACTACACAAGCTGTTGAAGCTCCGCCTTCTGCGCTGGGAGCAGCAGCTCATTTGCATTTAAAGGGACACGCACAAAAACTGCGTGTTTTTGCTCACCCTCAAAAAGTGACTATTTTAACATGCTATATAAAAATATCTGTGGGGTATTTTGAGCTTAAACTTCACACACACACTCAGAGATCAGAGACTTATTTTACATCTTGTGAAGGCATTATAGGACCCCTTTAAATCCCCATTTTTGATGTTAGAGTCAGTGTTCTAAAGTTGTCTTCCGTAAATAGCCGGTCATTTGAGTTCATTCCAGTGGACTTCACACATTCAAAGGGGTTTTCATGGTTTTCTGCCATTATTTTTGCCTGGCCAGGCATTCTGGACCGATTACAAAGGTTGCACTCTGTCCGTGTGTCCGCCTTTGGCAGTTGTTGTCTGGGATCATCACATGGATGTGTCCTGCTGTATTGATGAGGATTATCCACGCGAGGCTGTATGTTTGTTATCAATGAGCTCACACTCCTCTGAATGGGCAAACAACGGCCTGCTGTGGCACAAACACACACATTAGTCTCAGTGAAGGAATGCAGTGTGTGTGTGTGTGTGTGTGAAGATGTGGGAGAGCGATTAGATCCAAACCCACGCTGTTTATATCCGGTGAAATTGAGCGTGACTGTGAACAGATGTGAGCCGTCGTCTGAGCTCTGCGGGATCACGATCCACCGTGTGATTTTAACACCCCAAACTTTCAGAAGTCTCACGTTATTTCCGTGCTTCGAAGTGAGAGGGTTGCATTGCGTCGGGTGTTACAGTGTGATATCAGACAGACAGTGAATTCATGATCCTGTAGGTCTCACCACATGATGAAAGTGTCAGTGACTTACTGCGCTAACACTACAGTCTCCCGAAGGGAAGAGAAAGCATGGATGACGGCCATTAACAGGAGAGCCCTTCTTCTGTGGAACATATGAGAGGATATTAGGGACTTTAAAGGCCCCCTGAAATCAAAATGTACGTTTTTTTTTAGCTTTTAGTATGAATATGTTAGCCTTAAGGTTATGAATAAGCTGCTGTGCTCCAAAACAATGACAAAATTCACATTTAGGAGATATACAGTAAGCATTCAAAACTTACAGTCTCTCATTTCCGCTAAAATGGATCAGGGATTTTATGACTTCAGCTTCTCATCACATCTTCTGTCCAATCAAATGCTCTCTAGAATCTGAAGCTCCGCCCCCTAAGCTATAAACACCACCTGGCCAAAGCAACAAAATATCTATTTCAAGTCTATTCTTCAGGAAACTTTTTTTTTTTGTAGATTATTTTTTCCTCAAAAATAAATAAATAAAGTATTGTTTTCTACTGTCATTTAGTGTGCTTAAATACACCCCTCAACAACTGACTATAAGCTCAGCCAGATTTAGGCTACAAATGTCGCTAGAAATGATCTGTCCGTAGATCTACTACTTTAACTCTTTTTGCTGAAGCTTTTCAATCAGACAGTTACAAAAAGAAGGACAATACAGTATTTGTTTCAACATATTAACCATGAAATCCAGCTGAAATTAAACAAAAGCATTCCTTACGCTGAGTCAGTTACAAAAAAAAAAGAGGGAAAAAGGGGAAAAAAGAAAATGATTATAAACCCATGCTCCAAAATATACTAGTATATTACAAAACAATACCAGTAAAATAATATTAAATCAAAATATTAGATATGCATACTGTGTGGTAGCAATATAGACAAAATTCAGCAAAAATGTAAACATTACTAATATAAAAGAGTGTTATATTATGTAAAAAAAAAAAAAAAAAAAAATTCTTAAAAATAGAAAAAGTCTGAAACCACGAGATTAATAGCCATTATTGTATTGTGTTCAGAGCCCCTGTCTGAAGAGCCCTGGTGTGTACTATGAAATGAAAAGCCAAAGCTCATCTTGTCCTGGAGCAATAACTCTCTCTCTCTCTCTCTCTCTCTCTCTCTCTCTCTCTCTCTCTCTCTCTCTCTCTCTCTCTCTCTCTCTCTCTCTGTGTGTGTGTCAGGTGAGGAGAGGGGCCGCTGCTTCACCATCGAGTATGTGATGCCCATGAATGTTCAGCTGACCAGTGAGTCGACTGTCAGCGTTCTGAGTAAGTCACACACACACACACACACCTTCACGACAAACAAAAACCAGCTTTACTAATGTCTACAGCCGTCGTTCTCAACTGGGTTTGGTCCCAGACTTGACAAGAACTATCTTCAGTTGAGTTCATCTAAGGCTGTGTCTGGAAGTAGTTCTTGTGTTCCTCTTTCCTTCAGTGATTCTGCTTGTTAACAGCAGGTGTTCATCACTAATGCTCAATCATCACTTAATTAGTCAATTATTATCCAATTATCATGCTGGGATCTAGAAATGTTCTATAACTCATTCAGTTTGAGTTCTGTTTCAGTCATTGTGTCCACGTAACTTTCGGTAATATTTAAATTAAGTGAACTCAATTTTATTTAGTACATTTAACTGTTAGGTTTTACAGCGAATTGTTTTTGTTTCTGAATGACTATTAAAATTTGGCAGCACTTCCATTTGTGGTAGAACAACTTTTCTAAGTATAGAGTAATAAACTACTCACAAATCATTAACAAACTATTAGCTTATAGTTAATTCGCAGTTTAGTATATTGCATTCTCTACATTAATAGGTTATAGACAAAGAGGCTCATATGTAAAGAGTTAATAATGTTTTTTAATGCTTCGTTAACAACGTATTAACCATAAATATTAAATTAGGTCACGTAAAATCATTAATTAAGTGCTTTAAACAAATATTTATTGGACATTAATTGGCATTATTGCATTAGTATTAAGTATTTCTTCAAATGTTTAAAGCATATATACAGTACTATGCAAAAGCCTTAGGCACGTTACTATTTTCACCCCAAAAAAAGGGTTATGTATATATTTCTCTGTAGTGTGTCAGTAGGAATATCAGTTTACATTTGCAAACAACATTAATTGTAATAAATCCAGTGAGAAGATATATACCGAGGAAGAGGGAGTCACAGCCACCACAGATTACATTCTCACAACCAAAATGTATTTGGTTCAATAGGGGATTTATATCCAATCCATTTTAACCAGTAATTTATTTTCTGAAAGTTCACACGAAAAGTAATTTTCTCCATGGTAAATATGTTTTCTAAAACTTCCATCCAACCAGTTGAGTATATTCATATTCATCAGTCCCATGATGCTCGGCGCAGGATGGCTGGTTATTAGCTGTCAGTTTTGACAGTGTGTTTGAGAGTGTGTTTCGGTGTGGAGGTAATTATCCGGCTGATGGACGGCGAGACCCTTCGGTGAGCGTCATGGCTGTCACATTAGCAGGAATAGCGCTCCTCTCACGACTCAGCTGACATCACACTTCACGCCGCTAGTTAGCATCCTGCTAAGCTATTGTGCTAAAAGCATTTGAATTAAATATAACCGCTGTGTTACTGCATTTTTGGGGCTGCACGCAAAAACACGACCAATGCAGACTGACTGAATATAACGATAACAGTAACACTTTACAATAAGGTTCATTAGTTAACATTAATGTATTAACTATCATGAACTAACCATGAGCAATACATTTGTTACAGTATTTATTAATATTTGTTAATGTTAGTTCATGTTATATTATGTTTTTAGTTGAAAACTCTACAACGATTCTTAAACGTTATGGTTCTAGTTGTCGTTATTGGTGTGAACAGGCCTTTAACTCACTATCGAATGATCTCTTTTTCCCCTGTGATGCTGTGTCTTTTCAGAGATGATCCGTTCGGCCACGCCGTTCCCCCTGGTCAGTTTGTTCTTCATGTTCATCGGCTTTGTGCTCAACAACATCGGGCACATTCGGCCCCACCGCACCATACTGGCGTTCGTCTCTGGGATCTTCTTCATCCTGTCAGGTACACTTCCTCGTCAAGTCAAGTCACCTTTATTTATACAGCGCTTTTTACAATACAGGGCCCGGTTTCCCGATAACGCTCACTCTTAGTGAAACTTTTAATGTGTTTCTTTCTTCTAAGAAAGCTCGAAAGCTATATCTTACCAAAGTTGTTTATGTTCCCAAGTGTGTTCCCCGAACCATATCTTAGGAAGCTGCTTAAGATATACCTTCTTACGTGCGACGTTACCCGGCGCTGTCTGTGGCAGTGGCGCTGAATTGGTTGATATCGATGGCTCGAGAATCAATTATTCTCTCATGCAGGGGCTGTTTATGTGAGAAAGCGGTGTTCTTTATAAATGAAGCACTTCAGAAATAGTTGAAATTGCAATTTATTATGATTATTGGATATTATAAAAAATAATCCAAACTATAATAGCCTATAATAGCCTAGCCTACATATTTTAAAATTGTAACATATATTGCTGCCACAATAACCTTTTCAAAAATTTACGTGCTTTCTTCTCTTTCCCATTTTTGTTCGCTGAGGTGGAGCTGCGATGAAATATTGTTCTTGTAAATACTTTCCAGCATTTCAGTAATAAAAGTGTGCATCTTGCGTACGGTGCTCGGCAGTGATCAAAAAGGATTTAAACAGTGAATTTTGAATCTCTTCTTGTAAACTCAGAGATGTGAATTCAGACGGCAATTAAATTACCACATGACCTGTTTGTCAAAAAACAGTAGGTACTAATTTGGCCAGGGATTTTTACGCGGGTTGGGTGAGAAAAACACTGATATTATGGATTCGGACGGCACTAAAATCACAGACTTACCCCTGTAAATGTTTAAAATACCGGACGAGCCCATGAGAAACAATATTAGCGTCCGAACAGGACTTAACTGACAGTAGCCTATGCTTTCACTGGCCTTTAAAAGCACTTTTTAATTAAATTAATAATATTGTATAATAATATAATAAAAAATCTAACAACAATCAGTGTAATGGCAATTTTATTCTTTGCATGAAAACACTTGAATTAGCCTAATTTAATACTGTCTGGGTGTATTAAAACTTCAGAATTATATTCGTATAGACCTGCAACAGTGATAAGGTAAAGCTAAGAGTGGTCCAGACCAACCTTACGAACGTATGACTTACAGAAGATATACTTAGCGAACGAACGTTTCGGGAATCGTGCCATAAGGTTAAGAGAGAGGTTAAGGAATAGGTTAAGAACTACTTAGAGATAAGAACGCTTTGGGAAACCGGGCCCTGATTGTTTCAAAGCTTTACAGAGATAACAGGAAAATAATGCAACAAAGATTTTTTCCAGAAGAAAATAGCATCACAGTCCAGCTTAAAGCGTAACTCTCGCCAAAATGCAACCTGGGGTCTTTTTGTGAATCTACCCGAGGCAAACTTTCGTTTAAAAGCATAATTAGGATGGAAACGCCACTTTTAAGTTTGACCGTATTTTCGTTTTCGGTCAAATTGCCTTTTGAATGGGAGTGAATGGGGCACGACTATGATAGCATCAAAAATCGCTATTTTACACTAAGAAGGCTCGACACAACATGAAACTGTGCTGGAAGTGTCACCAGGGGCTCTACACATGAACTTGAGCGTTGAGAACATTGTTTGTGTACACAGAGTTTACTAAAAAAAAGTCAGAATTGCGTGAAATAAAGTCGCAATTGCGTCTTATAAAGTCAGAATTCAGACTTATTTTTTCCGCAATTGCAACTTTATATCACGCAATTCTGACTTCATAACACATAATATAAATGAGATATAAACTCACAATTGTGAGATACAAAGTCCAATTCTAAGGAAAAAAAAAACTTTTTTATTTATTTTTTTTTACCTCAGAATAGTTTATATCTCACAATTCTGACTTTATAACACGCAATTGCGTATTATAAAGTCAGAATTGTGAGATGTAAACTCGCAATTGTGAGAAAAAAAGTCAGAATTGTGAGATTAAAAAGTCGCAATTACCTTTTTTATTTTTCACTCTGTGGCGGAAACAAGCTTTCATAGTGTCCGCCGGCATTTTGACAGTCAAAAATAGTCGATCTCCGAATGCGAATGAACTGACTCTGAATTTTAGTATTGCTTCTTATATGAGGATCCTTTTTCAAATACAAGGTCAATATTGATTTTCACTAATGACAAAATTTATATTGAACTAAGCTTTAGGAGCTTTCCATCTTTACTCTCCTCATGTTACGTTGCATTCGGCGATCGACTAGTTTTGACTGTCAAAATGGCGGAGGACACAGAGACAGTGAGTTGTTCAAAATCTTTCTTTTTAGTAAACTCTGTGTACACAAACAACGTTCTCAATGCTGGAGTTCATGTGTAGAGCCCCTGGTGAGACTTCCAGCACAGTTTCATGTTGTGTCGAGCCTTCTTAGTGTTTTAAAAATAGCGATTTTTGATGCTATCATAGTCGTGCCCCATTCACTCCCATTCACAAGCCAATTTGACCGAAAACGAAAATACGGTCAATCTTAAAACTGGCGTTTCCATCCTAATTATGCTTTTAAATAAAAAGTTTGCCTCGGGTAGATTCACAAAAAGACCCTAGGTTGCATTTTGGTGAGAGTTACGCTTTAAGTAAGTTCAGTGATGGTTAATTTCTGTTGTGAAAAAGTTATTAATTTAGTTCATTTATATATATAGCCGCTATATAACCAGCTCAGTTCAGTTCTCATATAATGGTGTCAATGCAGATCAATATTAATGTTGAATATTAGATGTGTCACTGGGACACGTCTCATGCGTGATGTCTGTCTGTCCCACAGGTCTGTCTCTGGTGGTGGGTCTGGTTCTCTACATCTCCAGCATTAATGACGAGATGTTCAGCAGGACCAAGAGTAACGAGGCGTACTTCAGCTATAAGTACGGCTGGTCGTTTGCGTTCGCCGCCATCTCGTTCCTGCTCACCGAGGTGAGAACACTGCCATCGTCAGGATACTCTTCACACGTCTGTGTGTGTTATGTGCTGGTTTCTTCTGAACTCAGGCTTATTTTAAAGATGAAATCACAGCTAACAGAGTTTTGTTATAAGAACCTTCTCCAAATATTCAGTGTTGGTTCTGGGAACGTAAACAATGTCCAGCTTTCTTGACCGTTAGAGGAACGTGTTTTAGGAGGTGTGATGTTCCTCAAATGTTCTTTCAACTTAATTTTGATCAACAATTCAATATTCTAGGAGTGTTGATTTGTAACATTCCAAGAACATAAAAATGTCTGAATGTTAATATAATATAAAGGTTAGTATGATGTTCCTGAAACATTCTTTCAATCATTCAAACACCTGCTGTGAACAAGCACTGAAAGAAAGAGTAATAAGAACACAAACTACAACTTTCTTCAGACACAGCCTTCGATGAACTGAAGATGAAAGACATTAAATCTGTGAAGATCTGATTAAACAACTCCACAAACAGCATTACCAGCTTCACTTATTACTAACCAGACTGACTTTATTTCTGTCACACGTCTACAGAAGCTCTTATTGAGAATTAACAGAGGTTTAGATGTTGATGTTGGTTGAAAATGTTTAGTTTGCGGTCACCATTATGATGATCAGTGTTTGCTTTAGTTGGACTCTTGACCCTTGCAGATGCTTTTTTTTTCAGCAATTGCAGGTGCTTTCAGAAAACTTTCTTTTTTTAAGTTCCCAGAACCAACACTGAATATTTGTAGAACTTTCTTATAACAAAAAATCTGTTAGCTAAGTAGCAACCTAGTGGTAACTTGTGCAAACATCCCTCGCATTGTCTTTAGAAAAGGTAAAAATCCAGTTTTGATCTTTAATTATGTGTTTTGTATGTAAACGATCTTATGAAGAACAAGACTTTATTTCTGTCAGACGTCTACAGAAGCTCTTATTGAGATTTAACAGAGGTTTAGATGTGGATGTTTGGTTGAAAATGCTTAGTTTTTCAGTGTTTGCTTTAGTCGGGCTTTTTACCCTTGACTTTGGTTAAGTTGCTTTTTTCCAGTAATTGCAGGTGTTTTCAGAAAACAGATAAAGCAGACAAACATGTCTGCATTAATGATCAAACGACTGCATCATTACTCAATCCAGTCTTCAGTGTCACATGATCCTTCAGAAATCCTTCTAATATGCTGAATCTATCATAAAACATAAGAATTTTGACAGTCTTTCCCACAATTGGAGCATTATTCCATAAAATGTCAGGAGATGTCAAGCTCCTGAAAGGTTAATACTATAACCACTAGAAAGGCACCATAAAAACAGTCCACACGTCTTCTAATCTAGACCATACCAGAGAATTGTGTGTGATAAATGGACTGATTTTATGGTAGGTATTGAACTTAAAGTCAAGTCAAGTCTCCTTCATTTATACAGCGCTTTTACCAATATAGATAGTTTCAAAGCAGCTTTACAGTGATAATAGGAGATTACAGTAACAGAGATTGTTTGGCTTTACAGCAGATCTAGAATAAAGTTATTGTCCAGCTAAAGCTAAAGTTTTGACTGATTCACTTCCATCGCAAAGATCATTAGTTATTAACTTAGGGGCCGCTTATATGACACCGCTCTAACAGAAAACTGAAAACTTTTAATGTGTTCTGGCCGTTCATTTGCAGAAAAACAGTGTTTGAGGCTCGAGAACGCAAACCTTGAAACAGGGTCCAATGTGCAACCACTGAAAATTTTGGAAAACGTTATCATCTCTGCGTAAACTAAAAAAATGTGAATCTGTGAAAATGGCGACCGTGTGCACACGTGTATCATGTGATATTCATGTGACTTTAGTGATAAAGGAAAAAAGGAAAGACAAATTATACCGTAAAGAAGTATGCCAGTCATTTATTAATGTTAATAAGCATTTTCAATAAAAAAAAAGCATTTATATTTCTGAATGAATAGCATTTATATTTTTATGTTAGTAAGTGGTGTTAAAAATTGGGCCACTTTGAGCCAAAAAAGTCCAGGGCCACTTTTCCAAATATAATTATACTTTTTCACACAAGTCAAGTCGAGTCAGCTTTATTTATACAGCGCTTTATACAATACAGAGTGTTTCAAAGCAGCTTTACAGAGATAACAGGAAAATAATTGTCACGTTTTGGGTTTGTTCATGTCATGTTTCCATGTCTGTCATGTGATTCCCTGTTAGTCATGTGATCCTGCCATGTGTTCCCTTGTCTGATGTGTCATGTTGTCATTGGTTCATTGTTTCATTGTTCACAGGTGTCCCTTGTCTTGTCATTAGTCTGTGTATTTAAGCCCTCATGTTTGCCATGTGTCTTTGTCAAGTATTGTTTCCTGTAGTTCTGCAAGTTGGTGGTTTTTGTTTCCATGTTTTTGGTTTTGGTGGAATGTGGCCAGGACACCGGGGTTACACCCCTACTCTTTACGAGAAGTGCCATGGGATTTTTAATGAGAGTCAGGACCTCGGTTTTACGTCTCATCCGAAGGACGGTGCTCTTTGACAGTATAGTGTCCCCGTCACTACACTGGGGCGTTAGGACCCACACACACCACAGGGAGACCAGTCTTGGGCTACAGGGTGACATGGCTGCTGGTTGACTTCTCTGTGTGTGTGTGTGTGTGTGCTCAGAGTGCAGGCGTGATGTCGGTGTACCTGTTCATGAAGCGCTACACGGCGGAGGAGATCTACCAGCCGCACCCGAGCTTCTACCGGCCCCGGCTGAGCAACGGCTCCGATTACTCGGGTCAGTTCCTCCACCCGGAGCCCTGGAACCGGGGCCGCAGCCCGTCAGACCTGTCCAGCGACGCCTCGCTCCAGATGAACGCCAGCTACCCCGCGCTGCTCAAGTGTCCCGACTACCAGCAGGTGCAGGTGTCCTCCTCGCCCTGCTGAGCACAGCACTGACTACAACATCCATTTATCGAAACCTAGATAACGTACAGAGACTGATGCGTCTACGCCTTAACAAACGGACTGACGCTGCGTCTCACGTCGCCTACTCACTGTACACTACGCCCTAAAAGTATTTACTCTTTTTGAGAATAAAAAGTAGATACTTTTGAGTGTGTAGCAGAAGAGTAGGCAAGCTTTGGGGCGTCTTTAACGGTTGCTCTCTGTCACAGTAAACTGACCTGTCAATCATCTTGTCAAAGATAAAATCCTCCACGTTTAATTTCATTTAATTTCCTACCGTATCGGATAGAAATGTAGATACTATCCTCATATTAATGCATAGTGATGCATTTAAAAGTTAATGGCCAAACCGATCTTTATAAAAGTTACACATTGTTAATGCAGATTTAAATATAACATGCTTTTTTTTTTTTTTTTTTTTTTTTTTTTTTTTATCAGGTTAAACTTTGATTATGCTTTAGGACACACTTATTTTAATTTCACACACTGTTGAGGATGGACAGTATGGCTTCACTCCAGCAGGGGGCGGTATAGGATTACGGGAACACTTTACTAGATGGTTCATTAGTTAAGAACTAAGAATGAATGAATGCATCTTAATAAATAGATTAATTAAAAGATTAATAAATACTGTAACAATTGTTAGTTCATGTTAGTTAATACATTAACTAATGAACCTTATTGTAACCAGTATTATTCTCTGGAGTGATTCACACACTTGTTATTATAATCATCAAGGTTTAATGTACAACCGGGTCCATGTAAATATTTATGGTGCTTAATTATACAAAAATGAATTGTAGCCATTATGGATCTCTAGCCTTTTATTACATCAATCTGCTGTGAAGGAAAGTCCAATATTTGTGTAATGTGTGTATATATACTATGTATGTATGTAATGCAATATATTATCTATTCATATCAAACTGTATTTCTTATAAAGGTTGTTGTAACAAAATTATTGGTAAATATGTGCAGAAATCGTCTTGGTATCTATTGAACACACAACAAATCTAGATGAACAAATGTACCATGAATTATGTATTATTGCACATCTGACATGATGAACTGTCCGTTTTTAAATATTTGTGATGAGATATTATATAGTTGTCCACAGCTTCAAGTTAATTTCCTTTCTGCTTCATCCGTGTGTGTTAAAATCTGTACTTGCATAAACCTTGGTTATTCATTTTTCAGTCGTCACACAACGTCATGAGCTGCATATCATAATTATATATATATATATATATATATATATATATATATATAAATATTTGTCAGTATTATAGACTATCAATCTGCATTGCTGGCAATGATATTTCAGTTTGTGACAGTAGGTGGTGACAGAGTTTGCTTTATGAGTTATCATTCAATCTGTCTTTTTATTTACAAATAAAGAGTATTTTACAAATATTAGACAATACAAGAAAATACATCATAAATGTAACACAGTTGGACACTAAGGGGGCTTAATGTAGATCTACCTAAAGATATTGATACATTTACACATTTTCTAAATGTTTGCTTCATAGACGTTTGGATTGAGTCAATATAAAGCTCCATTTCTTTCTTGATTTATATAAAACGGTTTATTTTACAGGAAAACTTACATTTGTGAACATGGAATTTTGACATTAAAAGAATTAAATGTGTTATATAACCCTGACTGCGCTTGTCTCTAGTTCTCCAAAAGACCAAAAGTAAGTGTTCTTTGTGATAAAATCAAAAACAATTTGCCAGAACGGTCTTATGAATGGGCAGTGCCTGAATAAACGAGCCACAAAGTGCAACAAAAATCAAAATCACCTTTAATTTTATTAAAAGTAATGTTTCACTGGGTATAATTTTGAATGACACCTCTTTGACTTTGTAATTGAATATTGATGAGTTATAAGCCAAACCTTTTTGCACACAATATTGTCTGTTGAATGATTCCAATACGAGTAAATATCAGTGTTTGTTAGAAATAAATGGATCTGATTTGTGAGTTAAGAAACAAATATTATAAGAACTTACTACAGAAGGTGAGGACATATTTGTTGAATGTAAATTATTTTCTGATGTCTAAACAGCATTATGATTTCAGGTGATATTGCACCAAAAACTTGCATAGTGTGTTACAGGAATATTATAATGTGCAAAAAAACAAAAAGAAAACCATTTAAATTAAATAACTGCTTTGATGATGGTATATTGGTGGATCAATGTTGCATTTAAATATGATATGTTTATTGTTCTGTATATAATATTTATGTGGTGAAAAGTTGTTTGAAAATCAAGGATCCGATAAAAAGACCTGGCGATGAAATTCAGATATAGTTTTGCTGGTATTTTATATATATTATATTATATATACAATATTATAATTACAACTAAGAAGACAATGTGTATTACCAAGTTTTGGAAGAATATGGGAGGGGGAAAAGCCTTTTCCTTTTTTTTAGCCTATTAATTTTAAATGTATTATTTAATGTTTCAAAATCCAAAACATTTAGGCCACCATTTTCATATGAATTCATAATAACTGTTTTCTTTATGTAATGTATTTAGTTTTTCCATATCTCTTAACATAATGTTTTATTAAAGTCCACCCTGAGATGAAAATCCAGCTTTTAATGTTGTTTATGTGTCTATGTGGTGTTTTTAATATGCTTTAAGACAAACCATGTGTAAATTCATAAGTCGACAGCATTGCTGAGTATTTCCTCCTTAAAACTGCAGTGAACCAAAGACAGTCTCAAAAACACGCTTTGAAATCGCTGGTGTTTCTGACGTCACAAACTACCTTGTAACCAATCAGATCAACGTGTGATCGTCAACCAGTGGATCTCTGAGCTGAGTGAGTGAGTGGAGGCGGGGCTCATTTGCATATTCATAGAACCACGCATACTAAATGAGGCAAGGGTGTCGAGTTACATTCAAGATATTTTAAGGCATGGACAATTATTTTCAAGGATAAAACGTTTAAATTTGCCATATTGGTGATAAAAGATGAGGTTTAAGGGATAAAATTATTGACCACAGGGGGATTTTAAGAGTTCTTAATCTGTAGATGGGAAATCTTATATATTGTTAATCTATATATATTGTTTTGTTTCGATATCTAGTATATGCTATCAGGCCAAAGAACCAAAGCCATTGCTGCATAAGTCAGTCTAGAAAATTACAGCCTTCTTAATTCAGCGATTTCTGAGACGCTGTTGATGTTTGAAATCACCAAAGCAAACACGCCCCTACCCAAAAGTATCACACCCCTATCTTGATAGCTCCGCCCCCAAATGAACAAACGCGCTATGCAGCACAGGCCCCTCCCCCTTCATGAGTGGCCACACCCCTTACTGCTGATTGGCTTCAAGTGTGTTTTGGTGCTCGGTCAGATCCACTTTCAACAGTTTCTCAGAAATCGCCTCCTGTACCTTTAAAGAAAGATCTCTCCTTAAGCCATTGATTTAATTTCAAATTGAATATTTGGATAAAGGTTGAAGATGTCAATTTTCCTATAGGCTGGTCAACTCTTTTAACCACTACTGTAAGGCAGTTCATTGACTTTCCAACTGATCTTCTAACCATGCAGCAAAATCAAACCACTTTTATGAGGATTTCGGGCTTCCCTGGAGTTTGTGGAGCGGTTGTTATGTTTATGGACATATAACTCATTGCTCTTACTATAAATGAGACATATATCAAGAGAAAAGGATTCTGTAGCATCAACACAAATTGCTAATAATTGTAATGATTTTATAAATGCAGTGACCTCACCCTTACAGGCTCACTATTGGCTGATTCAGAGGTTGAGGGCGGCCATTTTGAGTTGACATCACTGTAGTCTTGTAGTGCCACTTCAGTCAGCACTTAAGAATCAGTCTTAGACTTTACTGAAAGTTGTTTTTAGCTTCTCCTACTATTAGAGAAGTCCTACTTTTTACTAAGAATATTTTGACACTTAAGACAAAGCTTAGTACTATTCTTAAGAGCATTTCAAAACTTTGTGGCTGCGTTAGAAATCCACACTGTACATTATCAAAGTTAGTTGGATCAGATTTCCCTGTGTGATGTGTGGGGAAAACAAATAACTCTTGAAAGCTTTATCTTCATGAATGTTTTATGTATTCATAGTTCATGTACAGTTTGACCAATAGCTTATACAGACATATAAAAATTTATCTGGAGCCCCAAAGGCCATTAGAGATAGTATTCCACCCATGGAAAGGGCTTTTATTTTACAACCACATATAAATTGCTACTGGATTTTTTTCTTCTTCTTAAAAAAAACAACTTCATTTTTCCAGAATTACAAGGTGATTTTTTTTTTCCCTGACAGAAGTACATTAGTTTAAGGCTGCTGAGCGAAGAGCCCTAACAATAAAGAGCCAGTAGATTTATATATGCTACAGATTGTACTTACACAAAAAAAAAGAGGACAAATGTTTACAGTATTTACACATAACTTAGATCTATAGTTTACCAATTATGAGTAGAATAAAATCATTTCACAAAGAAAATAAATATAAAAGGAGATATTTAACTATACTTGTAAAGAGAACACAAAAGCAAGCAAATTCATTCGTATTACATCAAAACATCATATGTGACAGTAGATCTAAGAGCAGAACGGAAAGGGTTAATGGACTGGTACCTTCTGATGGACAACAGAAATTGATGCTGAATTCAGAGTACACTACTCTTCCCAGACAGCAACATAGTGTCGGCCCAGATCCGGCCCACATCCGGTATTCCACACGTACCAGATGTGGGCCGGATCTGGGCCGACACTATGTTGCTGTCTGGGTTACTATTCTATATACTATCGAAAGATACCCAGACAGTAATATAGTGTCGGCCCAGATCCGGCCCACATCTGTACCGGATGTGGGCCGACACCATGTTGCTTTGTATAGTAAGAATAGTATCCGAATTCAGCTTAAATCTCTCTCTCTCTTTATATATATATATGTTATATATTTGCTGTTTCTCACTCTAACAACATGAAATCAGTCCAGCTGACTCCAGAGCGCCACCTAGCATTAGCACTGGATCACATGCACACACAAAGTCTTCTAGCACCATATAAGGAGGTAATGGCCATGAAGGGTTACTGTCGATCACACCGGCCGTCCAAATAGGTCTCGTCTCTTCCGAAATAAATGGCTTTTGTGTAGTGAGAGTTCATATACGAGTTCATATCGCCCAGGTATACATACCAACATCCATGCAAATACAAACATGTCAGGACAGCTGTGTTTTTATATGAATAGAAACCCCAGACAGCAACATAGTGTCGGCCCAGATCCGGGCCACATCCGGTACATGTGTATCCAACACGGCCCAGATCCGGGCCACATCCGGTACATGTGTATTCAACACGGCCCAGATCTGGGCCACATCCAGTATATGTGTATTCAACACGGCCCAGATCCGGGCCACATCCGGTACATGTGTATTCAACACGGCCCTGATCCGGGCCACATCCGGTACATGTGTATTCAACACGGCCCAGATCCGGGCCACATTCGGTACATGTGTATTCAACACGGCCCAGATCCGGGCCACATTCGGTACATGTGTATTCAACACGGCCCTGATCCGGGCCACATCCGGTACATGTGTATTCAACACGGCCCAGATCCGGGCCACATTCGGTACATGTGTATTCAACACGGCCCTGATCCGGGCCACATCCGGTACATGTGTATTCAACACGGCCCAGATCCGGGCCACATCCGGTACATGTGTATCCAACACAGCCCAGATCCGGGCCACATCTGGTACATGTGTATCCAACACGGCCCAGATCCGGGCCACATCCGGTACATGTGTATTCAACACGGCCCAGATCCGGGCCACATCTGGTACATGTGTATCCAACACGGCCCAGATCCGGGCCACATCTAGTACATGTGTATTCAACACGGCCCAGATCCGGGCCACATCCGGTACATGTGTATTCAACACGGCCCAGATCCGGGCCACATCCGGTACATGTGTATCCAACACGGCCCAGATGTGGGTCGGATCTGGGCCGACACTATGTTGCTGTCTGGGACTCCAGAAAGGAACTATAAACATTGAATTCTTCAGCCGCTATGCTCCTTTAACCCGTCGTCAAACACACATTTGCACAAAGTCTGTCCCGGTAGGCAGTGTGTGTTGCTGTGAACAGGCTTTGAGGAAGAGGTTCGGACGGAGATTTCACTTCTTGTTGGCGATGCGTCTCTTCCTGGTGGCCAGCATGTCGTAGAAAGGGTCCCGGCTGATGCTCGCTCTGAAAGAACCAATTAAAAGGAGATGTGAGAGACTTCAGCATCTTTGATATGGAAATAAAGCATATAGCCTATATATGTTTGCACACACACTCCTGTCTTAAAGGCATCATAGGAAATAGTTTGTTCAGTGACCTAGTTTGGTTTCCATGGTTTCTGAGGACACACCCCACCCCCGTTTAACTCCGCCTCTCAGGGATATTCTGCGTTTGAGTGGCGTTTTGGGATTGTCCAGTGTAAGGTGACAGCTAAGGCCAGACCTGCTAAGATTAAAGGCTGGTTTTATACTGATATGAACTGATTTAGACTGATATGAAGAGACACGAATGCTCTGCTGCTGTTGCCACAGTTTTCACGCTTGAAATCTT
This sequence comes from Squalius cephalus, assembly GCF_949319135.1. Taxonomy (NCBI): domain Eukaryota; kingdom Metazoa; phylum Chordata; class Actinopteri; order Cypriniformes; family Leuciscidae; genus Squalius; species Squalius cephalus. Next base: position 63,023,897 of record NC_137122.1, on the reverse strand, counting down.
GTTAGCGCGGCGCATAGTGTGAAACTCATCCTCCACTGCAGAAAGTGCTTCTTTTATTGTGAGCTGACTACTTCTATAGTGAGTTGCCTATGTAAACAGCATTTCAAGGCCTCACAAGTGAGCTCCAGAGACGAAGGCAAATTTAAATTGTTACGCTGCTCAAAATATGAGGGTATAATTCATGGATTAGGTACCCAAGACAGCAACATGAGATCCGGCCCACATTTGGGCCGTGTGGATTCAACGTGTACCAGATGTGGGCCGTATCTGGGCCTACACCATGTTGCTGTCTGGGTAATCCCATAATGCATTGCGATAAGATAAGTGAAAAAGCTATGCTCTTCGTATCTTTATTATTGCAAAGGCTGCTGGGAAATGTGTTTATTCTGCACACTACTGTCTATGTTGGACTAAATTCTACCCTACTCTTAGTATTTCTTCAAAGTTTTTGATTGGACTGTCAATCATAAAATTAAAAATGCAACTAATTACATTTTTTTAAAACGCTAACAGGATGCCTCTCACATGCAATATGATTTATAATACAGGATACACTGCACAGACTTTAGTAATAGGGTAGTGATTAGGGGTGTAACAATATATCGTGCCAATATATCGCAATATAAAAAATATGTATCGTGGATACATAAATAAAAATTACTGTTTTAGTGTCAGTAAAACATTAAACTGCTATATATAATGTTGAATAAAATGTATAATAATGCAATATTTGTGGGTCCTGATAATGCCAAATGTTCCCAGTAAGAAGTGTCCTACATTATTTTAAATATATCTAGTCAGTGAAAGAGTGCAAGAATATTCATCTAAAATAATTCTGTGTTTTCAGCTTCAGAATCATGAATATTGTTATTCTGGTGTCTCTATTGTGTAATGTAATATCAAATTTAGCATTTTAATCAACAGTTTATTTTTTGTTAACTTTTTATCATATGTCTTGGAGTATCGCAATAATATCGTATCGTGAGTTCAGTATCGTGAGATGTATCGAATCGTGACATGAGGGTCTCGTTACACCCCTAATAGTAATGCATTTTGAACATAGCCTTCACAATTTCTACACTGATTCTATCATCTTAAGAATATGTTAGAATGAACAGAATTCTAAATTCTGCACAGACAAAACCATCCGCCTCAACTTATTCCTACTGAATGAGTTAAAACCTCTGAGAAGAACTTGTTTTTGTTTCCAAAGCGTGACTGAATGGTCCAATATCCCGAGCGTATAAAGCATGATTACAGATAAGCAGATAAGGATAGTGGGTCATAACTGTGCCGACTATGCAAAAAGTGCTTGTGATAAAGCCTCTCATCCTCCAGCACGTTTCTGAGAGACGAGGCGCCTGGATTAGCGGAGACACGAGGACCGCAACAGGTCTGCTGGTCCCCGGAGTTGATGGTTTGTGTGTGTGTGTGTGTGTGTGTGGGGTTAAGCTCTGACTAATCTCCACTGAAGATCGCCCATGAAAACACAGGGTCGAGGATGAGACTAAACACCATCATGACTAGTGCTGTTAAAATCCACCCACGTGAAAAAAAATACCATAGTATATTATGGTAAAATTACTCTAGTAAATACTATAGTGTTTTTGAACCATACCCACATGAAAAAATACTGTAGTATATTATAGTAAAATTAATTCTTAAAAGTACTATAATATACTATAGTATTTTTTCATGTGGGCACTGCTGTCCCAATCTGGACCAAACCACAGTTAAAAAGATCTGTCCCAAAAGCTAGTGAGGTGAAATTCCCAAAACATGGCAGTAACATTGGGATTCTTTGCATTGTGAGATTATTTTCATGAAAATTAAGTAATCCCCCCCATTCTCATTACCGTAATGCAATAATAAATTAATAAATGATTAAATAATCCCATTTTCATTACAGTAAAATACAGTAAAACAACAACAAAAATAGTGGTAAATAAAGTCAAAATTACATTGTATTGCAGTAATGAGAATCTATTTCTAATTTGTTTTTAAATAAACTTGGCTTAATTAAAATCACCATTAAGAATAATGACAAAAAATCTAATTTGGTGATGAGATGTTATGTGATGTTAATGAAAATTTTATGGGAAATATGTTTAATTATAATAAAAATAATCTCAAAAGCAAATAATAATAATAATAATAATGGTCCTAAAAATAGACATTATTTTCTTTATGCATAAATACAGTAATATATATATATATATATATATATATATATATATATATATATATATATATATATATATATATATAGTCCCATTTTTTACATTTGACTTTTGGAGTGTAATATGACCGTGGGGTAATCACTGTACTGAAGTGGTCCGGAGATGAATAAGCCTCTAAAGTTTTTGGAAAATGTTTCAATGAGAGTAAAAGCAGTAAAGGCCAATAGAGGCCAATTGTAAATTGGTTATTGGCTAACATACACAAATTTGAAGATTGCTGCATATGAATCGGCAGGATGTTTTCACCGATACATCAAGAAAACGAGTGCATTTTTACACCATTAGTTGTTACCAACATGGAAAAATTTACTTCTACAGACATTTCTGCAAAACTCCAGACCCTTACCTATACATTTCATACAAATGACCATTATATGGGCAAGATTATGGATTAATAAAGATTCATCATCCTTGTACAATACTACACAGAACATATGGTCCCACTCTACAGAGTGTGTAAGTAACACTAAATGTATGTAATGTATAAAAAAAAATCAAGATTCAGAATGTTTGATCTGTTGCAATAAATTATCATTGGCGAATGTAATCTGTTAATAACAAATATCCACTTTTGGTCAGGAATAAGATTAGTGAATTATTCTATTTTATGATGCTGGAAAATATATCACCTGATCATCTTTCTTTCTGGCTTCCTTTGAAACAAATTATGTGTTTTGGTAAACACTGTTACAAAGACCACAAACTCACATAAAAGTGAGTCAAACTGACCAACTAAATCAAACACCGATGACCATATATATATATATATATATATATATATATATATATATATATATATATATATATATATATATATATACAGGGTTCATACACATTTTAACCAATACTTTTCCATGACTTTTCCATGACTTTTCCATGACTATGTATTCCTGAAAATGTCAGTCGACATTATAAGAATAAAAATTTGTGTTAAAATTTACCCTCAAAATTAATACCGTACATTAGGGGTGCGCAATATTGACAAAAATATGTCTCGATATTTTCAAAATTTTGTTGATAATTAGATGATATTTTACTGATTGTGTTTTTGTACTGGTATCCTGGCCGGTTTAGGCCTGTTGTTGACAGCAGACTCACGAAGATATTCATATTTTTTATATTCTATGCAGTGGTCAGTTCACAGCAGTGACCGAAATTAACATTTTTATTAAGGGGCAAAATTTGCCACCGTAAACTGATTTCCAGGGGCATTTTCACCTATATATGGACATTTTTTCTAAACGTATTTAGAGGTATGCATTAAATTATATTAGAATAACACAGTACTAATGTCAAATTAAATCATTAAATTAAAATCCATCCTTGCAGTGCAGAGGTGACACAGAAGCGGCATCAAAACTGGCATTAGCCTACTATATTTATACTTCATTTACAATTGCATAAATAAAGCAATTCAATATTTAAGGACCAGGGTTTAGAGACACTTTATATATATATATATATATAATATATATATATATATATATATATAAAGTGTCTCTAAACCCTGGTCCTTTGTCTGACACACCTATTTCAGGTCTTGGAGTCTCTACTAATGAGCTGATGACTTGAAGACATACAAAATGTGAACTGTTGAGGGTTGAGAACCACTGCTGTAGGTGGCACATTATTCTCAAGAGCGTTAACCTTTTAGCACCACTAACTGGACATTTCACTTTGAAAGTGTAGCGAAACGTGCAAGAATCAACGTAATATTTAGCAGAGGCTCGTTTTTCTAATGAGCTTGGCCTGTTAGTTACTTTACCTATGCTTGTTCTTGTTGTTGACAGTGTGGCAGCTCATTAGGTTTTGTTATAGAGTTAAAGTCAAGTCACATTAATTTATATAGCGCTTTTAACAATATAGATTGTTTCAAAGCAGCTTTACCTTGACAATAGGAAATTAAAGTAACAAAGACTGTTTACAGCAGCTCTAGAATAAAGTTATTGTCCAGCTAAAGTTAGCTTTATCACTGTATGCTGCGTTTCTTCAGCACATGTTATTAAATCACTGAACAAGACTATTCAACAATATGTTCAATGGGAAATCCTACTTAATGGATTTGATCCATTCCTCCTTCTCCTCTGGTGTGGGAGCTGATATCCTGTAGACGACGTGGTTTCCCTCCACCACCCTCCCATCGGCCTCCGTCTTACACGCCTTGATCACCTGCCCTTTATGGTTGGGATTGTACAGCTCAAAGCAGTTCTACACGAGGAGACACAACACACTATTAGGCATGAGGTTTTCACGATCCCGTACGGCTCTAACGTTCACATTTTCTCGGGCACTCACAGGTTTCCTGGGTTCCTCCACTTCTCTGATGCTGAGGTTCTCCAGAGGGATAATTCCACGTGGTTCCTTGTCCTAAAGTCAGGAGAAACCCATCAAAATGCATCTGGGACAAGAATAATCCCTCATGCTGTAGCTCAAGTCCTGAAATTATGCTGAACACCAATCTACTTACTGTTGTGTACTCAAAATAGTACAAGCAGTTGTCGGTCAGAATAAACCATCTCCTCTTCCAAGTTTTTACTCGTCCACCTGCAAAGAAAAAGGAAAACCATCAATGCCAGTGACCCAGTTTCTGAGCAGTAACTGACTAGAGCCAATGCAACACTCACAAACAGCTCCTGTTTCTCATTTCAGGAATATCAGCAACAATATCTTCTAATTTATATGCAAATGATCTGGTTCAAGTTCTCCATTCAACATGTTTTTCAATGTTATAATATCTTCTCTTATCTATTTTGATGTGCAGAGACAACTCTCTGTAAACATCGACTGGTTGACTTCCTGAAGAGTCTGAGACTATCCTGTCCTAAATACCAGCCTCAGCCCATGTGGTCTTCATTATAGTGGCATCCCAGACAGAAACGTAGTGTCGGCCCAGATTCGGCCCACATCCGGTACATGTGGATTTAAGTAAATTAAGTAAATTGTACTTTGTAATGTCCAATTGAAAGTTTTCTGTTCAAGTGCATTTTGAATCATACTTTTAATAGTCTTTTTTGTCATGTTTTAAAGAAGTAGACATATTTTGATGTGTTGACTAACATATGTTAACTCTAGAGTGTTATTCAGTATTGCATTGAAAGTAATCTTAAACACACTAAATTGCAAAAAAGATATACTTATAAAGTCCCCCTGTAGTCCATCATTTTATCCATTAAAACTCATCTTTGATCACCGAAATTACATATTTAAATGTTTTTTCCTTGAAATAAAATTCTTCATGCCTTAAAATATCTTGAATGTAACTCAACACCCTTGCCTCATTTAGTATGCACGGTTCTATGAATATGCAAATGAGCCCCGCCTCCACTCACTCACTCAGCTCAGAGATCCACTGGTTGACGAACACACGTTGATCTGATTGGCTACAAGGTAGTTTGTGACGTCAGAAACACCAGCGATTTCAAAGCGTGTTTTTGAGACTGTCTTTGGTTCACTGCAGTTTTAAGGAGAAAATACTCAGCAATGCTGTCGACTTATGAGTTTACACATGCTTTGTCTTAAAGCATATTAAAAACACCACATAGACACATAAGCAACATTAAAAGCTGGATTTTCACCACAGGGGGACTTTAAGTCCTACTTAAGTGGTTCAAAAAAAGCACTCTTAAATTCAACGGTTCATAAAAAAAAGACAATTTGTATTTTGTTAGAAGAGTAGATCTACTTTAGTGTCCTCATGTCCTCTTTAAATGCGAGAAAATGGGCTGAAGGCGCAACACTGCCTTGCTTTATATGCCAAGTTGAACAGTTTATTTGCATTTAATATAAATGTAACCTATAATATATTTTTATTAATTTGCAGAAGAGTCCAAAAACATTACATTCATTTCACTCTATATTATCCCCGTAATAAGCACTCTTTTTAAAGTGTACTTCTTTATCACAAGAAGCAGCGCACTCAACTCGACTTCAACTCCTGACCATAGAAAGCAAATCACAGAAATGTCCGGGAGCAATGTTGCAGCGCTGAGAGAAGTTATTTCTATTTGAGAGCGAAAGAGAGCTTGGATCACAGTGCTACCCTTATTTGGGTTATTCCTCACAAACAATCTCTCACAAAAAAAGATACACCTTACAAGAGATTGCATTCTGCAATCAAATTAAATGTAATATCTCACGGCAAACGTACAGACGCCACTATCATGCTCTAGAAAATGGTGCACAAATCCAGTCTCTCTCACACACCCCCACACACTCATATACATTAAAGCCTCTGACTCATTTGCAATCGTTCCTCTGCTGTATTGTGAGCTGTTTTTGGCTGTAATAACGTGGTGTATCGAGCACAGCGCTGTAGGCTTCTCCACCCCCTCTCCCGACGCCAACACCGTCCCACAGATGCTGAACGCACATCGGCATCGGGAGAGATTAAAGCCGTGCTTTCTGCAGTTCCCTACTCGCAGTTCTATTCCCATGATCCACTTTCACGACTCTGATGTTCATCTCCTCAGTCACAAAAGATGGCAGCGAGAGACACAGTCAAAGCACTGATGAAAGAAGGACACACACATGATGGGAAATGAGGGTCGTCAGAGAGATCAGTGAGGTTGAGGGATAATGACACATGCAGGGTTACAGGCCACAGATCAGGGTCATTTGGACAGTGCATGTAGTTATTGATTACAGTGAGATTTACAGGTATGGGGATATAATTGTTAATACAATATTTGTGAATTCTTTACATAAAACCATACAATTCTTTACATAAAGCCAACAAATATTGGACCCTATCACATACCCGGTGCGACGCAAGTGTGTTTTGCTAGTTTCAGCCCGACGCAGTTTTCATTTTCAAGTCCTGCGCCACGTTGTTTAAATGGCAAATGCATTTGCTCCCATCTGTGTGCCCATGGGTGTGCTGGTCTGAGAACCAGGTGTGTGTTCAGGCGCATTGTTGGAGCGTTGCTATTTTGAGGAACTGAAATAGACTGAGCCATTGACCAACTGAGACCTGGTCTAAAGTCAATGGAGCAGTATTATTTTTTGTTATTTAAAGAGCGCGTTAGTAATATGAGCCTATAGGGCAGGGGTGCCCAATCCTGCTCCTGGCGATCGACTGTCCTGCACAATTCATCTCCAACCCTAATCAAACACACCTGCCTTTAATTTTCAAGTGATCCTGACGTGCTCTGAAGACCTTAATTGGTTGCTTCAGGTGTGTTTGATTAGGGTTGGAGATGAACTGTGCAGGACAGTCGATCGCCAGGAGCAGGATTGGGCACCCCTGCTATAGGCGGTACCGTACAATGTGTACCAGGCATTACTTGAGCCTTATGTTGGTTGGTGACACATTTGCATAATTCAAACCCTATAGTCTTTATTGGCGGCCTGTGAACAACTGTCTTGGTCATGTTTAGTTTCATTATCACAGGGATGGGCAACTTCGGTCCTGGAGGGCCACTGTCCTACAGAGTTTAGCTCCAACCCTGAAAAAATCACCTGCCTGTAACTTTCTAATAATCCTGAGGACCTTGATTAGCTTGTTCAGGTGTGTTTGATTAGGGTTGGAGCTAAACTCTGTAGGACATTGGCCCTCCAGGACCGAAGTTGCTCTGTTTAGTTTTGTTTCCATGGCTTTCCTTGTCACTGTTGTCATGGTTACTCAATAGTGCACACCTGTTCTTTGTTTCGTTAATTATCTTGCCCAGTGTATTCAAGACCTCTGTTTCTTGTGTTCATTGTTAATGTTGTTGGTATTTGTGTAGTTCTCTCGCACTCTGCATAACAAATACTGTGTTTCTTTGTTCATTCTCAGTTGGATTCGCTACAACAACGTCTCCTTTAACACCATAGTTGTAGCTGAGACCGGAAGAGTTTGGTTTGTGTTCCCGACATGTGGAGAAGTTGCGAATCCACTTTGTTGCACTTCAAAAGGATGAGGGCTCGAATTGATCCAGAAAAACGACGCCATCTTTACTATTTGTATCACCTATATAAAATAGCATAATAGGGGCAATTTAAATTCAATAAGGTCACCATTCATTACTCTAGTCTAGTGAGTATTTTTCAGGGCAAGTTTATATATGAAAGATAAGTTATGTATATAGGGTAACCACATGATTCAAAATTATGGTTATGCTTAAACTGGCAAACTTGAACAAACAAACACACTAACAAATAAATAAATACTTGTAAATAAGTGCACATTTGTTTAATCTAATTTAGTTCTTTCATTTCTGGAGTCCTGTCTATTTTCCAGTGTACATTTCCACAGATCCAACAGGGATAGTTTTAGTGAGAAAAAGCATAATTATTTGAGTGGAAAAAGCTGTCAGCTGAGGGAAACACATAAAACTTGTGTGGGTTTAAATGTGTACTGTTATTATTAGAAAGTATATAGGTCTACCGGGACATTACATAGAAAACAAGGAATTTGTGTGTCCAGAGCCAATACGACAAATCCAACCATGTGAACTAAACTGGTTTTAATGTTGATAATCGTTATTTTAGACATGCATCTGCTTGTTTCTGCTTCTTCTTCGCCTGTATTTGTCATAGCGCCACCTACCGTATAACAGTGAAAACATGGAAATTTCCGTCAATGGCGGGGAAAGAGTTAACAGATTTAACAGATTAACAGTTGAATTAATACTCACAGCTATTTTGGGTTAGAGATCTACTTATTTTATGATTATTTCTTACTTTATAGTAGCTAGCAGCATAAATAATTGCTACAAACTCAAACTGTAGAGCGTTGGCACTTGCAACGCCAAGGTAATGGGTTCGATTCCCTGGAAACCAAGAACTGATAAGAATGTAAATGTTTAACTTGGAAATGCAATGTAAGTCACTTTGGATAAAAGCGTCTGCCAAATGCATAAATGTAAATGTATGCACTTGTTTTTAAGTTGAACTGCCTTCGGGATAGTAAACTGACCTCTGACCCGAGACGCAGCCTAACAATAAGCCTACAGACCGGAAGTGAGAAGGCCTTGAGTGACAGTCAGGAGAGCATCAAATGAAGGTTAGAAGAGATGAAAAGAGGGAACGATGGGATAGATCTGTCCTGGTTTTGTTACGTACCTCCTGTAGAGAATGCCAGACAGTCACAGGACAGAAAATGAACTGCAAAAAATGCTTTTCTTACTCAGTATTTTTGTCTTGTTTCCAGTCCAAAAATCAAAAAATTCTTAAATCAAGATGCATTTACTAAAGTAGTAAAAGGCCATAAGATATAATGTCTTGTTTTCTGGGGAAATAAATCAAAATTAAGTGAGTTGTTACTTAAAAAAAGCTAAATGATCTGCCAATGGTGTGAGAAAAATAATCTTGGTTCTGTTTGAATTAAGATAATTTTTCTTACCCCCATTGGCAGATCATTTAGCTTTTTTTAAGTAACAACTCACTTAATTTGGATATATTTCTCTAGAAAACAAGACATAATATCTTATGGCATTTTACTAAAGTAAATGCATCTTGATTTAATTTTATTTAGAAATTTGGACTGGAAACAAGACAAAAAACTGAGTAAGAAAAGCATTTTTTGCAGTAGAGGGCAAGGGTCAAAGGGTGTCAGGGAAACAAGAAGGAACGCCCAACATCAACACATACTAACACACAGAAATGACACAGATAATGTTAGGAGATGGGAGACGGGACATTAGAAAGACACAAATAAGCATCATTTGACCCTTGACAAACAAATATACATATGAAACACAGCAGACTCTGTATAGACATCCCTGCAGGGCTTCATTTGTGGATCAGATCCGGCACTTCCGGGATTTTGCTCCCATGCAAAGCCAGACATCTGACTATCGGCATAAAGTCTGGTTCACACCGCAGCTTATTCAATAACTACACACTTAGAAGACAGGAAGAGACCATCCGAAAGAGAGGTCAAGAGACCTAGTTTGTGCATGCCATGGGTTTATCTGAAATACTATATAATTTTTTACACTAAGTGCAAATATCCTGCCTTGTTGGCAGAGGCTATTTACACTAATGTCTGATTGAGACAGACAAAATTAGGGAATTCAAGTTATTGTCAACAGTTGCAATGGTGTAGGGGTAAAAGCGTGTTTGCAGAAAGTTTTGACGCAAATCGTTACACGAGTTTGAATTCTCTGTTTGCCAAACTCACTCTACATCCTTTCCCCATCTCAAATTAGATCGGAAAGGCATTTATTTTCAATAAAAATGAAGAAAATATTTAAAAAGTGCAAATAAAGTGTTTAACGTGTTTAATAATAAAGTGTTTAGAGATAGGGGTAGGTATAGGGGAGGGCTTTATTGTCCCAATATGGCGGCATCCATTTAATGGCTTTAATAAATATATTCATTTACACTGTGTTATTATTGCATACTGTTTAATGTAAAACAACACTTGCGCAAATAGTATCTGCCACTATTTATAAGTACAACTATAACCAAAGACTATAGATATAGAAAGACGGTTCACTACTATTACTTATGAATTGGAGAAACTGCAATGTGCAATATCACGGAAATAAGTCCCGCCTTCTAAAGTGAATGAGTCACTGAATCACTGATTGGCAAAGTCATTATGTCACTGCATCTCCCGTGAGAAACCCCGTTCCCATAGAAACCTGAGACTCGCTCTTATGACTGCACATGCGCATTGACTCGTCTAGCCTGAAAAATTCGTATAAATAGCATAAAAAAACAACATTTACGGGACAGTTCATTCATTCAGATTTTGTTGCTGATTGCATTTAATTGTGAGTTCGGCAAGCAGTTTTTGAGATGTCAGGATTCCCCCATTCAAATAGACAGGACTTGGTCTTGTATGCCCGAAACAGCTGCAAAGATGGCCGCCGAGTGAACAGACTTTGGTGTAAATGGCCGCTGCCATTGCAAAATCACACTCTCAAATGATCTTTATCAAACCTCTAAGCCCCTTTCAAATCTTTTAAAGATCTGATGCAAGTATAACCTGGCAAAAATGGCAAAATACAGTAATTATTTTTTCCCCTCAGAAACACTCTTACTGTATAAACACAACTCTGAACCCAGACAGACTGAAAAAAGCTTAATGTCATCCAATCAGATTAGAGCTGGCCAGATTCTCTTTACATCAGATTACAGAGTGAAATGGCTCGTAAACAGTGTTTCAGTAGTTTACATGCTGCTTGCTTAAAGTTACAATCAGGCGTAACACACTTTTTCCTTAATTCTGCAGATCCGTCAAGAGCCTCAAAATGTACGAATTAAAGTCAGTGAGAGCTGAGGTTTAAAAAGTAAATTGACTTGTTACAGATTTCATGTACATGTACAGCATCCAGCTTCATCTGACACTTGCACACTTCTCACTATAGTGACTCTATTGCTGCGTCTCACTTCGCCTACTTATACTACGCCCTAAAACATTTACTCAGGTTTATTTCAGGTTAAACTTTGATTAGTCACTCAAACCTTTATCTAAACCTCTCACCGTCAGTCGCACATATCCACCATGTTTTGTAGTTTTTAACACTTTTTTTTACTTGTGTTTGTAGTTCCTCCTCCAATCGCAATGGATTGTGGGTAATATTAGCTGTTAAAATGAGCATGGATCCACACTTCGAAAATCCACCGGGAATAGTAGACCATCTGTAGACTTCTGGCACACTCTTTTCAACATACTCTGCTTTGGGACACACTTATTCTAATCTCACAGGCTGTTGAGGATGGATAGTGTGGGCATTGAGACGCAGGGTATTTGTCAGGCGGTAACACACTTTTTCCTTAATTCTGCAGATCCACCAAGAGCCCCACAATTTACAAATTAAAGTCAGTGAGAGGTGACAGTAACAGACTTCATGCACAGCATCCAGCTTCATCTGACACTTTTCACTATAGTGACTCTATTTGTCCCTAAGAGACGAGGCAAGTCTGCTGAAGGAAAGAAAGAGTAGGAGTATAAGAGTAGGAGTATAAGAGTATAAGAGTAAGAGTAAGAGTAAGAGTAAGAGTATAAGAGTATAAGAGTATAAGAGTAAGAGTATAAGAGTATAAGAGTATAAGAGTAAGAGTATAAGAGTAAGAGTATAAGAGTATAAGAGTAAGAGTATAAGAGTAAGAGTATAAGAGTAAGAGTATAAGAGTATAAGAGTAAGAGTTATAAGAGTAGGAGTAAGAGTATAAGAGTAATAGTAATAGTATAAGAGTAAGAGTAGGAGTAAGAGTTATAAGAGTAGGAGTAAGAGTATAAGAGTAAGAGTAGGAGTAAGAGTATAAGAGTAAGAGTAATAGTATAAGAGTAGGAGTAAGAGTTATAAGAGTAGGAGTAAGAGTATAAGAGTAAGAGTAAGAGTAAGAGTAATAGTATAAGAGTAAGAGTAGGAGTAAGAGTTATAAGAGTAGGAGTAAGAGTATAAGAGTAAGAGTAAGAGTAGGAGTAAGAGTATAAGAGTAAGAGTAATAGTATAAGAGTAAGAGTAGGAGTAAGAGTTATAAGAGTAGGAGTAAGAGTATAAGAGTAAGAGTATAAGAGTATAAGAGTAAGAGTATAAGAGTATAAGAGTAAGAGTATAAGAGTAAGAGTATAAGAGTATAAGAGTAAGAGTTATAAGAGTAGGAGTAAGAGTATAAGAGTAAGAGTAATAGTATAAGAGTAAGAGTAGGAGTAAGAGTTATAAGAGTAGGAGTAAGAGTATAAGAGTAAGAGTAAGAGTAGGAGTAAGAGTTATAAGAGTAGGAGTAAGAGTATAAGAGTAAGAGTAAGAGTAGGAGTAAGAGTATAAGAGTAAGAGTAATAGTATAAGAGTAAGAGTAGGAGTAAGAGTTATAAGAGTAGGAGTAAGAGTATAAGAGTAAGAGTATAAGAGTAAGAGTAATAGTATAAGAGTAAGAGTAGGAGTAAGAGTTATAAGAGTAGGAGTAAGAGTATAAGAGTAAGAGTAAGAGTAGGAGTAAGAGTTATAAGAGTAGGAGTAAGAGTATAAGAGTAAGAGTAAGAGTAGGAGTAAGAGTTATAAGAGTAGGAGTAAGAGTATAAGAGTAAGAGTAAGAGTAGGAGTAAGAGT